>NC_081312.1:126048511-126360866 GCF_026419965.1 Kogia breviceps | reverse complement strand
ATCCTGAGTGGATTTAGGTACGATCATCCTCAGTGAAATAAGTCCCACAAAAAAAGAAACTTATGATATCACTTATCGAGGGAATGTAAAAATCGCTCCCCATGCACTGAATCCCCAAACAGAACAGAGTCACGCTTTTAGAAAACACACTTATGCCTGCTTCAGGGGAAAGGTGAGGTGGGGTGACGCATAAAACTCGAGTTTGAAATGAGCACAGATACCCTTCCAAAAACCGAATATGGAATGGACATGACCTACTCCTTGCTCAATCAACTGGACTCACCAGACCCTGTTCATCGCACAAGTAT
Organism: Kogia breviceps; assembly: GCF_026419965.1. Classification (NCBI taxonomy): domain Eukaryota; kingdom Metazoa; phylum Chordata; class Mammalia; order Artiodactyla; family Physeteridae; genus Kogia; species Kogia breviceps. Next base: position 126,360,558 of record NC_081312.1, on the reverse strand, counting down.
CTATCCGACTAGTAAGCATCTTAAAAGCTAAGTGTTGATATCTCTGTGTAAGTGCATCAAGTGTGTGTAAAGCGGCCTAAAACCAGCAGGGAAAATCAGCTCAGACCCATTCTGAGGATACATTTCCAACATAAAGAAGAAACAAGCAGGGCAAAACAGAGAGAAATTCTTCCAAAATGCGTTCAGGGACTGGCATGCAACCAGGATTGACCACATCTACAGCCCCAGCGGCAGAAGACATAAGGCTGGACACTCTTGGGGCTGAGACGATTGGTGAGGTTGGGAAAGCAAATGCAGACCCTTGAAAGGAATCCTGCGTGCTCCCCATTCCATGGGTCCCAACTCTCCAGGTTCAACGCAATCTTCCGACAGCGAAAGCACTCATTGGAAACGCAGCGGTTGCTACACCGTGGGATCGGGAAAGCTTTCTGAAACTCACCTCAGTTTTCATCTCCTGGTGCTCGTGTTCTCCATTCAGGCCCCCTTACTAACAATCTCCCCACTTGGAGACTCGGCGCCTTTCCATGCCTCTTTCGTACCGTCTGCAATTTGTCCGCAGGATGAACTGCAAGAGGGGGAACCAATGAGAGACTCGCTGGAGGTGTTTGGTCGGGCACATGTCACTCTCATTTCCCATCACGAAGAAGAATTCACCAGCGGTTCAGCCTGCCACCCCGGATCGACAATAGGGCGTGAAGCCATCCAGCCGTGTTGCGTCCCACTCACAAAAAAGCGACTTGGGAAATGGAGCTCAGGGGCCCTGCACTTCCCAAACCTGCAGAGTTCTAAACGATAACTATCGCCCCAAAATATATTGAGGTCAGGCTACGAAGAGGCGCTGAACGCAAGGCAGAACTGCAGGAAACGGATGTCAACGGGTACATCGGAATGGCCCCGATAGCACATGAAAAGCGCCAGAACGTGGACAATGATGCGGTTGGCCAAAAAGGGCGTATGCGTTTTTTCCTGAATATATTCAGGAAAAAACGCATACGCCCTTTTTGGCCAACCAAGCAACCTGGGAGAGCAAATCAGCACTACAAAGAAATCTCTCGCCCCCCCCGGGGCAAAAGGGCCAGGCGAAAAAAGTCTAAAAACCAGAAAGGCAGGACAGCCCACGGAGTCAAGGGAGCCTTGTTAAGCTGATGGGCGGGATGTCAATGGCCAACAGCCAATCTTCACAAGTGTATCCTCTTTCCCAAACCATGTAAAACACAGAACTACAGAGCATAGGGCACTTCCACACATGGGCGTTGACCTTGGGAAAATGAAAAAATCAACCAGACACAGGGACCCCAAAGTTGAGGGCTGCTGTCTTGACAAGAACCTCCACTCCCGTACACGTTTCATATCCCAGGAAAGAGCCAAGTGGACAAAGACGAGTGGACAAGTGGACAAAGACAAGTGGACAAGTGGACAAGTGGTGCTACGTAGGTCCAATGGAGTGTCACTCAGCCATGAAATCCACGTCATGAGGCTGGTAGCAGCATCCTGAGTGGATTTAGGTACGATCATCCTCAGTGAAATAAGTCCCACAAAAAAAGAAACTTATGATATCACTTATCGAGGGAATGTAAAAATCGCTCCCCATGCACTGAATCCCCAAACAGAACAGAGTCACGCTTTTAGAAAACACACTTATGCCTGCTTCAGGGGAAAGGTGAGGTGGGGTGACGCATAAAACTCGAGTTTGAAATGAGCACAGATACCCTTCCGAAAACCGAATATGGAATGGACACGACCTACTCCTTGCTCAATCAACTGGACTCACCAGACCCTGTTCATCGCACAAGTATCTATCCGACTAGTAAGCATCTTAAAAGCTAAGTCTTGATATCTCTGTGTAAGTGCATCAAGTGTGTGTAAAGCGGCCTAAAACCAGCAGGGAAAATCAGCTCAGACCCATTCTGAGGATACATTTCCAACATAAAGAAGAAACAAGCAGGGCAAAACAGAGAGAAATTCTTCCAAAATGCGTTCAGGGACTGGCATGCAACCAGGATTGACCACATCTACAGCCCCAGCGGCAGAAGACATAAGGCTGGACACTCTTGGGGCTGAGACGATTGGTGAGGTTGGGAAAGCAAATGCAGACCCTTGAAAGGAATCCTGCGTGCTCCCCATTCCATGGGTCCCAGCTCTCCAGGTTCAACGCAATCTTCCGACAGCGAAAGCACTCATTGGAAACCCAGCGGTTGCTACACCGTGGGATCGGGAAAGCTTTCTGAAACTCACCTCAGTTTTCATCTCCTGGTGCTCGTGTTCTCCATTCAGGCCCCCTTACTAACAATCTCCCCACTTGGAGACTCGGCGCCTTTCCATGCCTCTTTCGTACCGTCTGCAATTTGTCCGCAGGATGAACTGCAAGAGGGGGAACCAATGAGAGACTCGCTGGAGGTGTTTGGTCGGGCACATGTCACTCTCATTTCCCATCACGAAGAAGAATTCACCAGCGGTTCAGCCTGCCACCCCGGATCGACAATAGGGCGTGAAGCCATCCAGCCGTGTTGCGTCCCACTCACAAAAAAGCGACTTGGGAAATGGAGCTCAGGGGCACTGCACTTCCCAAACCTGCAGAGTTCTAAACGATAACTATCGCCCCAAAATATATTGAGGTCAGGCTACGAAGAGGCGCTGAACGCAAGGCAGAACTGCAGGAAACGGATGTCAACGGGTACATCGGAATGGCCCCGATAGCACATGAAAAGCGCCAGAACGTGGACAATGATGCGGTTGGCCAAAAAGGGCGTATGCGTTTTTTCCTGAATATATTCAGGAAAAAACGCATACGCCCTTTTTGGCCAACCAAGCAACCTGGGAGAGCAAATCAGCACTACAAAGAAATCTCTCGCCCCCCCCGGGGCAAAAGGGCCAGGCGAAAAAAGTCTAAAAACCAGAAAGGTAGGACAGGCCACGGAGTCAAGGGAGCCTTGTTAAGCTGATGGGCGGGATGTCAATGGCCAACAGCCAATCTTCACAAGTGTATCCTCTTTCCCAAACCATGTAAAACACAGAACCACAGAGCATAGGGCACTTCCACACATGGGCGTTGACCTTGGGAAAATGAAAAAATCAACCAGACACAGGGCCCCAAAGTTGAGGGCTGCTGTCTTGACAAGAACCTCCACTCCGGTACACGTTTCATATCCCAGGAAAGAGCCAAGTGGACAAAGACGAGTGGACAAGTGGACAAAGACAAGTGGACAAGTGGACAAGTGGTGCTACGTAGGTCCAATGGAGTGTCACTCAGCCATGAAATCCACGTCATGAGGCTGGTAGCAGCATCCTGAGTGGATTTAGGTACGATCATCCTCAGTGAAATAAGTCCCACAAAAAAAGAAACTTATGATATCACTTATCGAGGGAATGTAAAAATCGCTCCCCATGCACTGAATCCCCAAACAGAACAGAGTCACGCTTTTAGAAAACACACTTATGCCTGCTTCAGGGGAAAGGTGAGGTGGGGTGACGCATAAAACTCGAGTTTGAAATGAGCACAGATACCCTTCCAAAAACCGAATATGGAATGGACATGACCTACTCCTTGCTCAATCAACTGGACTCACCAGACCCTGTTCATCGCACAAGTATCTATCCGACTAGTAAGCATCTTAAAAGCTAAGTGTTGATATCTCTGTGTAAGTGCATCAAGTGTGTGTAAAGCGGCCTAAAACCAGCAGGGAAAATCAGCTCAGACCCATTCTGAGGATACATTTCCAACATAAAGAAGAAACAAGCAGGGCAAAACAGAGAGAAATTCTTCCAAAATGCGTTCAGGGACTGGCATGCAACCAGGATTGACCACATCTACAGCCCCAGCGGCAGAAGACATAAGGCTGGACACTCTTGGGGCTGAGACGATTGGTGAGGTTGGGAAAGCAAATGCAGACCCTTGAAAGGAATCCTGCGTGCTCCCCATTCCATGGGTCCCAACTCTCCAGGTTCAACGCAATCTTCCGACAGCGAAAGCACTCATTGGAAACGCAGCGGTTGCTACACCGTGGGATCGGGAAAGCTTTCTGAAACTCACCTCAGTTTTCATCTCCTGGTGCTCGTGTTCTCCATTCAGGCCCCCTTACTAACAATCTCCCCACTTGGAGACTCGGCGCCTTTCCATGCCTCTTTCGTACCGTCTGCAATTTGTCCGCAGGATGAACTGCAAGAGGGGGAACCAATGAGAGACTCGCTGGAGGTGTTTGGTCGGGCACATGTCACTCTCATTTCCCATCACGAAGAAGAATTCACCAGCGGTTCAGCCTGCCACCCCGGATCGACAATAGGGCGTGAAGCCATCCAGCCGTGTTGCGTCCCACTCACAAAAAAGCGACTTGGGAAATGGAGCTCAGGGGCCCTGCACTTCCCAAACCTGCAGAGTTCTAAACGATAACTATCGCCCCAAAATATATTGAGGTCAGGCTACGAAGAGGCGCTGAACGCAAGGCAGAACTGCAGGAAACGGATGTCAACGGGTACATCGGAATGGCCCCGATAGCACATGAAAAGCGCCAGAACGTGGACAATGATGCGGTTGGCCAAAAAGGGCGTATGCGTTTTTTCCTGAATATATTCAGGAAAAAACGCATACGCCCTTTTTGGCCAACCAAGCAACCTGGGAGAGCAAATCAGCACTACAAAGAAATCTCTCGCCCCCCCCGGGGCAAAAGGGCCAGGCGAAAAAAGTCTAAAAACCAGAAAGGCAGGACAGCCCACGGAGTCAAGGGAGCCTTGTTAAGCTGATGGGCGGGATGTCAATGGCCAACAGCCAATCTTCACAAGTGTATCCTCTTTCCCAAACCATGTAAAACACAGAACTACAGAGCATAGGGCACTTCCACACATGGGCGTTGACCTTGGGAAAATGAAAAAATCAACCAGACACAGGGACCCCAAAGTTGAGGGCTGCTGTCTTGACAAGAACCTCCACTCCCGTACACGTTTCATATCCCAGGAAAGAGCCAAGTGGACAAAGACGAGTGGACAAGTGGACAAAGACAAGTGGACAAGTGGACAAGTGGTGCTACGTAGGTCCAATGGAGTGTCACTCAGCCATGAAATCCACGTCATGAGGCTGGTAGCAGCATCCTGAGTGGATTTAGGTACGATCATCCTCAGTGAAATAAGTCCCACAAAAAAAGAAACTTATGATATCACTTATCGAGGGAATGTAAAAATCGCTCCCCATGCACTGAATCCCCAAACAGAACAGAGTCACGCTTTTAGAAAACACACTTATGCCTGCTTCAGGGGAAAGGTGAGGTGGGGTGACGCATAAAACTCGAGTTTGAAATGAGCACAGATACCCTTCCGAAAACCGAATATGGAATGGACACGACCTACTCCTTGCTCAATCAACTGGACTCACCAGACCCTGTTCATCGCACAAGTATCTATCCGACTAGTAAGCATCTTAAAAGCTAAGTCTTGATATCTCTGTGTAAGTGCATCAAGTGTGTGTAAAGCGGCCTAAAACCAGCAGGGAAAATCAGCTCAGACCCATTCTGAGGATACATTTCCAACATAAAGAAGAAACAAGCAGGGCAAAACAGAGAGAAATTCTTCCAAAATGCGTTCAGGGACTGGCATGCAACCAGGATTGACCACATCTACAGCCCCAGCGGCAGAAGACATAAGGCTGGACACTCTTGGGGCTGAGACGATTGGTGAGGTTGGGAAAGCAAATGCAGACCCTTGAAAGGAATCCTGCGTGCTCCCCATTCCATGGGTCCCAACTCTCCAGGTTCAACGCAATCTTCCGACAGCGAAAGCACTCATTGGAAACCCAGCGGATGCTACACCGTGGGATCGGGAAAGCTTTCTGAAACTCACCTCAGTTTTCATCTCCTGGTGCTCGTGTTCTCCATTCAGGCCCCCTTACTAACAATCTCCCCACTTGGAGACTCGGCGCCTTTCCATGCCTCTTTCGAACCGTCTGCAATTTGTCCGCAGGATGAACTGCAAGAGGGGGAACCAATGAGAGACTCGCTGGAGGTGTTTGGTCGGGCACATGTCACTCTCATTTCCCATCACGAAGAAGAATTCACCAGCGGTTCAGCCTGCCACCCCGGATCGACAATAGGGCGTGAAGCCATCCAGCCGTGTTGCGTCCCACTCACAAAAAAGCGACTTGGGAAATGGAGCTCAGGGGCCCTGCACTTCCCAAACCTGCAGAGTTCTAAACGATAACTATCGCCCCAAAATATATTGAGGTCAGGCTACGAAGAGGCGCTGAACGCAAGGCAGAACTGCAGGAAACGGATGTCAACGGGTACATCGGAATGGCCCCGATAGCACATGAAAAGCGCCAGAACGTGGACAATGATGCGGTTGGCCAAAAAGGGCGTATGCGTTTTTTCCTGAATATATTCAGGAAAAAACGCATACGCCCTTTTTGGCCAACCAAGCAACCTGGGAGAGCAAATCAGCACTACAAAGAAATCTCTCGCCCCCCCCCCGGGGCAAAAGGGCCAGGCGAAAAAAGTCTAAAAACCAGAAAGGCAGGACAGCCCACGGAGTCAAGGGAGCCTTGTTAAGCTGATGGGCGGGATGTCAATGGCCAACAGCCAATCTTCACAAGTGTATCCTCTTTCCCAAACCATGTAAAACACAGAACTACAGAGCATAGGGCACTTCCACACATGGGCGTTGACCTTGGGAAAATGAAAAAATCAACCAGACACAGGGACCCCAAAGTTGAGGGCTGCTGTCTTGACAAGAACCTCCACTCCGGTACACGTTTCATATCCCAGGAAAGAGCCAAGTGGACAAAGACGAGTGGACAAGTGGACAAAGACAAGTGGACAAGTGGACAAGTGGTGCTACGTAGGTCCAATGGAGTGTCACTCAGCCATGAAATCCACGTCATGAGGCTGGTAGCAGCATCCTGAGTGGATTTAGGTACGATCATCCTCAGTGAAATAAGTCCCACAAAAAAAGAAACTTATGATATCACTTATCGAGGGAATGTAAAAATCGCTCCCCATGCACTGAATCCCCAAACAGAACAGAGTCACGCTTTTAGAAAACACACTTATGCCTGCTTCAGGGGAAAGGTGAGGTGGGGTGACGCATAAAACTCGAGTTTGAAATGAGCACAGATACCCTTCCGAAAACCGAATATGGAATGGACACGACCTACTCCTTGCTCAATCAACTGGACTCACCAGACCCTGTTCATCGCACAAGTATCTATCCGACTAGTAAGCATCTTAAAAGCTAAGTCTTGATATCTCTGTGTAAGTGCATCAAGTGTGTGTAAAGCGGCCTAAAACCAGCAGGGAAAATCAGCTCAGACCCATTCTGAGGATACATTTCCAACATAAAGAAGAAACAAGCAGGGCAAAACAGAGAGAAATTCTTCCAAAATGCGTTCAGGGACTGGCATGCAACCAGGATTGACCACATCTACAGCCCCAGCGGCAGAAGACATAAGGCTGGACACTCTTGGGGCTGAGACGATTGGTGAGGTTGGGAAAGCAAATGCAGACCCTTGAAAGGAATCCTGCGTGCTCCCCATTCCATGGGTCCCAGCTCTCCAGGTTCAACGCAATCTTCCGACAGCGAAAGCACTCATTGGAAACCCAGCGGTTGCTACACCGTGGGATCGGGAAAGCTTTCTGAAACTCACCTCAGTTTTCATCTCCTGGTGCTCGTGTTCTCCATTCAGGCCCCCTTACTAACAATCTCCCCACTTGGAGACTCGGCGCCTTTCCATGCCTCTTTCGTACCGTCTGCAATTTGTCCGCAGGATGAACTGCAAGAGGGGGAACCAATGAGAGACTCGCTGGAGGTGTTTGGTCGGGCACATGTCACTCTCATTTCCCATCACGAAGAAGAATTCACCAGCGGTTCAGCCTGCCACCCCGGATCGACAATAGGGCGTGAAGCCATCCAGCCGTGTTGCGTCCCACTCACAAAAAAGCGACTTGGGAAATGGAGCTCAGGGGCACTGCACTTCCCAAACCTGCAGAGTTCTAAACGATAACTATCGCCCCAAAATATATTGAGGTCAGGCTACGAAGAGGCGCTGAACGCAAGGCAGAACTGCAGGAAACGGATGTCAACGGGTACATCGGAATGGCCCCGATAGCACATGAAAAGCGCCAGAACGTGGACAATGATGCGGTTGGCCAAAAAGGGCGTATGCGTTTTTTTCCTGAATATATTCAGGAAAAAACGCATACGCCCTTTTTGGCCAACCAAGCAACCTGGGAGAGCAAATCAGCACTACAAAGAAATCTCTCGCCCCCCCCGGGGCAAAAGGGCCAGGCGAAAAAAGTCTAAAAACCAGAAAGGCAGGACAGCCCACGGAGTCAAGGGAGCCTTGTTAAGCTGATGGGCGGGATGTCAATGGCCAACAGCCAATCTTCACAAGTGTATCCTCTTTCCCAAACCATGGAAAACACAGAACCACAGAGCATAGGGCACTTCCACACATGGGCGTTGACCTTGGGAAAATGAAAAAATCAACCAGACACAGGGACCCCAAAGTTGAGGGCTGCTGTCTTGACAAGAACCTCCACTCCCGTACACGTTTCATATCCCAGGAAAGAGCCAAGTGGACAAAGACGAGTGGACAAGTGGACAAAGACAAGTGGACAAGTGGACAAGTGGTGCTACGTAGGTCCAATGGAGTGTCACTCAGCCATGAAATCCACGTCATGAGGCTGGTAGCAGCATCCTGAGTGGATTTAGGTACGATCATCCTCAGTGAAATAAGTCCCACAAAAAAAGAAACTTATGATATCACTTATCGAGGGAATGTAAAAATCGCTCCCCATGCACTGAATCCCCAAACAGAACAGAGTCACGCTTTTAGAAAACACACTTATGCCTGCTTCAGGGGAAAGGTGAGGTGGGGTGACGCATAAAACTCGAGTTTGAAATGAGCACAGATACCCTTCCGAAAACCGAATATGGAATGGACACGACCTACTCCTTGCTCAATCAACTGGACTCACCAGACCCTGTTCATCGCACAAGTATCTATCCGACTAGTAAGCATCTTAAAAGCTAAGTCTTGATATCTCTGTGTAAGTGCATCAAGTGTGTGTAAAGCGGCCTAAAACCAGCAGGGAAAATCAGCTCAGACCCATTCTGAGGATACATTTCCAACATAAAGAAGAAACAAGCAGGGCAAAACAGAGAGAAATTCTTCCAAAATGCGTTCAGGGACTGGCATGCAACCAGGATTGACCACATCTACAGCCCCAGCGGCAGAAGACATAAGGCTGGACACTCTTGGGGCTGAGACGATTGGTGAGGTTGGGAAAGCAAATGCAGACCCTTGAAAGGAATCCTGCGTGCTCCCCATTCCATGGGTCCCAACTCTCCAGGTTCAACGCAATCTTCCGACAGCGAAAGCACTCATTGGAAACCCAGCGGATGCTACACCGTGGGATCGGGAAAGCTTTCTGAAACTCACCTCAGTTTTCATCTCCTGGTGCTCGTGTTCTCCATTCAGGCCCCCTTACTAACAATCTCCCCACTTGGAGACTCGGCGCCTTTCCATGCCTCTTTCGAACCGTCTGCAATTTGTCCGCAGGATGAACTGCAAGAGGGGGAACCAATGAGAGACTCGCTGGAGGTGTTTGGTCGGGCACATGTCACTCTCATTTCCCATCACGAAGAAGAATTCACCAGCGGTTCAGCCTGCAACCGCGGATCGACAATAGGGCGTGAAGCCATCCAGCCGTGTTGCGTCCCACTCACAAAAAAGCGACTTGGGAAATGGAGCTCAGGGGCCCTGCACTTCCCAAACCTGCAGAGTTCTAAACGATAACTATCGCCCCAAAATATATTGAGGTCAGGCTACGAAGAGGCACTGAACGCAAGGCAGAACTGCAGGAAACGGATGTCAACGGGTACATCGGAATGGCCCCGATAGCACATGAAAAGCGCCAGAACGTGGACAATGATGCGGTTGGCCAAAAAGGGCGTATGCGTTTTTTCCTGAATATATTCAGGAAAAAACGCATACGCCCTTTTTGGCCAACCAAGCAACCTGGGAGAGCAAATCAGCACTACAAAGAAATCTCTCGCCCCCCCCCCCGGGGCAAAAGGGCCAGGCGAAAAAAGTCTAAAAACCAGAAAGGCAGGACAGCCCACGGAGTCAAGGGAGCCTTGTTAAGCTGATGGGCGGGATGTCAATGGCCAACAGCCAATCTTCACAAGTGTATCCTCTTTCCCAAACCATGTAAAACACAGAACTACAGAGCATAGGGCACTTCCACACATGGGCGTTGACCTTGGGAAAATGAAAAAATCAACCAGACACAGGGACCCCAAAGTTGAGGGCTGCTGTCTTGACAAGAACCTCCACTCCGGTACACGTTTCATATCCCAGGAAAGAGCCAAGTGGACAAAGACGAGTGGACAAGTGGACAAAGACAAGTGGACAAGTGGTGCTACGTAGGTCCAATGGAGTGTCACTCAGCCATGAAATCCACGTCATGAGGCTGGTAGCAGCATCCTGAGTGGATTTAGGTACGATCATCCTCAGTGAAATAAGTCCCACAAAAAAAGAAACTTATGATATCACTTATCGAGGGAATGTAAAAATCGCTCCCCATGCACTGAATCCCCAAACAGAACAGAGTCACGCTTTTAGAAAACACACTTATGCCTGCTTCAGGGGAAAGGTGAGGTGGGGTGACGCATAAAACTCGAGTTTGAAATGAGCACAGATACCCTTCCGAAAACCGAATATGGAATGGACACGACCTACTCCTTGCTCAATCAACTGGACTCACCAGACCCTGTTCATCGCACAAGTATCTATCCGACTAGTAAGCATCTTCAAAGCTAAGTCTTGATATCTCTGTGTAAGTGCATCAAGTGTGTGTAAAGCGGCCTAAAACCAGCAGGGAAAATCAGCTCAGACCCATTCTGAGGATACATTTCCAACATAAAGAAGAAACAAGCAGGGCAAAACAGAGAGAAATTCTTCCAAAATGCGTTCAGGGACTGGCATGCAACCAGGATTGACCACATCTACAGCCCCAGCGGCAGAAGACATAAGGCTGGACACTCTTGGGGCTGAGACGATTGGTGAGGTTGGGAAAGCAAATGCAGACCCTTGAAAGGAATCCTGCGTGCTCCCCATTCCATGGGTCCCAACTCTCCAGGTTCAACGCAATCTTCCGACAGCGAAAGCACTCATTGGAAACCCAGCGGATGCTACACCGTGGGATCGGGAAAGCTTTCTGAAACTCACCTCAGTTTTCATCTCCTGGTGCTCGTGTTCTCCATTCAGGCCCCCTTACTAACAATCTCCCCACTTGGAGACTCGGCGCCTTTCCATGCCTCTTTCGTACCGTCTGCAATTTGTCCGCAGGATGAACTGCAAGAGGGGGAACCAATGAGAGACTCGCTGGAGGTGTTTGGTCGGGCACATGTCACTCTCATTTCCCATCACGAAGAAGAATTCACCAGCGGTTCAGCCTGCCACCCCGGATCGACAATAGGGCGTGAAGCCATCCAGCCGTGTTGCGTCCCACTCACAAAAAAGCGACTTGGGAAATGGAGCTCAGGGGCACTGCACTTCCCAAACCTGCAGAGTTCTAAACGATAACTATCGCCCCAAAATATATTGAGGTCAGGCTACGAAGAGGCGCTGAACGCAAGGCAGAACTGCAGGAAACGGATGTCAACGGCTACATCGGAATGGCCCCGATAGCACATGAAAAGCGCCAGAACGTGGACAATGATGCGGTTGGCCAAAAAGGGCGTATGCGTTTTTTCCTGAATATATTCAGGAAAAAACGCATACGCCCTTTTTGGCCAACCAAGCAACCTGGGAGAGCAAATCAGCACTACAAAGAAATCTCTCGCCCCCCCCGGGGCAAAAGGGCCAGGCGAAAAAAGTCTAAAAACCAGAAAGGCAGGACAGCCCACGGAGTCAAGGGAGCCTTGTTAAGCTGATGGGCGGGATGTCAATGGCCAACAGCCAATCTTCACAAGTGTATCCTCTTTCCCAAACCATGGAAAACACAGAACCACAGAGCATAGGGCACTTCCACACATGGGCGTTGACCTTGGGAAAATGAAAAAATCAACCAGACACAGGGACCCCAAAGTTGAGGGCTGCTGTCTTGACAAGAACCTCCACTCCGGTACACGTTTCATATCCCAGGAAAGAGCCAAGTGGACAAAGACGAGTGGACAAGTGGACAAAGACAAGTGGACAAGTGGTGCTACGTGGGTCCAATGGAGTGTCACTCAGCCATGAAATCCACGTCATGAGGCTGGTAGCAGCATCCTGAGTGGATTTAGGTACGATCATCCTCAGTGAAATAAGTCCCACAAAAAAAGAAACTTATGATATCACTTATCGAGGGAATGTAAAAATCGCTCCCCATGCACTGAATCCCCAAACAGAACAGAGTCACGCTTTTAGAAAACACACTTATGCCTGCTTCAGGGGAAAGGTGAGGTGGGGTGACGCATAAAACTCGAGTTTGAAATGAGCACAGATACCCTTCCGAAAACCGAATATGGAATGGACACGACCTACTCCTTGCTCAATCAACTGGACTCACCAGACCCTGTTCATCGCACAAGTATCTATCCGACTAGTAAGCATCTTAAAAGCTAAGTCTTGATATCTCTGTGTAAGTGCATCAAGTGTGTGTAAAGCGGCCTAAAACCAGCAGGGAAAATCAGCTCAGACCCATTCTGAGGATACATTTCCAACATAAAGAAGAAACAAGCAGGGCAAAACAGAGAGAAATTCTTCCAAAATGCGTTCAGGGACTGGCATGCAACCAGGATTGACCACATCTACAGCCCCAGCGGCAGAAGACATAAGGCTGGACACTCTTGGGGCTGAGACGATTGGTGAGGTTGGGAAAGCAAATGCAGACCCTTGAAAGGAATCCTGCGTGCTCCCCATTCCATGGCTCCCAACTCTCCAGGTTCAACGCAATCTTCCGACAGCGAAAGCACTCATTGGAAACCCAGCGGATGCTACACCGTGGGATCGGGAAAGCTTTCTGAAACTCACCTCAGTTTTCATCTCCTGGTGCTCGTGTTCTCCATTCAGGCCCCCTTACTAACAATCTCCCCACTTGGAGACTCGGCGCCTTTCCATGCCTCTTTCGTACCGTCTGCAATTTGTCCGCAGGATGAACTGCAAGAGGGGGAACCAATGAGAGACTCGCTGGAGGTGTTTGGTCGGGCACATGTCACTCTCATTTCCCATCACGAAGAAGAATTCACCAGCGGTTCAGCCTGCCACCCCGGATCGACAATAGGGCGTGAAGCCATCCAGCCGTGTTGCGTCCCACTCACAAAAAAGCGACTTGGGAAATGGAGCTCAGGGGCACTGCACTTCCCAAACCTGCAGAGTTCTAAACGATAACTATCGCCCCAAAATATATTGAGGTCAGGCTACGAAGAGGCGCTGAACGCAAGGCAGAACTGCAGGAAACGGATGTCAACGGCTACATCGGAATGGCCCCGATAGCACATGAAAAGCGCCAGAACGTGGACAATGATGCGGTTGGCCAAAAAGGGCGTATGCGTTTTTTCCTGAATATATTCAGGAAAAAACGCATACGCCCTTTTTGGCCAACCAAGCAACCTGGGAGAGCAAATCAGCACTACAAAGAAATCTCTCGCCCCCCCCCGGGGCAAAAGGGCCAGGCGAAAAAAGTCTAAAAACCAGAAAGGCAGGACAGGCCACGGAGTCAAGGGAGCCTTGTTAAGCTGATGGGCGGGATGTCAATGGCCAACAGCCAATCTTCACAAGTGTATCCTCTTTCCCAAACCATGGAAAACACAGAACCACAGAGCATAGGGCACTTCCACACATGGGCGTTGACCTTGGGAAAATGAAAAAATCAACCAGACACAGGGACCCCAAAGTTGAGGGCTGCTGTCTTGACAAGAACCTCCACTCCGGTACACGTTTCATATCCCAGGAGAGAGCCAAGTGGACAAAGACAAGTGGACAAGTGGACAAAGACAAGTGGACAAGTGGTGCTACGTAGGTCCAATGGAGTGTCACTCAGCCATGAAATCCACGTCATGAGGCTGGTAGCAGCATCCTGAGTGGATTTAGGTACGATCATCCTCAGTGAAATAAGTCCCACAAAAAAAGAAACTTATGATATCACTTATCGAGGGAATGTAAAAATCGCTCCCCATGCACTGAATCCCCAAACAGAACAGAGTCACGCTTTTAGAAAACACACTTATGCCTGCTTCAGGGGAAAGGTGAGGTGGGGTGACGCATAAAACTCGAGTTTGAAATGAGCACAGATACCCTTCCGAAAACCGAATATGGAATGGACACGACCTACTCCTTGCTCAATCAACTGGACTCACCAGACCCTGTTCATCGCACAAGTATCTATCCGACTAGTAAGCATCTTAAAAGCTAAGTCTTGATATCTCTGTGTAAGTGCATCAAGTGTGTGTAAAGCGGCCTAAAACCAGCAGGGAAAATCAGCTCAGACCCATTCTGAGGATACATTTCCAACATAAAGAAGAAACAAGCAGGGCAAAACAGAGAGAAATTCTTCCAAAATGCGTTCAGGGACTGGCATGCAACCAGGATTGACCACATCTACAGCCCCAGCGGCAGAAGACATAAGGCTGGACACTCTTGGGGCTGAGACGATTGGTGAGGTTGGGAAAGCAAATGCAGACCCTTGAAAGGAATCCTGCGTGCTCCCCATTCCATGGGTCCCAACTCTCCAGGTTCAACGCAATCTTCCGACAGCGAAAGCACTCATTGGAAACCCAGCGGATGCTACACCGTGGGATCGGGAAAGCTTTCTGAAACTCACCTCAGTTTTCATCTCCTGGTGCTCGTGTTCTCCATTCAGGCCCCCTTACTAACAATCTCCCCACTTGGAGACTCGGCGCCTTTCCATACCTCTTTCGTACCGTCTGCAATTTGTCCGCAGGATGAACTGCAAGAGGGGGAACCAATGAGAGACTCGCTGGAGGTGTTTGGTCGGGCACATGTCACTCTCATTTCCCATCACGAAGAAGAATTCACCAGCGGTTCAGCCTGCCACCCCGGATCGACAATAGGGCGTGAAGCCATCCAGCCGTGTTGCGTCCCACTAACAAAAAAGCGACTTGGGAAATGGAGCTCAGGGGCACTGCACTTCCCAAACCTGCAGAGTTCTAAACGATAACTATCGCCCCAAAATATATTGAGGTCAGGCTACGAAGAGGCGCTGAACGCAAGGCAGAACTGCAGGAAACGGATGTCAACGGGTACATCGGAATGGCCCCGATAGCACATGAAAAGCGCCAGAACGTGGACAATGATGCGGTTGGCCAAAAAGGGCGTATGCGTTTTTTCCTGAATATATTCAGGAAAAAACGCATACGCCCTTTTTGGCCAACCAAGCAACCTGGGAGAGCAAATCAGCACTACAAAGAAATCTCTCGCCCCCCCCCGGTGCAAAAGGGCCAGGCGAAAAAAGTCTAAAAACCAGAAAGGTAGGACAGGCCACGGAGTCAAGGGAGCCTTGTTAAGCTGATGGGCGGGATGTCAATGGCCAACAGCCAATCTTCACAAGTGTATCCTCTTTCCCAAACCATGTAAAACACAGAACCACAGAGCATAGGGCACTTCCACACATGGGCGTTGACCTTGGGAAAATGAAAAAATCAACCAGACACAGGGCCCCAAAGTTGAGGGCTGCTGTCTTGACAAGAACCTCCACTCCGGTACACGTTTCATATCCCAGGAAAGAGCCAAGTGGACAAAGACGAGTGGACAAGTGGACAAAGACAAGTGGACAAGTGGACAAGTGGTGCTACGTAGGTCCAATGGAGTGTCACTCAGCCATGAAATCCACGTCATGAGGCTGGTAGCAGCATCCTGAGTGGATTTAGGTACGATCATCCTCAGTGAAATAAGTCCCACAAAAAAAGAAACTTATGATATCACTTATCGAGGGAATGTAAAAATCGCTCCCCATGCACTGAATCCCCAAACAGAACAGAGTCACGCTTTTAGAAAACACACTTATGCCTGCTTCAGGGGAAAGGTGAGGTGGGGTGACGCATAAAACTCGAGTTTGAAATGAGCACAGATACCCTTCCAAAAACCGAATATGGAATGGACATGACCTACTCCTTGCTCAATCAACTGGACTCACCAGACCCTGTTCATCGCACAAGTATCTATCCGACTAGTAAGCATCTTAAAAGCTAAGTCTTGATATCTCTGTGTAAGTGCATCAAGTGTGTGTAAAGCGGCCTAAAACCAGCAGGGAAAATCAGCTCAGACCCATTCTGAGGATACATTTCCAACATAAAGAAGAAACAAGCAGGGCAAAACAGAGAGAAATTCTTCCAAAATGCGTTCAGGGACTGGCATGCAACCAGGATTGACCACATCTACAGCCCCAGCGGCAGAAGACATAAGGCTGGACACTCTTGGGGCTGAGACGATTGGTGAGGTTGGGAAAGCAAATGCAGACCCTTGAAAGGAATCCTGCGTGCTCCCCATTCCATGGGTCCCAACTCTCCAGGTTCAACGCAATCTTCCGACAGCGAAAGCACTCATTGGAAACGCAGCGGTTGCTACACCGTGGGATCGGGAAAGCTTTCTGAAACTCACCTCAGTTTTCATCTCCTGGTGCTCGTGTTCTCCATTCAGGCCCCCTTACTAACAATCTCCCCACTTGGAGACTCGGCGCCTTTCCATGCCTCTTTCGTACCGTCTGCAATTTGTCCGCAGGATGAACTGCAAGAGGGGGAACCAATGAGAGACTCGCTGGAGGTGTTTGGTCGGGCACATGTCACTCTCATTTCCCATCACGAAGAAGAATTCACCAGCGGTTCAGCCTGCCACCCCGGATCGACAATAGGGCGTGAAGCCATCCAGCCGTGTTGCGTCCCACTCACAAAAAAGCGACTTGGGAAATGGAGCTCAGGGGCACTGCACTTCCCAAACCTGCAGAGTTCTAAACGATAACTATCGCCCCAAAATATATTGAGGTCAGGCTACGAAGAGGCGCTGAACGCAAGGCAGAACTGCAGGAAACGGATGTCAACGGGTACATCGGAATGGCCCCGATAGCACATGAAAAGCGCCAGAACGTGGACAATGATGCGGTTGGCCAAAAAGGGCGTATGCGTATACGCCCTTTTTGGCCAACCAAGCAACCTGGGAGAGCAAATCAGCACTACAAAGAAATCTCTCGCCCCCCCCGGGGCAAAAGGGCCAGGCGAAAAAAGTCTAAAAACCAGAAAGGCAGGACAGCCCACGGAGTCAAGGGAGCCTTGTTAAGCTGATGGGCGGGATGTCAATGGCCAACAGCCAATCTTCACAAGTGTATCCTCTTTCCCAAACCATGGAAAACACAGAACCACAGAGCATAGGGCACTTCCACACATGGGCGTTGACCTTGGGAAAATGAAAAAATCAACCAGACACAGGGACCCCAAAGTTGAGGGCTGCTGTCTTGACAAGAACCTCCACTCCGGTACACGTTTCATATCCCAGGAAAGAGCCAAGTGGACAAAGACGAGTGGACAAGTGGACAAAGACAAGTGGACAAGTGGACAAGTGGTGCTACGTAGGTCCAATGGAGTGTCACTCAGCCATGAAATCCACGTCATGAGGCTGGTAGCAGCATCCTGAGTGGATTTAGGTACGATCATCCTCAGTGAAATAAGTCCCACAAAAAAAGAAACTTATGATATCACTTATCGAGGGAATGTAAAAATCGCTCCCCATGCACTGAATCCCCAAACAGAACAGAGTCACGCTTTTAGAAAACACACTTATGCCTGCTTCAGGGGAAAGGTGAGGTGGGGTGACGCATAAAACTCGAGTTTGAAATGAGCACAGATACCCTTCCGAAAACCGAATATGGAATGGACACGACCTACTCCTTGCTCAATCAACTGGACTCACCAGACCCTGTTCATCGCACAAGTATCTATCCGACTAGTAAGCATCTTAAAAGCTAAGTCTTGATATCTCTGTGTAAGTGCATCAAGTGTGTGTAAAGCGGCCTAAAACCAGCAGGGAAAATCAGCTCAGACCCATTCTGAGGATACATTTCCAACATAAAGAAGAAACAAGCAGGGCAAAACAGAGAGAAATTCTTCCAAAATGCGTTCAGGGACTGGCATGCAACCAGGATTGACCACATCTACAGCCCCAGCGGCAGAAGACATAAGGCTGGACACTCTTGGGGCTGAGACGATTGGTGAGGTTGGGAAAGCAAATGCAGACCCTTGAAAGGAATCCTGCGTGCTCCCCATTCCATGGGTCCCAACTCTCCAGGTTCAACGCAATCTTCCGACAGCGAAAGCACTCATTGGAAACCCAGCGGATGCTACACCGTGGGATCGGGAAAGCTTTCTGAAACTCACCTCAGTTTTCATCTCCTGGTGCTCGTGTTCTCCATTCAGGCCCCCTTACTAACAATCTCCCCACTTGGAGACTCGGCGCCTTTCCATGCCTCTTTCGAAACGTCTGCAATTTGTCCGCAGGTTGAACTGCAAGAGGGGGAACCAATGAGAGACTCGCTGGAGGTGTTTGGTCGGGCACATGTCACTCTCATTTCCCATCACGAAGAAGAATTCACCAGCGGTTCAGCCTGCCACCCCGGATCGACAATAGGGCGTGAAGCCATCCAGCCGTGTTGCGTCCCACTCACAAAAAAGCGACTTGGGAAATGGAGCTCAGGGGCCCTGCACTTCCCAAACCTGCAGAGTTCTAAACGATAACTATCGCCCCAAAATATATTGAGGTCAGGCTACGAAGAGGCGCTGAACGCAAGGCAGAACTGCAGGAAACGGATGTCAACGGGTACATCGGAATGGCCCCGATAGCACATGAAAAGCGCCAGAACGTGGACAATGATGCGGTTGGCCAAAAAGGGCGTATGCGTTTTTTCCTGAATATATTCAGGAAAAAACGCATACGCCCTTTTTGGCCAACCAAGCAACCTGGGAGAGCAAATCAGCACTACAAAGAAATCTCTCGCCCCCCCCCCGGGGCAAAAGGGCCAGGCGAAAAAAGTCTAAAAACCAGAAAGGCAGGACAGCCCACGGAGTCAAGGGAGCCTTGTTAAGCTGATGGGCGGGATGTCAATGGCCAACAGCCAATCTTCACAAGTGTATCCTCTTTCCCAAACCATGGAAAACACAGAACCACAGAGCATAGGGCACTTCCACACATGGGCGTTGACCTTGGGAAAATGAAAAAATCAACCAGACACAGGGACCCCAAAGTTGAGGGCTGCTGTCTTGACAAGAACCTCCACTCCCGTACACGTTTCATATCCCAGGAAAGAGCCAAGTGGACAAAGACGAGTGGACAAGTGGACAAAGACAAGTGGACAAGTGGACAAGTGGTGCTACGTAGGTCCAATGGAGTGTCACTCAGCCATGAAATCCACGTCATGAGGCTGGTAGCAGCATCCTGAGTGGATTTAGGTACGATCATCCTCAGTGAAATAAGTCCCACAAAAAAAGAAACTTATGATATCACTTATCGAGGGAATGTAAAAATCGCTCCCCATGCACTGAATCCCCAAACAGAACAGAGTCACGCTTTTAGAAAACACACTTATGCCTGCTTCAGGGGAAAGGTGAGGTGGGGTGACGCATAAAACTCGAGTTTGAAATGAGCACAGATACCCTTCCGAAAACCGAATATGGAATGGACACGACCTACTCCTTGCTCAATCAACTGGACTCACCAGACCCTGTTCATCGCACAAGTATCTATCCGACTAGTAAGCATCTTAAAAGCTAAGTCTTGATATCTCTGTGTAAGTGCATCAAGTGTGTGTAAAGCGGCCTAAAACCAGCAGGGAAAATCAGCTCAGACCCATTCTGAGGATACATTTCCAACATAAAGAAGAAACAAGCAGGGCAAAACAGAGAGAAATTCTTCCAAAATGCGTTCAGGGACTGGCATGCAACCAGGATTGACCACATCTACAGCCCCAGCGGCAGAAGACATAAGGCTGGACACTCTTGGGGCTGAGACGATTGGTGAGGTTGGGAAAGCAAATGCAGACCCTTGAAAGGAATCCTGCGTGCTCCCCATTCCATGGGTCCCAACTCTCCAGGTTCAACGCAATCTTCCGACAGCGAAAGCACTCATTGGAAACCCAGCGGTTGCTACACCGTGGGATCGGGAAAGCTTTCTGAAACTCACCTCAGTTTTCATCTCCTGGTGCTCGTGTTCTCCATTCAGGCCCCCTTACTAACAATCTCCCCACTTGGAGACTCGGCGCCTTTCCATGCCTCTTTCGTACCGTCTGCAATTTGTCCGCAGGATGAACTGCAAGAGGGGGAACCAATGAGAGACTCGCTGGAGGTGTTTGGTCGGGCACATGTCACTCTCATTTCCCATCACGAAGAAGAATTCACCAGCGGTTCAGCCTGCAACCGCGGATCGACAATAGGGCGTGAAGCCATCCAGCCGTGTTGCGTCCCACTCACAAAAAAGCGACTTGGGAAATGGAGCTCAGGGGCCCTGCACTTCCCAAACCTGCAGAGTTCTAAACGATAACTATCGCCCCAAAATATATTGAGGTCAGGCTACGAAGAGGCGCTGAACGCAAGGCAGAACTGCAGGAAACGGATGTCAACGGGTACATCGGAATGGCCCCGATAGCACATGAAAAGCGCCAGAACGTGGACAATGATGCGGTTGGCCAAAAAGGGCGTATGCGTTTTTTCCTGAATATATTCAGGAAAAAACGCATACGCCCTTTTTGGCCAACCAAGCAACCTGGGAGAGCAAATCAGCACTACAAAGAAATCTCTCGCCCCCCCCCCCGGGGCAAAAGGGCCAGGCGAAAAAAGTCTAAAAACCAGAAAGGCAGGACAGCCCACGGAGTCAAGGGAGCCTTGTTAAGCTGATGGGCGGGATGTCAATGGCCAACAGCCAATCTTCACAAGTGTATCCTCTTTCCCAAACCATGTAAAACACAGAAGTACAGAGCATAGGGCACTTCCACACATGGGCGTTGACCTTGGGAAAATGAAAAAATCAACCAGACACAGGGACCCCAAAGTTGAGGGCTGCTGTCTTGACAAGAACCTCCACTCCGGTACACGTTTCATATCCCAGGAAAGAGCCAAGTGGACAAAGACGAGTGGACAAGTGGACAAAGACAAGTGGACAAGTGGTGCTACGTAGGTCCAATGGAGTGTCACTCAGCCATGAAATCCACGTCATGAGGCTGGTAGCAGCATCCTGAGTGGATTTAGGTATGATCATCCTCAGTGAAATAAGTCCCACAAAAAAAGAAACTTATGATATCACTTATCGAGGGAATGTAAAAATCGCTCCCCATGCACTGAATCCCCAAACAGAACAGAGTCACGCTTTTAGAAAACACACTTATGCCTGCTTCAGGGGAAAGGTGAGGTGGGGTGACGCATAAAACTCGAGTTTGAAATGAGCACAGATACCCTTCCGAAAACCGAATATGGAATGGACACGACCTACTCCTTGCTCAATCAACTGGACTCACCAGACCCTGTTCATCGCACAAGTATCTATCCGACTAGTAAGCATCTTAAAAGCTAAGTCTTGATATCTCTGTGTAAGTGCATCAAGTGTGTGTAAAGCGGCCTAAAACCAGCAGGGAAAATCAGCTCAGACCCATTCTGAGGATACATTTCCAACATAAAGAAGAAACAAGCAGGGCAAAACAGAGAGAAATTCTTCCAAAATGCGTTCAGGGACTGGCATGCAACCAGGATTGACCACATCTACAGCCCCAGCGGCAGAAGACATAAGGCTGGACACTCTTGGGGCTGAGACGATTGGTGAGGTTGGGAAAGCAAATGCAGACCCTTGAAAGGAATCCTGCGTGCTCCCCATTCCATGGCTCCCAACTCTCCAGGTTCAACGCAATCTTCCGACAGCGAAAGCACTCATTGGAAACCCAGCGGATGCTACACCGTGGGATCGGGAAAGCTTTCTGAAACTCACCTCAGTTTTCATCTCCTGGTGCTCGTGTTCTCCATTCAGGCCCCCTTACTAACAATCTCCCCACTTGGAGACTCGGCGCCTTTCCATGCCTCTTTCGTACCGTCTGCAATTTGTCCGCAGGATGAACTGCAAGAGGGGGAACCAATGAGAGACTCGCTGGAGGTGTTTGGTCGGGCACATGTCACTCTCATTTCCCATCACGAAGAAGAATTCACCAGCGGTTCAGCCTGCCACCCCGGATCGACAATAGGGCGTGAAGCCATCCAGCCGTGTTGCGTCCCACTCACAAAAAAGCGACTTGGGAAATGGAGCTCAGGGGCACTGCACTTCCCAAACCTGCAGAGTTCTAAACGATAACTATCGCCCCAAAATATATTGAGGTCAGGCTACGAAGAGGCGCTGAACGCAAGGCAGAACTGCAGGAAACGGATGTCAACGGCCACATCGGAATGGCCCCGATAGCACATGAAAAGCGCCAGAACGTGGACAATGATGCGGTTGGCCAAAAAGGGCGTATGCGTTTTTTCCTGACGCATACGCCCTTTTTGGCCAACCAAGCAACCTGGGAGAGCAAATCAGCACTACAAAGAAATCTCTCGCCCCCCCCTGGGGAAAAAGGGCCAGGCGAAAAAAGTCTAAAAACCAGAAAGGCAGGACAGGCCACGGAGTCAAGGGAGCCTTGTTAAGCTGATGGGCGGGATGTCAATGGCCAACAGCCAATCTTCACAAGTGTATCCTCTTTCCCAAACCATGTAAAACACAGAACCACAGAGCATAGGGCACTTCCACACATGGGCGTTGACCTTGGGAAAATCAAAAAATCAACCAGACACAGGGACCCCAAAGTTGAGGGCTGCTGTCTTGACAGGAACCTCCACTCCGGTACACGTTTCATATCCCAGGAAAGAGCCAAGTGGACAAAGACGAGTGGACAAGTGGACAAAGACAAGTGGACAAGTGGACAAGTGGTGCTACGTAGGTCCAATGGAGTGTCACTCAGCCATGAAATCCACGTCATGAGGCTGGTAGCAGCATCCTGAGTGGATTTAGGTACGATCATCCTCAGTGAAATAAGTCCCACAAAAAAAGAAACTTATGATATCACTTATCGAGGGAATGTAAAAATCGCTCCCCATGCACTGAATCCCCAAACAGAACAGAGTCACGCTTTTAGAAAACACACTTATGCCTGCTTCAGGGGAAAGGTGAGGTGGGGTGACGCATAAAACTCGAGTTTGAAATGAGCACAGATACCCTTCCGAAAACCGAATATGGAATGGACACGACCTACTCCTTGCTCAATCAACTGGACTCACCAGACCCTGTTCATCGCACAAGTATCTATCCGACTAGTAAGCATCTTAAAAGCTAAGTCTTGATATCTCTGTGTAAGTGCATCAAGTGTGTGTAAAGCGGCCTAAAACCAGCAGGGAAAATCAGCTCAGACCCATTCTGAGGATACATTTCCAACATAAAGAAGAAACAAGCAGGGCAAAACAGAGAGAAATTCTTCCAAAATGCGTTCAGGGACTGGCATGCAACCAGGATTGACCACATCTACAGCCCCAGCGGCAGAAGACATAAGGCTGGACACTCTTGGGGCTGAGACGATTGGTGAGGTTGGGAAAGCAAATGCAGACCCTTGAAAGGAATCCTGCGTGCTCCCCATTCCATGGGTCCCAACTCTCCAGGTTCAACGCAATCTTCCGACAGCGAAAGCACTCATTGGAAACGCAGCGGTTGCTACACCGTGGGATCGGGAAAGCTTTCTGAAACTCACCTCAGTTTTCATCTCCTGGTGCTCGTGTTCTCCATTCAGGCCCCCTTACTAACAATCTCCCCACTTGGAGACTCGGCGCCTTTCCATGCCTCTTTCGTACCGTCTGCAATTTGTCCGCAGGATGAACTGCAAGAGGGGGAACCAATGAGAGACTCGCTGGAGGTGTTTGGTCGGGCACATGTCACTCTCATTTCCCATCACGAAGAAGAATTCACCAGCGGTTCAGCCTGCCACCCCGGATCGACAATAGGGCGTGAAGCCATCCAGCCGTGTTGCGTCCCACTCACAAAAAAGCGACTTGGGAAATGGAGCTCAGGGGCACTGCACTTCCCAAACCTGCAGAGTTCTAAACGATAACTATCGCCCCAAAATATATTGAGGTCAGGCTACGAAGAGGCGCTGAACGCAAGGCAGAACTGCAGGAAACGGATGTCAACGGCTACATCGGAATGGCCCCGATAGCACATGAAAAGCGCCAGAACGTGGACAATGATGCGGTTGGCCAAAAAGGGCGTATGCGTATACGCCCTTTTTGGCCAACCAAGCAACCTGGGAGAGCAAATCAGCACTACAAAGAAATCTCTCGCCCCCCCCGGGGCAAAAGGGCCAGGCGAAAAAAGTCTAAAAACCAGAAAGGCAGGACAGCCCACGGAGTCAAGGGAGCCTTGTTAAGCTGATGGGCGGGATGTCAATGGCCAACAGCCAATCTTCACAAGTGTATCCTCTTTCCCAAACCATGTAAAACACAGAACTACAGAGCATAGGGCACTTCCACACATGGGCGTTGACCTTGGGAAAATGAAAAAATCAACCAGACACAGGGACCCCAAAGTTGAGGGCTGCTGTCTTGACAAGAACCTCCACTCCGGTACACGTTTCATATCCCAGGAAAGAGCCAAGTGGACAAAGACGAGTGGACAAGTGGACAAAGACAAGTGGACAAGTGGTGCTACGTAGGTCCAATGGAGTGTCACTCAGCCATGAAATCCACGTCATGAGGCTGGTAGCAGCATCCTGAGTGGATTTAGGTACGATCATCCTCAGTGAAATAAGTCCCACAAAAAAAGAAACTTATGATATCACTTATCGAGGGAATGTAAAAATCGCTCCCCATGCACTGAATCCCCAAACAGAACAGAGTCACGCTTTTAGAAAACACACTTATGCCTGCTTCAGGGGAAAGGTGAGGTGGGGTGACGCATAAAACTCGAGTTTGAAATGAGCACAGATACCCTTCCGAAAACCGAATATGGAATGGACACGACCTACTCCTTGCTCAATCAACTGGACTCACCAGACCCTGTTCATCGCACAAGTATCTATCCGACTAGTAAGCATCTTAAAAGCTAAGTCTTGATATCTCTGTGTAAGTGCATCAAGTGTGTGTAAAGCGGCCTAAAACCAGCAGGGAAAATCAGCTCAGACCCATTCTGAGGATACATTTCCAACATAAAGAAGAAACAAGCAGGGCAAAACAGAGAGAAATTCTTCCAAAATGCGTTCAGGGACTGGCATGCAACCAGGATTGACCACATCTACAGCCCCAGCGGCAGAAGACATAAGGCTGGACACTCTTGGGGCTGAGACGATTGGTGAGGTTGGGAAAGCAAATGCAGACCCTTGAAAGGAATCCTGCGTGCTCCCCATTCCATGGGTCCCAACTCTCCAGGTTCAACGCAATCTTCCGACAGCGAAAGCACTCATTGGAAACCCAGCGGATGCTACACCGTGGGATCGGGAAAGCTTTCTGAAACTCACCTCAGTTTTCATCTCCTGGTGCTCGTGTTCTCCATTCAGGCCCCCTTACTAACAATCTCCCCACTTGGAGACTCGGCGCCTTTCCATGCCTCTTTCGTACCGTCTGCAATTTGTCCGCAGGATGAACTGCAAGAGGGGGAACCAATGAGAGACTCGCTGGAGGTGTTTGGTCGGGCACATGTCACTCTCATTTCCCATCACGAAGAAGAATTCACCAGCGGTTCAGCCTGCCACCCCGGATCGACAATAGGGCGTGAAGCCATCCAGCCGTGTTGCGTCCCACTCACAAAAAAGCGACTTGGGAAATGGAGCTCAGGGGCACTGCACTTCCCAAACCTGCAGAGTTCTAAACGATAACTATCGCCCCAAAATATATTGAGGTCAGGCTACGAAGAGGCGCTGAACGCAAGGCAGAACTGCAGGAAACGGATGTCAACGGCTACATCGGAATGGCCCCGATAGCACATGAAAAGCGCCAGAACGTGGACAATGATGCGGTTGGCCAAAAAGGGCGTATGCGTTTTTTCCTGAATATATTCAGGAAAAAACGCATACGCCCTTTTTGGCCAACCAAGCAACCTGGGAGAGCAAATCAGCACTACAAAGAAATCTCTCGCCCCCCCCGGGGCAAAAGGGCCAGGCGAAAAAAGTCTAAAAACCAGAAAGGCAGGACAGCCCACGGAGTCAAGGGAGCCTTGTTAAGCTGATGGGCGGGATGTCAATGGCCAACAGCCAATCTTCACAAGTGTATCCTCTTTCCCAAACCATGGAAAACACAGAACCACAGAGCATAGGGCACTTCCACACATGGGCGTTGACCTTGGGAAAATGAAAAAATCAACCAGACACAGGGACCCCAAAGTTGAGGGCTGCTGTCTTGACAAGAACCTCCACTCCGGTACACGTTTCATATCCCAGGAAAGAGCCAAGTGGACAAAGACGAGTGGACAAGTGGACAAAGACAAGTGGACAAGTGGTGCTACGTGGGTCCAATGGAGTGTCACTCAGCCATGAAATCCACGTCATGAGGCTGGTAGCAGCATCCTGAGTGGATTTAGGTACGATCATCCTCAGTGAAATAAGTCCCACAAAAAAAGAAACTTATGATATCACTTATCGAGGGAATGTAAAAATCGCTCCCCATGCACTGAATCCCCAAACAGAACAGAGTCACGCTTTTAGAAAACACACTTATGCCTGCTTCAGGGGAAAGGTGAGGTGGGGTGACGCATAAAACTCGAGTTTGAAATGAGCACAGATACCCTTCCGAAAACCGAATATGGAATGGACACGACCTACTCCTTGCTCAATCAACTGGACTCACCAGACCCTGTTCATCGCACAAGTATCTATCCGACTAGTAAGCATCTTAAAAGCTAAGTCTTGATATCTCTGTGTAAGTGCATCAAGTGTGTGTAAAGCGGCCTAAAACCAGCAGGGAAAATCAGCTCAGACCCATTCTGAGGATACATTTCCAACATAAAGAAGAAACAAGCAGGGCAAAACAGAGAGAAATTCTTCCAAAATGCGTTCAGGGACTGGCATGCAACCAGGATTGACCACATCTACAGCCCCAGCGGCAGAAGACATAAGGCTGGACACTCTTGGGGCTGAGACGATTGGTGAGGTTGGGAAAGCAAATGCAGACCCTTGAAAGGAATCCTGCGTGCTCCCCATTCCATGGGTCCCAACTCTCCAGGTTCAACGCAATCTTCCGACAGCGAAAGCACTCATTGGAAACCCAGCGGTTGCTACACCGTGGGATCGGGAAAGCTTTCTGAAACTCACCTCAGTTTTCATCTCCTGGTGCTCGTGTTCTCCATTCAGGCCCCCTTACTAACAATCTCCCCACTTGGAGACTCGGCGCCTTTCCATGCCTCTTTCGTACCGTCTGCAATTTGTCCGCAGGATGAACTGCAAGAGGGGGAACCAATGAGAGACTCGCTGGAGGTGTTTGGTCGGGCACATGTCACTCTCATTTCCCATCACGAAGAAGAATTCACCAGCGGTTCAGCCTGCAACCGCGGATCGACAATAGGGCGTGAAGCCATCCAGCCGTGTTGCGTCCCACTCACAAAAAAGCGACTTGGGAAATGGAGCTCAGGGGCCCTGCACTTCCCAAACCTGCAGAGTTCTAAACGATAACTATCGCCCCAAAATATATTGAGGTCAGGCTACGAAGAGGCGCTGAACGCAAGGCAGAACTGCAGGAAACGGATGTCAACGGGTACATCGGAATGGCCCCGATAGCACATGAAAAGCGCCAGAACGTGGACAATGATGCGGTTGGCCAAAAAGGGCGTATGCGTTTTTTCCTGAATATATTCAGGAAAAAACGCATACGCCCTTTTTGGCCAACCAAGCAACCTGGGAGAGCAAATCAGCACTACAAAGAAATCTCTCGCCCCCCCCCCCGGGGCAAAAGGGCCAGGCGAAAAAAGTCTAAAAACCAGAAAGGCAGGACAGCCCACGGAGTCAAGGGAGCCTTGTTAAGCTGATGGGCGGGATGTCAATGGCCAACAGCCAATCTTCACAAGTGTATCCTCTTTCCCAAACCATGTAAAACACAGAAGTACAGAGCATAGGGCACTTCCACACATGGGCGTTGACCTTGGGAAAATGAAAAAATCAACCAGACACAGGGACCCCAAAGTTGAGGGCTGCTGTCTTGACAAGAACCTCCACTCCGGTACACGTTTCATATCCCAGGAAAGAGCCAAGTGGACAAAGACGAGTGGACAAGTGGACAAAGACAAGTGGACAAGTGGTGCTACGTAGGTCCAATGGAGTGTCACTCAGCCATGAAATCCACGTCATGAGGCTGGTAGCAGCATCCTGAGTGGATTTAGGTATGATCATCCTCAGTGAAATAAGTCCCACAAAAAAAGAAACTTATGATATCACTTATCGAGGGAATGTAAAAATCGCTCCCCATGCACTGAATCCCCAAACAGAACAGAGTCACGCTTTTAGAAAACACACTTATGCCTGCTTCAGGGGAAAGGTGAGGTGGGGTGACGCATAAAACTCGAGTTTGAAATGAGCACAGATACCCTTCCGAAAACCGAATATGGAATGGACACGACCTACTCCTTGCTCAATCAACTGGACTCACCAGACCCTGTTCATCGCACAAGTATCTATCCGACTAGTAAGCATCTTAAAAGCTAAGTCTTGATATCTCTGTGTAAGTGCATCAAGTGTGTGTAAAGCGGCCTAAAACCAGCAGGGAAAATCAGCTCAGACCCATTCTGAGGATACATTTCCAACATAAAGAAGAAACAAGCAGGGCAAAACAGAGAGAAATTCTTCCAAAATGCGTTCAGGGACTGGCATGCAACCAGGATTGACCACATCTACAGCCCCAGCGGCAGAAGACATAAGGCTGGACACTCTTGGGGCTGAGACGATTGGTGAGGTTGGGAAAGCAAATGCAGACCCTTGAAAGGAATCCTGCGTGCTCCCCATTCCATGGGTCCCAACTCTCCAGGTTCAACGCAATCTTCCGACAGCGAAAGCACTCATTGGAAACCCAGCGGATGCTACACCGTGGGATCGGGAAAGCTTTCTGAAACTCACCTCAGTTTTCATCTCCTGGTGCTCGTGTTCTCCATTCAGGCCCCCTTACTAACAATCTCCCCACTTGGAGACTCGGCGCCTTTCCATGCCTCTTTCGTACCGTCTGCAATTTGTCCGCAGGATGAACTGCAAGAGGGGGAACCAATGAGAGACTCGCTGGAGGTGTTTGGTCGGGCACATGTCACTCTCATTTCCCATCACGAAGAAGAATTCACCAGCGGTTCAGCCTGCCACCCCGGATCGACAATAGGGCGTGAAGCCATCCAGCCGTGTTGCGTCCCACTCACAAAAAAGCGACTTGGGAAATGGAGCTCAGGGGCACTGCACTTCCCAAACCTGCAGAGTTCTAAACGATAACTATCGCCCCAAAATATATTGAGGTCAGGCTACGAAGAGGCGCTGAACGCAAGGCAGAACTGCAGGAAACGGATGTCAACGGGTACATCGGAATGGCCCCGATAGCACATGAAAAGCGCCAGAACGTGGACAATGATGCGGTTGGCCAAAAAGGGCGTATGCGTTTTTTCCTGAATATATTCAGGAAAAAACGCATACGCCCTTTTTGGCCAACCAAGCAACCTGGGAGAGCAAATCAGCACTACAAAGAAATCTCTCGCCCCCCCCCCCCCGGGGCAAAAGGGCCAGGCGAAAAAAGTCTAAAAACCAGAAAGGCAGGACAGCCCACGGAGTCAAGGGAGCCTTGTTAAGCTGATGGGCGGGATGTCAATGGCCAACAGCCAATCTTCACAAGTGTATCCTCTTTCCCAAACCATGGAAAACACAGAACCACAGAGCATAGGGCACTTCCACACATGGGCGTTGACCTTGGGAAAATCAAAAAATCAACCAGACACAGGGACCCCAAAGTTGAGGGCTGCTGTCTTGACAGGAACCTCCACTCCGGTACACGTTTCATATCCCAGGAAAGAGCCAAGTGGACAAAGACGAGTGGACAAGTGGACAAAGACAAGTGGACAAGTGGACAAGTGGTGCTACGTAGGTCCAATGGAGTGTCACTCAGCCATGAAATCCACGTCATGAGGCTGGTAGCAGCATCCTGAGTGGATTTAGGTACGATCATCCTCAGTGAAATAAGTCCCACAAAAAAAGAAACTTATGATATCACTTATCGAGGGAATGTAAAAATCGCTCCCCATGCACTGAATCCCCAAACAGAACAGAGTCACGCTTTTAGAAAACACACTTATGCCTGCTTCAGGGGAAAGGTGAGGTGGGGTGACGCATAAAACTCGAGTTTGAAATGAGCACAGATACCCTTCCGAAAACCGAATATGGAATGGACACGACCTACTCCTTGCTCAATCAACTGGACTCACCAGACCCTGTTCATCGCACAAGTATCTATCCGACTAGTAAGCATCTTAAAAGCTAAGTCTTGATATCTCTGTGTAAGTGCATCAAGTGTGTGTAAAGCGGCCTAAAACCAGCAGGGAAAATCAGCTCAGACCCATTCTGAGGATACATTTCCAACATAAAGAAGAAACAAGCAGGGCAAAACAGAGAGAAATTCTTCCAAAATGCGTTCAGGGACTGGCATGCAACCAGGATTGACCACATCTACAGCCCCAGCGGCAGAAGACATAAGGCTGGACACTCTTGGGGCTGAGACGATTGGTGAGGTTGGGAAAGCAAATGCAGACCCTTGAAAGGAATCCTGCGTGCTCCCCATTCCATGGGTCCCAACTCTCCAGGTTCAACGCAATCTTCCGACAGCGAAAGCACTCATTGGAAACGCAGCGGTTGCTACACCGTGGGATCGGGAAAGCTTTCTGAAACTCACCTCAGTTTTCATCTCCTGGAGCTCGTGTTCTCCATTCAGGCCCCCTTACTAACAATCTCCCCACTTGGAGACTCGGCGCCTTTCCATGCCTCTTTCGTACCGTCTGCAATTTGTCCGCAGGATGAACTGCAAGAGGGGGAACCAATGAGAGACTCGCTGGAGGTGTTTGGTCGGGCACATGTCACTCTCATTTCCCATCACGAAGAAGAATTCACCAGCGGTTCAGCCTGCCACCCCGGATCGACAATAGGGCGTGAAGCCATCCAGCCGTGTTGCGTCCCACTCACAAAAAAGCGACTTGGGAAATGGAGCTCAGGGGCACTGCACTTCCCAAACCTGCAGAGTTCTAAACGATAACTATCGCCCCAAAATATATTGAGGTCAGGCTACGAAGAGGCGCTGAACGCAAGGCAGAACTGCAGGAAACGGATGTCAACGGCTACATCGGAATGGCCCCGATAGCACATGAAAAGCGCCAGAACGTGGACAATGATGCGGTTGGCCAAAAAGGGCGTATGCGTATACGCCCTTTTTGGCCAACCAAGCAACCTGGGAGAGCAAATCAGCACTACAAAGAAATCTCTCGCCCCCCCCGGGGCAAAAGGGCCAGGCGAAAAAAGTCTAAAAACCAGAAAGGCAGGACAGCCCACGGAGTCAAGGGAGCCTTGTTAAGCTGATGGGCGGGATGTCAATGGCCAACAGCCAATCTTCACAAGTGTATCCTCTTTCCCAAACCATGGAAAACACAGAACCACAGAGCATAGGGCACTTCCACACATGGGCGTTGACCTTGGGAAAATGAAAAAATCAACCAGACACAGGGACCCCAAAGTTGAGGGCTGCTGTCTTGACAAGAACCTCCACTCCGGTACACGTTTCATATCCCAGGAAAGAGCCAAGTGGACAAAGACGAGTGGACAAGTGGACAAAGACAAGTGGACAAGTGGACAAGTGGTGCTACGTAGGTCCAATGGAGTGTCACTCAGCCATGAAATCCACGTCATGAGGCTGGTAGCAGCATCCTGAGTGGATTTAGGTACGATCATCCTCAGTGAAATAAGTCCCACAAAAAAAGAAACTTATGATATCACTTATCGAGGGAATGTAAAAATCGCTCCCCATGCACTGAATCCCCAAACAGAACAGAGTCACGCTTTTAGAAAACACACTTATGCCTGCTTCAGGGGAAAGGTGAGGTGGGGTGACGCATAAAACTCGAGTTTGAAATGAGCACAGATACCCTTCCGAAAACCGAATATGGAATGGACACGACCTACTCCTTGCTCAATCAACTGGACTCACCAGACCCTGTTCATCGCACAAGTATCTATCCGACTAGTAAGCATCTTAAAAGCTAAGTCTTGATATCTCTGTGTAAGTGCATCAAGTGTGTGTAAAGCGGCCTAAAACCAGCAGGGAAAATCAGCTCAGACCCATTCTGAGGATACATTTCCAACATAAAGAAGAAACAAGCAGGGCAAAACAGAGAGAAATTCTTCCAAAATGCGTTCAGGGACTGGCATGCAACCAGGATTGACCACATCTACAGCCCCAGCGGCAGAAGACATAAGGCTGGACACTCTTGGGGCTGAGACGATTGGTGAGGTTGGGAAAGCAAATGCAGACCCTTGAAAGGAATCCTGCGTGCTCCCCATTCCATGGGTCCCAACTCTCCAGGTTCAACGCAATCTTCCGACAGCGAAAGCACTCATTGGAAACCCAGCGGATGCTACACCGTGGGATCGGGAAAGCTTTCTGAAACTCACCTCAGTTTTCATCTCCTGGTGCTCGTGTTCTCCATTCAGGCCCCCTTACTAACAATCTCCCCACTTGGAGACTCGGCGCCTTTCCATGCCTCTTTCGAACCGTCTGCAATTTGTCCGCAGGTTGAACTGCAAGAGGGGGAACCAATGAGAGACTCGCTGGAGGTGTTTGGTCGGGCACATGTCACTCTCATTTCCCATCACGAAGAAGAATTCACCAGCGGTTCAGCCTGCCACCCCGGATCGACAATAGGGCGTGAAGCCATCCAGCCGTGTTGCGTCCCACTCACAAAAAAGCGACTTGGGAAATGGAGCTCAGGGGCCCTGCACTTCCCAAACCTGCAGAGTTCTAAACGATAACTATCGCTCCAAAATATATTGAGGTCAGGCTACGAAGAGGCGCTGAACGCAAGGCAGAACTGCAGGAAACGGATGTCAACGGGTACATCGGAATGGCCCCGATAGCACATGAAAAGCGCCAGAACGTGGACAATGATGCGGTTGGCCAAAAAGGGCGTATGCGTTTTTTCCTGAATATATTCAGGAAAAAACGCATACGCCCTTTTTGGCCAACCAAGCAACCTGGGAGAGCAAATCAGCACTACAAAGAAATCTCTCGCCCCCCCCCGGGGCAAAAGGGCCAGGCGAAAAAAGTCTAAAAACCAGAAAGGCAGGACAGCCCACGGAGTCAAGGGAGCCTTGTTAAGCTGATGGGCGGGATGTCAATGGCCAACAGCCAATCTTCACAAGTGTATCCTCTTTCCCAAACCATGTAAAACACAGAACCACAGAGCATAGGGCACTTCCACACATGGGCGTTGACCTTGGGAAAATCAAAAAATCAACCAGACACAGGGACCCCAAAGTTGAGGGCTGCTGTCTTGACAAGAACCTCCACTCCGGTACACGTTTCATATCCCAGGAAAGAGCCAAGTGGACAAAGACGAGTGGACAAGTGGACAAAGACAAGTGGACAAGTGGTGCTACGTAGGTCCAATGGAGTGTCACTCAGCCATGAAATCCACGTCATGAGGCTGGTAGCAGCATCCTGAGTGGATTTAGGTACGATCATCCTCAGTGAAATAAGTCCCACAAAAAAAGAAACTTATGATATCACTTATCGAGGGAATGTAAAAATCGCTCCCCATGCACTGAATCCCCAAACAGAACAGAGTCACGCTTTTAGAAAACACACTTATGCCTGCTTCAGGGGAAAGGTGAGGTGGGGTGACGCATAAAACTCGAGTTTGAAATGAGCACAGATACCCTTCCGAAAACCGAATATGGAATGGACACGACCTACTCCTTGCTCAATCAACTGGACTCACCAGACCCTGTTCATCGCACAAGTATCTATCCGACTAGTAAGCATCTTAAAAGCTAAGTCTTGATATCTCTGTGTAAGTGCATCAAGTGTGTGTAAAGCGGCCTAAAACCAGCAGGGAAAATCAGCTCAGACCCATTCTGAGGATACATTTCCAACATAAAGAAGAAACAAGCAGGGCAAAACAGAGAGAAATTCTTCCAAAATGCGTTCAGGGACTGGCATGCAACCAGGATTGACCACATCTACAGCCCCAGCGGCAGAAGACATAAGGCTGGACACTCTTGGGGCTGAGACGATTGGTGAGGTTGGGAAAGCAAATGCAGACCCTTGAAAGGAATCCTGCGTGCTCCCCATTCCATGGGTCCCAACTCTCCAGGTTCAACGCAATCTTCCGACAGCGAAAGCACTCATTGGAAACCCAGCGGATGCTACACCGTGGGATCGGGAAAGCTTTCTGAAACTCACCTCAGTTTTCATCTCCTGGTGCTCGTGTTCTCCATTCAGGCCCCCTTACTAACAATCTCCCCACTTGGAGACTCGGCGCCTTTCCATGCCTCTTTCGTACCGTCTGCAATTTGTCCGCAGGATGAACTGCAAGAGGGGGAACCAATGAGAGACTCGCTGGAGGTGTTTGGTCGGGCACATGTCACTCTCATTTCCCATCACGAAGAAGAATTCACCAGCGGTTCAGCCTGCCACCCCGGATCGACAATAGGGCGTGAAGCCATCCAGCCGTGTTGCGTCCCACTCACAAAAAAGCGACTTGGGAAATGGAGCTCAGGGGCACTGCACTTCCCAAACCTGCAGAGTTCTAAACGATAACTATCGCCCCAAAATATATTGAGGTCAGGCTACGAAGAGGCGCTGAACGCAAGGCAGAACTGCAGGAAACGGATGTCAACGGGTACATCGGAATGGCCCCGATAGCACATGAAAAGCGCCAGAACGTGGACAATGATGCGGTTGGCCAAAAAGGGCGTATGCGTTTTTTCCTGAATATATTCAGGAAAAAACGCATACGCCCTTTTTGGCCAACCAAGCAACCTGGGAGAGCAAATCAGCACTACAAAGAAATCTCTCGCCCCCCCCGGGGCAAAAGGGCCAGGCGAAAAAAGTATAAAAACCAGAAAGGCAGGACAGGCCACAGAGTCAAGGGAGCCTTGTTAAGCTGATGGGCGGGATGTCAATGGCCAACAGCCAATCTTCACAAGTGTATCCTCTTTCCCAAACCATGGAAAACACAGAACCACAGAGCATAGGGCACTTCCACACATGGGCGTTGACCTTGGGAAAATGAAAAAATCAACCAGACACAGGGCCCCAAAGTTGAGGGCTGCTGTCTTGACAAGAACCTCCACTCCGGTACACGTTTCATATCCCAGGAAAGAGCCAAGTGGACAAAGACGAGTGGACAAGTGGACAAAGACAAGTGGACAAGTGGACAAGTGGTGCTACGTAGGTCCAATGGAGTGTCACTCAGCCATGAAATCCACGTCATGAGGCTGGTAGCAGCATCCTGAGTGGATTTAGGTACGATCATCCTCAGTGAAATAAGTCCCACAAAAAAAGAAACTTATGATATCACTTATCGAGGGAATGTAAAAATCGCTCCCCATGCACTGAATCCCCAAACAGAACAGAGTCACGCTTTTAGAAAACACACTTATGCCTGCTTCAGGGGAAAGGTGAGGTGGGGTGACGCATAAAACTCGAGTTTGAAATGAGCACAGATACCCTTCCGAAAACCGAATATGGAATGGACACGACCTACTCCTTGCTCAATCAACTGGACTCACCAGACCCTGTTCATCGCACAAGTATCTATCCGACTAGTAAGCATCTTAAAAGCTAAGTCTTGATATCTCTGTGTAAGTGCATCAAGTGTGTGTAAAGCGGCCTAAAACCAGCAGGGAAAATCAGCTCAGACCCATTCTGAGGATACATTTCCAACATAAAGAAGAAACAAGCAGGGCAAAACAGAGAGAAATTCTTCCAAAATGCGTTCAGGGACTGGCATGCAACCAGGATTGACCACATCTACAGCCCCAGCGGCAGAAGACATAAGGCTGGACACTCTTGGGGCTGAGACGATTGGTGAGGTTGGGAAAGCAAATGCAGACCCTTGAAAGGAATCCTGCGTGCTCCCCATTCCATGGGTCCCAACTCTCCAGGTTCAACGCAATCTTCCGACAGCGAAAGCACTCATTGGAAACCCAGCGGATGCTACACCGTGGGATCGGGAAAGCTTTCTGAAACTCACCTCAGTTTTCATCTCCTGGTGCTCGTGTTCTCCATTCAGGCCCCCTTACTAACAATCTCCCCACTTGGAGACTCGGCGCCTTTCCATGCCTCTTTCGTACCGTCTGCAATTTGTCCGCAGGATGAACTGCAAGAGGGGGAACCAATGAGAGACTCGCTGGAGGTGTTTGGTCGGGCACATGTCACTCTCATTTCCCATCACGAAGAAGAATTCACCAGCGGTTCAGCCTGCCACCCCGGATCGACAATAGGGCGTGAAGCCATCCAGCCGTGTTGCGTCCCACTCACAAAAAAGCGACTTGGGAAATGGAGCTCAGGGGCACTGCACTTCCCAAACCTGCAGAGTTCTAAACGATAACTATCGCCCCAAAATATATTGAGGTCAGGCTACGAAGAGGCGCTGAACGCAAGGCAGAACTGCAGGAAACGGATGTCAACGGGTACATCGGAATGGCCCCGATAGCACATGAAAAGCGCCAGAACGTGGACAATGATGCGGTTGGCCAAAAAGGGCGTATGCGTTTTTTCCTGAATATATTCAGGAAAAAACGCATACGCCCTTTTTGGCCAACCAAGCAACCTGGGAGAGCAAATCAGCACTACAAAGAAATCTCTCGCCCCCCCCGGGGCAAAAGGGCCAGGCGAAAAAAGTCTAAAAACCAGAAAGGCAGGACAGGCCACGGAGTCAAGGGAGCCTTGTTAAGCTGATGGGCGGGATGTCAATGGCCAACAGCCAATCTTCACAAGTGTATCCTCTTTCCCAAACCATGGAAAACACAGAACCACAGAGCATAGGGCACTTCCACACATGGGCGTTGACCTTGGGAAAATGAAAAAATCAACCAGACACAGAGACCCCAAAGTTGAGGGCTGCTGTCTTGACAAGAACCTCCACTCCGGTACACGTTTCATATCCCAGGAAAGAGCCAAGTGGACAAAGACGAGTGGACAAGTGGACAAAGACAAGTGGACAAGTGGTGCTACGTAGGTCCAATGGAGTGTCACTCAGCCATGAAATCCACGTCATGAGGCTGGTAGCAGCATCCTGAGTGGATTTAGGTACGATCATCCTCAGTGAAATAAGTCCCACAAAAAAAGAAACTTATGATATCACTTATCGAGGGAATGTAAAAATCGCTCCCCATGCACTGAATCCCCAAACAGAACAGAGTCACGCTTTTAGAAAACACACTTATGCCTGCTTCAGGGGAAAGGTGAGGTGGGGTGACGCATAAAACTCGAGTTTGAAATGAGCACAGATACCCTTCCGAAAACCGAATATGGAATGGACACGACCTACTCCTTGCTCAATCAACTGGACTCACCAGACCCTGTTCATCGCACAAGTATCTATCCGACTAGTAAGCATCTTAAAAGCTAAGTCTTGATATCTCTGTGTAAGTGCATCAAGTGTGTGTAAAGCGGCCTAAAACCAGCAGGGAAAATCAGCTCAGACCCATTCTGAGGATACATTTCCAACATAAAGAAGAAACAAGCAGGGCAAAACAGAGAGAAATTCTTCCAAAATGCGTTCAGGGACTGGCATGCAACCAGGATTGACCACATCTACAGCCCCAGCGGCAGAAGACATAAGGCTGGACACTCTTGGGGCTGAGACGATTGGTGAGGTTGGGAAAGCAAATGCAGACCCTTGAAAGGAATCCTGCGTGCTCCCCATTCCATGGGTCCCAACTCTCCAGGTTCAACGCAATCTTCCGACAGCGAAAGCACTCATTGGAAACCCAGCGGATGCTACACCGTGGGATCGGGAAAGCTTTCTGAAACTCACCTCAGTTTTCATCTCCTGGTGCTCGTGTTCTCCATTCAGGCCCCCTTACTAACAATCTCCCCACTTGGAGACTCGGCGCCTTTCCATGCCTCTTTCGTACCGTCTGCAATTTGTCCGCAGGATGAACTGCAAGAGGGGGAACCAATGAGAGACTCGCTGGAGGTGTTTGGTCGGGCACATGTCACTCTCATTTCCCATCACGAAGAAGAATTCACCAGCGGTTCAGCCTGCCACCCCGGATCGACAATAGGGCGTGAAGCCATCCAGCCGTGTTGCGTCCCACTCACAAAAAAGCGACTTGGGAAATGGAGCTCAGGGGCACTGCACTTCCCAAACCTGCAGAGTTCTAAACGATAACTATCGCCCCAAAATATATTGAGGTCAGGCTACGAAGAGGCGCTGAACGCAAGGCAGAACTGCAGGAAACGGATGTCAACGGGTACATCGGAATGGCCCCGATAGCACATGAAAAGCGCCAGAACGTGGACAATGATGCGGTTGGCCAAAAAGGGCGTATGCGTTTTTTCCTGAATATATTCAGGAAAAAACGCATACGCCCTTTTTGGCCAACCAAGCAACCTGGGAGAGCAAATCAGCACTACAAAGAAATCTCTCGCCCCCCCCGGGGCAAAAGGGCCAGGCGAAAAAAGTCTAAAAACCAGAAAGGCAGGACAGGCCACGGAGTCAAGGGAGCCTTGTTAAGCTGATGGGCGGGATGTCAATGGCCAACAGCCAATCTTCACAAGTGTATCCTCTTTCCCAAACCATGGAAAACACAGAACCACAGAGCATAGGGCACTTCCACACATGGGCGTTGACCTTGGGAAAATGAAAAAATCAACCAGACACAGAGACCCCAAAGTTGAGGGCTGCTGTCTTGACAAGAACCTCCACTCCGGTACACGTTTCATATCCCAGGAAAGAGCCAAGTGGACAAAGACGAGTGGACAAGTGGACAAAGACAAGTGGACAAGTGGTGCTACGTAGGTCCAATGGAGTGTCACTCAGCCATGAAATCCACGTCATGAGGCTGGTAGCAGCATCCTGAGTGGATTTAGGTACGATCATCCTCAGTGAAATAAGTCCCACAAAAAAAGAAACTTATGATATCACTTATCGAGGGAATGTAAAAATCGCTCCCCATGCACTGAATCCCCAAACAGAACAGAGTCACGCTTTTAGAAAACACACTTATGCCTGCTTCAGGGGAAAGGTGAGGTGGGGTGACGCATAAAACTCGAGTTTGAAATGAGCACAGATACCCTTCCGAAAACCGAATATGGAATGGACACGACCTACTCCTTGCTCAATCAACTGGACTCACCAGACCCTGTTCATCGCACAAGTATCTATCCGACTAGTAAGCATCTTAAAAGCTAAGTCTTGATATCTCTGTGTAAGTGCATCAAGTGTGTGTAAAGCGGCCTAAAACCAGCAGGGAAAATCAGCTCAGACCCATTCTGAGGATACATTTCCAACATAAAGAAGAAACAAGCAGGGCAAAACAGAGAGAAATTCTTCCAAAATGCGTTCAGGGACTGGCATGCAACCAGGATTGACCACATCTACAGCCCCAGCGGCAGAAGACATAAGGCTGGACACTCTTGGGGCTGAGACGATTGGTGAGGTTGGGAAAGCAAATGCAGACCCTTGAAAGGAATCCTGCGTGCTCCCCATTCCATGGGTCCCAACTCTCCAGGTTCAACGCAATCTTCCGACAGCGAAAGCACTCATTGGAAACCCAGCGGATGCTACACCGTGGGATCGGGAAAGCTTTCTGAAACTCACCTCAGTTTTCATCTCCTGGTGCTCGTGTTCTCCATTCAGGCCCCCTTACTAACAATCTCCCCACTTGGAGACTCGGCGCCTTTCCATGCCTCTTTCGTACCGTCTGCAATTTGTCCGCAGGATGAACTGCAAGAGGGGGAACCAATGAGAGACTCGCTGGAGGTGTTTGGTCGGGCACATGTCACTCTCATTTCCCATCACGAAGAAGAATTCACCAGCGGTTCAGCCTGCCACCCCGGATCGACAATAGGGCGTGAAGCCATCCAGCCGTGTTGCGTCCCACTCACAAAAAAGCGACTTGGGAAATGGAGCTCAGGGGCACTGCACTTCCCAAACCTGCAGAGTTCTAAACGATAACTATCGCCCCAAAATATATTGAGGTCAGGCTACGAAGAGGCGCTGAACGCAAGGCAGAACTGCAGGAAACGGATGTCAACGGGTACATCGGAATGGCCCCGATAGCACATGAAAAGCGCCAGAACGTGGACAATGATGCGGTTGGCCAAAAAGGGCGTATGCGTTTTTTCCTGAATATATTCAGGAAAAAACGCATACGCCCTTTTTGGCCAACCAAGCAACCTGGGAGAGCAAATCAGCACTACAAAGAAATCTCTCGCCCCCCCCGGGGCAAAAGGGCCAGGCGAAAAAAGTATAAAAACCAGAAAGGCAGGACAGGCCACGGAGTCAAGGGAGCCATGTTAAGCTGATGGGCGGGATGTCAATGGCCAACAGCCAATCTTCACAAGTGTATCCTCTTTCCCAAACCATGGAAAACACAGAACCACAGAGCATAGGGCACTTCCACACATGGGCGTTGACCTTGGGAAAATGAAAAAATCAACCAGACACAGGGACCCCAAAGTTGAGGGCTGCTGTCTTGACAAGAACCTCCACTCCGGTACACGTTTCATATCCCAGGAAAGAGCCAAGTGGACAAAGACGAGTGGACAAGTGGACAAAGACAAGTGGACAAGTGGACAAGTGGTGCTACGTAGGTCCAATGGAGTGTCACTCAGCCATGAAATCCACGTCATGAGGCTGGTAGCAGCATCCTGAGTGGATTTAGGTACGATCATCCTCAGTGAAATAAGTCCCACAAAAAAAGAAACTTATGATATCACTTATCGAGGGAATGTAAAAATCGCTCCCCATGCACTGAATCCCCAAACAGAACAGAGTCACGCTTTTAGAAAACACACTTATGCCTGCTTCAGGGGAAAGGTGAGGTGGGGTGACGCATAAAACTCGAGTTTGAAATGAGCACAGATACCCTTCCGAAAACCGAATATGGAATGGACACGACCTACTCCTTGCTCAATCAACTGGACTCACCAGACCCTGTTCATCGCACAAGTATCTATCCGACTAGTAAGCATCTTAAAAGCTAAGTCTTGATATCTCTGTGTAAGTGCATCAAGTGTGTGTAAAGCGGCCTAAAACCAGCAGGGAAAATCAGCTCAGACCCATTCTGAGGATACATTTCCAACATAAAGAAGAAACAAGCAGGGCAAAACAGAGAGAAATTCTTCCAAAATGCGTTCAGGGACTGGCATGCAACCAGGATTGACCACATCTACAGCCCCAGCGGCAGAAGACATAAGGCTGGACACTCTTGGGGCTGAGACGATTGGTGAGGTTGGGAAAGCAAATGCAGACCCTTGAAAGGAATCCTGCGTGCTCCCCATTCCATGGGTCCCAACTCTCCAGGTTCAACGCAATCTTCCGACAGCGAAAGCACTCATTGGAAACCCAGCGGATGCTACACCGTGGGATCGGGAAAGCTTTCTGAAACTCACCTCAGTTTTCATCTCCTGGTGCTCGTGTTCTCCATTCAGGCCCCCTTACTAACAATCTCCCCACTTGGAGACTCGGCGCCTTTCCATGCCTCTTTCGTACCGTCTGCAATTTGTCCGCAGGATGAACTGCAAGAGGGGGAACCAATGAGAGACTCGCTGGAGGTGTTTGGTCGGGCACATGTCACTCTCATTTCCCATCACGAAGAAGA
Organism: Kogia breviceps; assembly: GCF_026419965.1. Lineage (NCBI taxonomy): Eukaryota > Metazoa > Chordata > Mammalia > Artiodactyla > Physeteridae > Kogia > Kogia breviceps. Next base: position 126,318,769 of record NC_081312.1, on the reverse strand, counting down.
ATTCACCAGCGGTTCAGCCTGCCACCCCGGATCGACAATAGGGCGTGAAGCCATCCAGCCGTGTTGCGTCCCACTCACAAAAAAGCGACTTGGGAAATGGAGCTCAGGGGCACTGCACTTCCCAAACCTGCAGAGTTCTAAACGATAACTATCGCCCCAAAATATATTGAGGTCAGGCTACGAAGAGGCGCTGAACGCAAGGCAGAACTGCAGGAAACGGATGTCAACGGGTACATCGGAATGGCCCCGATAGCACATGAAAAGCGCCAGAACGTGGACAATGATGCGGTTGGCCAAAAAGGGCGTATGCGTTTTTTCCTGAATATATTCAGGAAAAAACGCATACGCCCTTTTTGGCCAACCAAGCAACCTGGGAGAGCAAATCAGCACTACAAAGAAATCTCTCGCCCCCCCCCGGGGCAAAAGGGCCAGGCGAAAAAAGTCTAAAAACCAGAAAGGCAGGACAGGCCACGGAGTCAAGGGAGCCTTGTTAAGCTGATGGGCGGGATGTCAATGGCCAACAGCCAATCTTCACAAGTGTATCCTCTTTCCCAAACCATGGAAAACACAGAACCACAGAGCATAGGGCACTTCCACACATGGGCGTTGACCTTGGGAAAATGAAAAAATCAACCAGACACAGGGACCCCAAAGTTGAGGGCTGCTGTCTTGACAAGAACCTCCACTCCGGTACACGTTTCATATCCCAGGAAAGAGCCAAGTGGACAAAGACGAGTGGACAAGTGGACAAAGACAAGTGGACAAGTGGTGCTACGTAGGTCCAATGGAGTGTCACTCAGCCATGAAATCCACGTCATGAGGCTGGTAGCAGCATCCTGAGTGGATTTAGGTACGATCATCCTCAGTGAAATAAGTCCCACAAAAAAAGAAACTTATGATATCACTTATCGAGGGAATGTAAAAATCGCTCCCCATGCACTGAATCCCCAAACAGAACAGAGTCACGCTTTTAGAAAACACACTTATGCCTGCTTCAGGGGAAAGGTGAGGTGGGGTGACGCATAAAACTCGAGTTTGAAATGAGCACAGATACCCTTCCGAAAACCGAATATGGAATGGACACGACCTACTCCTTGCTCAATCAACTGGACTCACCAGACCCTGTTCATCGCACAAGTATCTATCCGACTAGTAAGCATCTTAAAAGCTAAGTCTTGATATCTCTGTGTAAGTGCATCAAGTGTGTGTAAAGCGGCCTAAAACCAGCAGGGAAAATCAGCTCAGACCCATTCTGAGGATACATTTCCAACATAAAGAAGAAACAAGCAGGGCAAAACAGAGAGAAATTCTTCCAAAATGCGTTCAGGGACTGGCATGCAACCAGGATTGACCACATCTACAGCCCCAGCGGCAGAAGACATAAGGCTGGACACTCTTGGGGCTGAGACGATTGGTGAGGTTGGGAAAGCAAATGCAGACCCTTGAAAGGAATCCTGCGTGCTCCCCATTCCATGGGTCCCAACTCTCCAGGTTCAACGCAATCTTCCGACAGCGAAAGCACTCATTGGAAACCCAGCGGATGCTACACCGTGGGATCGGGAAAGCTTTCTGAAACTCACCTCAGTTTTCATCTCCTGGTGCTCGTGTTCTCCATTCAGGCCCCCTTACTAACAATCTCCCCACTTGGAGACTCGGCGCCTTTCCATGCCTCTTTCGTACCGTCTGCAATTTGTCCGCAGGATGAACTGCAAGAGGGGGAACCAATGAGAGACTCGCTGGAGGTGTTTGGTCGGGCACATGTCACTCTCATTTCCCATCACGAAGAAGAATTCACCAGCGGTTCAGCCTGCCACCCCGGATCGACAATAGGGCGTGAAGCCATCCAGCCGTGTTGCGTCCCACTCACAAAAAAGCGACTTGGGAAATGGAGCTCAGGGGCACTGCACTTCCCAAACCTGCAGAGTTCTAAACGATAACTATCGCCCCAAAATATATTGAGGTCAGGCTACGAAGAGGCGCTGAACGCAAGGCAGAACTGCAGGAAACGGATGTCAACGGGTACATCGGAATGGCCCCGATAGCACATGAAAAGCGCCAGAACGTGGACAATGATGCGGTTGGCCAAAAAGGGCGTATGCGTTTTTTCCTGAATATATTCAGGAAAAAACGCATACGCCCTTTTTGGCCAACCAAGCAACCTGGGAGAGCAAATCAGCACTACAAAGAAATCTCTCGCCCCCCCCCCCCGGGGCAAAAGGGTCAGGCGAAAAAAGTCTAAAAACCAGAAAGGCAGGACAGGCCACGGAGTCAAGGGAGCCTTGTTAAGCTGATGGGCGGGATGTCAATGGCCAACAGCCAATCTTCACAAGTGTATCCTCTTTCCCAAACCATGGAAAACACAGAACCACAGAGCATAGGGCACTTCCACACATGGGCGTTGACCTTGGGAAAATGAAAAAATCAACCAGACACAGGGACCCCAAAGTTGAGGGCTGCTGTCTTGACAAGAACCTCCACTCCGGTACACGTTTCATATCCCAGGAAAGAGCCAAGTGGACAAAGACGAGTGGACAAGTGGACAAAGACAAGTGGACAAGTGGTGCTACGTAGGTCCAATGGAGTGTCACTCAGCCATGAAATCCACGTCATGAGGCTGGTAGCAGCATCCTGAGTGGATTTAGGTACGATCATCCTCAGTGAAATAAGTCCCACAAAAAAAGAAACTTATGATATCACTTATCGAGGGAATGTAAAAATCGCTCCCCATGCACTGAATCCCCAAACAGAACAGAGTCACGCTTTTAGAAAACACACTTATGCCTGCTTCAGGGGAAAGGTGAGGTGGGGTGACGCATAAAACTCGAGTTTGAAATGAGCACAGATACCCTTCCGAAAACCGAATATGGAATGGACACGACCTACTCCTTGCTCAATCAACTGGACTCACCAGACCCTGTTCATCGCACAAGTATCTATCCGACTAGTAAGCATCTTAAAAGCTAAGTCTTGATATCTCTGTGTAAGTGCATCAAGTGTGTGTAAAGCGGCCTAAAACCAGCAGGGAAAATCAGCTCAGACCCATTCTGAGGATACATTTCCAACATAAAGAAGAAACAAGCAGGGCAAAACAGAGAGAAATTCTTCCAAAATGCGTTCAGGGACTGGCATGCAACCAGGATTGACCACATCTACAGCCCCAGCGGCAGAAGACATAAGGCTGGACACTCTTGGGGCTGAGACGATTGGTGAGGTTGGGAAAGCAAATGCAGACCCTTGAAAGGAATCCTGCGTGCTCCCCATTCCATGGGTCCCAACTCTCCAGGTTCAACGCAATCTTCCGACAGCGAAAGCACTCATTGGAAACCCAGCGGATGCTACACCGTGGGATCGGGAAAGCTTTCTGAAACTCACCTCAGTTTTCATCTCCTGGTGCTCGTGTTCTCCATTCAGGCCCCCTTACTAACAATCTCCCCACTTGGAGACTCGGCGCCTTTCCATGCCTCTTTCGTACCGTCTGCAATTTGTCCGCAGGATGAACTGCAAGAGGGGGAACCAATGAGAGACTCGCTGGAGGTGTTTGGTCGGGCACATGTCACTCTCATTTCCCATCACGAAGAAGAATTCACCAGCGGTTCAGCCTGCCACCCCGGATCGACAATAGGGCGTGAAGCCATCCAGCCGTGTTGCGTCCCACTCACAAAAAAGCGACTTGGGAAATGGAGCTCAGGGGCACTGCACTTCCCAAACCTGCAGAGTTCTAAACGATAACTATCGCCCCAAAATATATTGAGGTCAGGCTACGAAGAGGCGCTGAACGCAAGGCAGAACTGCAGGAAACGGATGTCAACGGGTACATCGGAATGGCCCCGATAGCACATGAAAAGCGCCAGAACGTGGACAATGATGCGGTTGGCCAAAAAGGGCGTATGCGTTTTTTCCTGAATATATTCAGGAAAAAACGCATACGCCCTTTTTGGCCAACCAAGCAACCTGGGAGAGCAAATCAGCACTACAAAGAAATCTCTCGCCCCCCCCGGGGCAAAAGGGCCAGGCGAAAAAAGTATAAAAACCAGAAAGGCAGGACAGGCCACGGAGTCAAGGGAGCCATGTTAAGCTGATGGGCGGGATGTCAATGGCCAACAGCCAATCTTCACAAGTGTATCCTCTTTCCCAAACCATGGAAAACACAGAACCACAGAGCATAGGGCACTTCCACACATGGGCGTTGACCTTGGGAAAATGAAAAAATCAACCAGACACAGGGACCCCAAAGTTGAGGGCTGCTGTCTTGACAAGAACCTCCACTCCGGTACACGTTTCATATCCCAGGAAAGAGCCAAGTGGACAAAGACGAGTGGACAAGTGGACAAAGACAAGTGGACAAGTGGACAAGTGGTGCTACGTAGGTCCAATGGAGTGTCACTCAGCCATGAAATCCACGTCATGAGGCTGGTAGCAGCATCCTGAGTGGATTTAGGTACGATCATCCTCAGTGAAATAAGTCCCACAAAAAAAGAAACTTATGATATCACTTATCGAGGGAATGTAAAAATCGCTCCCCATGCACTGAATCCCCAAACAGAACAGAGTCACGCTTTTAGAAAACACACTTATGCCTGCTTCAGGGGAAAGGTGAGGTGGGGTGACGCATAAAACTCGAGTTTGAAATGAGCACAGATACCCTTCCGAAAACCGAATATGGAATGGACACGACCTACTCCTTGCTCAATCAACTGGACTCACCAGACCCTGTTCATCGCACAAGTATCTATCCGACTAGTAAGCATCTTAAAAGCTAAGTCTTGATATCTCTGTGTAAGTGCATCAAGTGTGTGTAAAGCGGCCTAAAACCAGCAGGGAAAATCAGCTCAGACCCATTCTGAGGATACATTTCCAACATAAAGAAGAAACAAGCAGGGCAAAACAGAGAGAAATTCTTCCAAAATGCGTTCAGGGACTGGCATGCAACCAGGATTGACCACATCTACAGCCCCAGCGGCAGAAGACATAAGGCTGGACACTCTTGGGGCTGAGACGATTGGTGAGGTTGGGAAAGCAAATGCAGACCCTTGAAAGGAATCCTGCGTGCTCCCCATTCCATGGGTCCCAACTCTCCAGGTTCAACGCAATCTTCCGACAGCGAAAGCACTCATTGGAAACCCAGCGGATGCTACACCGTGGGATCGGGAAAGCTTTCTGAAACTCACCTCAGTTTTCATCTCCTGGTGCTCGTGTTCTCCATTCAGGCCCCCTTACTAACAATCTCCCCACTTGGAGACTCGGCGCCTTTCCATGCCTCTTTCGTACCGTCTGCAATTTGTCCGCAGGATGAACTGCAAGAGGGGGAACCAATGAGAGACTCGCTGGAGGTGTTTGGTCGGGCACATGTCACTCTCATTTCCCATCACGAAGAAGAATTCACCAGCGGTTCAGCCTGCCACCCCGGATCGACAATAGGGCGTGAAGCCATCCAGCCGTGTTGCGTCCCACTCACAAAAAAGCGACTTGGGAAATGGAGCTCAGGGGCACTGCACTTCCCAAACCTGCAGAGTTCTAAACGATAACTATCGCCCCAAAATATATTGAGGTCAGGCTACGAAGAGGCGCTGAACGCAAGGCAGAACTGCAGGAAACGGATGTCAACGGGTACATCGGAATGGCCCCGATAGCACATGAAAAGCGCCAGAACGTGGACAATGATGCGGTTGGCCAAAAAGGGCGTATGCGTTTTTTCCTGAATATATTCAGGAAAAAACGCATACGCCCTTTTTGGCCAACCAAGCAACCTGGGAGAGCAAATCAGCACTACAAAGAAATCTCTCGCCCCCCCCCCCCGGGGCAAAAGGGTCAGGCGAAAAAAGTCTAAAAACCAGAAAGGCAGGACAGGCCACGGAGTCAAGGGAGCCTTGTTAAGCTGATGGGCGGGATGTCAATGGCCAACAGCCAATCTTCACAAGTGTATCCTCTTTCCCAAACCATGGAAAACACAGAACCACAGAGCATAGGGCACTTCCACACATGGGCGTTGACCTTGGGAAAATGAAAAAATCAACCAGACACAGGGACCCCAAAGTTGAGGGCTGCTGTCTTGACAAGAACCTCCACTCCGGTACACGTTTCATATCCCAGGAAAGAGCCAAGTGGACAAAGACGAGTGGACAAGTGGACAAAGACAAGTGGACAAGTGGTGCTACGTAGGTCCAATGGAGTGTCACTCAGCCATGAAATCCACGTCATGAGGCTGGTAGCAGCATCCTGAGTGGATTTAGGTACGATCATCCTCAGTGAAATAAGTCCCACAAAAAAAGAAACTTATGATATCACTTATCGAGGGAATGTAAAAATCGCTCCCCATGCACTGAATCCCCAAACAGAACAGAGTCACGCTTTTAGAAAACACACTTATGCCTGCTTCAGGGGAAAGGTGAGGTGGGGTGACGCATAAAACTCGAGTTTGAAATGAGCACAGATACCCTTCCGAAAACCGAATATGGAATGGACACGACCTACTCCTTGCTCAATCAACTGGACTCACCAGACCCTGTTCATCGCACAAGTATCTATCCGACTAGTAAGCATCTTAAAAGCTAAGTCTTGATATCTCTGTGTAAGTGCATCAAGTGTGTGTAAAGCGGCCTAAAACCAGCAGGGAAAATCAGCTCAGACCCATTCTGAGGATACATTTCCAACATAAAGAAGAAACAAGCAGGGCAAAACAGAGAGAAATTCTTCCAAAATGCGTTCAGGGACTGGCATGCAACCAGGATTGACCACATCTACAGCCCCAGCGGCAGAAGACATAAGGCTGGACACTCTTGGGGCTGAGACGATTGGTGAGGTTGGGAAAGCAAATGCAGACCCTTGAAAGGAATCCTGCGTGCTCCCCATTCCATGGGTCCCAACTCTCCAGGTTCAACGCAATCTTCCGACAGCGAAAGCACTCATTGGAAACCCAGCGGATGCTACACCGTGGGATCGGGAAAGCTTTCTGAAACTCACCTCAGTTTTCATCTCCTGGTGCTCGTGTTCTCCATTCAGGCCCCCTTACTAACAATCTCCCCACTTGGAGACTCGGCGCCTTTCCATGCCTCTTTCGTACCGTCTGCAATTTGTCCGCAGGATGAACTGCAAGAGGGGGAACCAATGAGAGACTCGCTGGAGGTGTTTGGTCGGGCACATGTCACTCTCATTTCCCATCACGAAGAAGAATTCACCAGCGGTTCAGCCTGCCACCCCGGATCGACAATAGGGCGTGAAGCCATCCAGCCGTGTTGCGTCCCACTCACAAAAAAGCGACTTGGGAAATGGAGCTCAGGGGCACTGCACTTCCCAAACCTGCAGAGTTCTAAACGATAACTATCGCCCCAAAATATATTGAGGTCAGGCTACGAAGAGGCGCTGAACGCAAGGCAGAACTGCAGGAAACGGATGTCAACGGGTACATCGGAATGGCCCCGATAGCACATGAAAAGCGCCAGAACGTGGACAATGATGCGGTTGGCCAAAAAGGGCGTATGCGTTTTTTCCTGAATATATTCAGGAAAAAACGCATACGCCCTTTTTGGCCAACCAAGCAACCTGGGAGAGCAAATCAGCACTACAAAGAAATCTCTCGCCCCCCCCGGGGCAAAAGGGCCAGGCGAAAAAAGTATAAAAACCAGAAAGGCAGGACAGGCCACGGAGTCAAGGGAGCCATGTTAAGCTGATGGGCGGGATGTCAATGGCCAACAGCCAATCTTCACAAGTGTATCCTCTTTCCCAAACCATGGAAAACACAGAACCACAGAGCATAGGGCACTTCCACACATGGGCGTTGACCTTGGGAAAATGAAAAAATCAACCAGACACAGGGACCCCAAAGTTGAGGGCTGCTGTCTTGACAAGAACCTCCACTCCGGTACACGTTTCATATCCCAGGAAAGAGCCAAGTGGACAAAGACGAGTGGACAAGTGGACAAAGACAAGTGGACAAGTGGACAAGTGGTGCTACGTAGGTCCAATGGAGTGTCACTCAGCCATGAAATCCACGTCATGAGGCTGGTAGCAGCATCCTGAGTGGATTTAGGTACGATCATCCTCAGTGAAATAAGTCCCACAAAAAAAGAAACTTATGATATCACTTATCGAGGGAATGTAAAAATCGCTCCCCATGCACTGAATCCCCAAACAGAACAGAGTCACGCTTTTAGAAAACACACTTATGCCTGCTTCAGGGGAAAGGTGAGGTGGGGTGACGCATAAAACTCGAGTTTGAAATGAGCACAGATACCCTTCCGAAAACCGAATATGGAATGGACACGACCTACTCCTTGCTCAATCAACTGGACTCACCAGACCCTGTTCATCGCACAAGTATCTATCCGACTAGTAAGCATCTTAAAAGCTAAGTCTTGATATCTCTGTGTAAGTGCATCAAGTGTGTGTAAAGCGGCCTAAAACCAGCAGGGAAAATCAGCTCAGACCCATTCTGAGGATACATTTCCAACATAAAGAAGAAACAAGCAGGGCAAAACAGAGAGAAATTCTTCCAAAATGCGTTCAGGGACTGGCATGCAACCAGGATTGACCACATCTACAGCCCCAGCGGCAGAAGACATAAGGCTGGACACTCTTGGGGCTGAGACGATTGGTGAGGTTGGGAAAGCAAATGCAGACCCTTGAAAGGAATCCTGCGTGCTCCCCATTCCATGGGTCCCAACTCTCCAGGTTCAACGCAATCTTCCGACAGCGAAAGCACTCATTGGAAACCCAGCGGATGCTACACCGTGGGATCGGGAAAGCTTTCTGAAACTCACCTCAGTTTTCATCTCCTGGTGCTCGTGTTCTCCATTCAGGCCCCCTTACTAACAATCTCCCCACTTGGAGACTCGGCGCCTTTCCATGCCTCTTTCGTACCGTCTGCAATTTGTCCGCAGGATGAACTGCAAGAGGGGGAACCAATGAGAGACTCGCTGGAGGTGTTTGGTCGGGCACATGTCACTCTCATTTCCCATCACGAAGAAGAATTCACCAGCGGTTCAGCCTGCCACCCCGGATCGACAATAGGGCGTGAAGCCATCCAGCCGTGTTGCGTCCCACTCACAAAAAAGCGACTTGGGAAATGGAGCTCAGGGGCACTGCACTTCCCAAACCTGCAGAGTTCTAAACGATAACTATCGCCCCAAAATATATTGAGGTCAGGCTACGAAGAGGCGCTGAACGCAAGGCAGAACTGCAGGAAACGGATGTCAACGGGTACATCGGAATGGCCCCGATAGCACATGAAAAGCGCCAGAACGTGGACAATGATGCGGTTGGCCAAAAAGGGCGTATGCGTTTTTTCCTGAATATATTCAGGAAAAAACGCATACGCCCTTTTTGGCCAACCAAGCAACCTGGGAGAGCAAATCAGCACTACAAAGAAATCTCTCGCCCCCCCCCGGGGCAAAAGGGCCAGGCGAAAAAAGTCTAAAAACCAGAAAGGCAGGACAGGCCACGGAGTCAAGGGAGCCTTGTTAAGCTGATGGGCGGGATGTCAATGGCCAACAGCCAATCTTCACAAGTGTATCCTCTTTCCCAAACCATGGAAAACACAGAACCACAGAGCATAGGGCACTTCCACACATGGGCGTTGACCTTGGGAAAATGAAAAAATCAACCAGACACAGGGACCCCAAAGTTGAGGGCTGCTGTCTTGACAAGAACCTCCACTCCGGTACACGTTTCATATCCCAGGAAAGAGCCAAGTGGACAAAGACGAGTGGACAAGTGGACAAAGACAAGTGGACAAGTGGTGCTACGTAGGTCCAATGGAGTGTCACTCAGCCATGAAATCCACGTCATGAGGCTGGTAGCAGCATCCTGAGTGGATTTAGGTACGATCATCCTCAGTGAAATAAGTCCCACAAAAAAAGAAACTTATGATATCACTTATCGAGGGAATGTAAAAATCGCTCCCCATGCACTGAATCCCCAAACAGAACAGAGTCACGCTTTTAGAAAACACACTTATGCCTGCTTCAGGGGAAAGGTGAGGTGGGGTGACGCATAAAACTCGAGTTTGAAATGAGCACAGATACCCTTCCGAAAACCGAATATGGAATGGACACGACCTACTCCTTGCTCAATCAACTGGACTCACCAGACCCTGTTCATCGCACAAGTATCTATCCGACTAGTAAGCATCTTAAAAGCTAAGTCTTGATATCTCTGTGTAAGTGCATCAAGTGTGTGTAAAGCGGCCTAAAACCAGCAGGGAAAATCAGCTCAGACCCATTCTGAGGATACATTTCCAACATAAAGAAGAAACAAGCAGGGCAAAACAGAGAGAAATTCTTCCAAAATGCGTTCAGGGACTGGCATGCAACCAGGATTGACCACATCTACAGCCCCAGCGGCAGAAGACATAAGGCTGGACACTCTTGGGGCTGAGACGATTGGTGAGGTTGGGAAAGCAAATGCAGACCCTTGAAAGGAATCCTGCGTGCTCCCCATTCCATGGGTCCCAACTCTCCAGGTTCAACGCAATCTTCCGACAGCGAAAGCACTCATTGGAAACCCAGCGGATGCTACACCGTGGGATCGGGAAAGCTTTCTGAAACTCACCTCAGTTTTCATCTCCTGGTGCTCGTGTTCTCCATTCAGGCCCCCTTACTAACAATCTCCCCACTTGGAGACTCGGCGCCTTTCCATGCCTCTTTCGTACCGTCTGCAATTTGTCCGCAGGATGAACTGCAAGAGGGGGAACCAATGAGAGACTCGCTGGAGGTGTTTGGTCGGGCACATGTCACTCTCATTTCCCATCACGAAGAAGAATTCACCAGCGGTTCAGCCTGCCACCCCGGATCGACAATAGGGCGTGAAGCCATCCAGCCGTGTTGCGTCCCACTCACAAAAAAGCGACTTGGGAAATGGAGCTCAGGGGCACTGCACTTCCCAAACCTGCAGAGTTCTAAACGATAACTATCGCCCCAAAATATATTGAGGTCAGGCTACGAAGAGGCGCTGAACGCAAGGCAGAACTGCAGGAAACGGATGTCAACGGCTACATCGGAATGGCCCCGATAGCACATGAAAAGCGCCAGAACGTGGACAATGATGCGGTTGGCCAAAAAGGGCGTATGCGTTTTTTCCTGAATATATTCAGGAAAAAACGCATACGCCCTTTTTGGCCAACCAAGCAACCTGGGAGAGCAAATCAGCACTACAAAGAAATCTCTCGCCCCCCCCCCCGGGGCAAAAGGGTCAGGCGAAAAAAGTATAAAAACCAGAAAGGCAGGACAGCCCACGGAGTCAAGGGAGCCTTGTTAAGCTGATGGGCGGGATGTCAATGGCCAACAGCCAATCTTCACAAGTGTATCCTCTTTCCCAAACCATGGAAAACACAGAACCACAGAGCATAGGGCACTTCCACACATGGGCGTTGACCTTGGGAAAATGAAAAAATCAACCAGACACAGGGACCCCAAAGTTGAGGGCTGCTGTCTTGACAAGAACCTCCACTCCGGTACACGTTTCATATCCCAGGAAAGAGCCAAGTGGACAAAGACGAGTGGACAAGTGGACAAAGACAAGTGGACAAGTGGACAAGTGGTGCTACGTAGGTCCAATGGAGTGTCACTCAGCCATGAAATCCACGTCATGAGGCTGGTAGCAGCATCCTGAGTGGATTTAGGTACGATCATCCTCAGTGAAATAAGTCCCACAAAAAAAGAAACTTATGATATCACTTATCGAGGGAATGTAAAAATCGCTCCCCATGCACTGAATCCCCAAACAGAACAGAGTCACGCTTTTAGAAAACACACTTATGCCTGCTTCAGGGGAAAGGTGAGGTGGGGTGACGCATAAAACTCGAGTTTGAAATGAGCACAGATACCCTTCCGAAAACCGAATATGGAATGGACACGACCTACTCCTTGCTCAATCAACTGGACTCACCAGACCCTGTTCATCGCACAAGTATCTATCCGACTAGTAAGCATCTTAAAAGCTAAGTCTTGATATCTCTGTGTAAGTGCATCAAGTGTGTGTAAAGCGGCCTAAAACCAGCAGGGAAAATCAGCTCAGACCCATTCTGAGGATACATTTCCAACATAAAGAAGAAACAAGCAGGGCAAAACAGAGAGAAATTCTTCCAAAATGCGTTCAGGGACTGGCATGCAACCAGGATTGACCACATCTACAGCCCCAGCGGCAGAAGACATAAGGCTGGACACTCTTGGGGCTGAGACGATTGGTGAGGTTGGGAAAGCAAATGCAGACCCTTGAAAGGAATCCTGCGTGCTCCCCATTCCATGGGTCCCAACTCTCCAGGTTCAACGCAATCTTCCGACAGCGAAAGCACTCATTGGAAACCCAGCGGATGCTACACCGTGGGATCGGGAAAGCTTTCTGAAACTCACCTCAGTTTTCATCTCCTGGTGCTCGTGTTCTCCATTCAGGCCCCCTTACTAACAATCTCCCCACTTGGAGACTCGGCGCCTTTCCATGCCTCTTTCGTACCGTCTGCAATTTGTCCGCAGGATGAACTGCAAGAGGGGGAACCAATGAGAGACTCGCTGGAGGTGTTTGGTCGGGCACATGTCACTCTCATTTCCCATCACGAAGAAGAATTCACCAGCGGTTCAGCCTGCCACCCCGGATCGACAATAGGGCGTGAAGCCATCCAGCCGTGTTGCGTCCCACTCACAAAAAAGCGACTTGGGAAATGGAGCTCAGGGGCACTGCACTTCCCAAACCTGCAGAGTTCTAAACGATAACTATCGCCCCAAAATATATTGAGGTCAGGCTACGAAGAGGCGCTGAACGCAAGGCAGAACTGCAGGAAACGGATGTCAACGGGTACATCGGAATGGCCCCGATAGCACATGAAAAGCGCCAGAACGTGGACAATGATGCGGTTGGCCAAAAAGGGCGTATGCGTTTTTTCCTGAATATATTCAGGAAAAAACGCATACGCCCTTTTTGGCCAACCAAGCAACCTGGGAGAGCAAATCAGCACTACAAAGAAATCTCTCGCCCCCCCCGGGGCAAAAGGGCCAGGCGAAAAAAGTCTAAAAACCAGAAAGGCAGGACAGCCCACGGAGTCAAGGGAGCCTTGTTAAGCTGATGGGCGGGATGTCAATGGCCAACAGCCAATCTTCACAAGTGTATCCTCTTTCCCAAACCATGGAAAACACAGAACCACAGAGCATAGGGCACTTCCACACATGGGCGTTGACCTTGGGAAAATGAAAAAATCAACCAGACACAGGGACCCCAAAGTTGAGGGCTGCTGTCTTGACAAGAACCTCCACTCCGGTACACGTTTCATATCCCAGGAAAGAGCCAAGTGGACAAAGACGAGTGGACAAGTGGACAAAGACAAGTGGACAAGTGGACAAGTGGTGCTACGTAGGTCCAATGGAGTGTCACTCAGCCATGAAATCCACGTCATGAGGCTGGTAGCAGCATCCTGAGTGGATTTAGGTACGATCATCCTCAGTGAAATAAGTCCCACAAAAAAAGAAACTTATGATATCACTTATCGAGGGAATGTAAAAATCGCTCCCCATGCACTGAATCCCCAAACAGAACAGAGTCACGCTTTTAGAAAACACACTTATGCCTGCTTCAGGGGAAAGGTGAGGTGGGGTGACGCATAAAACTCGAGTTTGAAATGAGCACAGATACCCTTCCGAAAACCGAATATGGAATGGACACGACCTACTCCTTGCTCAATCAACTGGACTCACCAGACCCTGTTCATCGCACAAGTATCTATCCGACTAGTAAGCATCTTAAAAGCTAAGTCTTGATATCTCTGTGTAAGTGCATCAAGTGTGTGTAAAGCGGCCTAAAACCAGCAGGGAAAATCAGCTCAGACCCATTCTGAGGATACATTTCCAACATAAAGAAGAAACAAGCAGGGCAAAACAGAGAGAAATTCTTCCAAAATGCGTTCAGGGACTGGCATGCAACCAGGATTGACCACATCTACAGCCCCAGCGGCAGAAGACATAAGGCTGGACACTCTTGGGGCTGAGACGATTGGTGAGGTTGGGAAAGCAAATGCAGACCCTTGAAAGGAATCCTGCGTGCTCCCCATTCCATGGGTCCCAACTCTCCAGGTTCAACGCAATCTTCCGACAGCGAAAGCACTCATTGGAAACCCAGCGGATGCTACACCGTGGGATCGGGAAAGCTTTCTGAAACTCACCTCAGTTTTCATCTCCTGGTGCTCGTGTTCTCCATTCAGGCCCCCTTACTAACAATCTCCCCACTTGGAGACTCGGCGCCTTTCCATGCCTCTTTCGTACCGTCTGCAATTTGTCCGCAGGATGAACTGCAAGAGGGGGAACCAATGAGAGACTCGCTGGAGGTGTTTGGTCGGGCACATGTCACTCTCATTTCCCATCACGAAGAAGAATTCACCAGCGGTTCAGCCTGCCACCCCGGATCGACAATAGGGCGTGAAGCCATCCAGCCGTGTTGCGTCCCACTCACAAAAAAGCGACTTGGGAAATGGAGCTCAGGGGCACTGCACTTCCCAAACCTGCAGAGTTCTAAACGATAACTATCGCCCCAAAATATATTGAGGTCAGGCTACGAAGAGGCGCTGAACGCAAGGCAGAACTGCAGGAAACGGATGTCAACGGGTACATCGGAATGGCCCCGATAGCACATGAAAAGCGCCAGAACGTGGACAATGATGCGGTTGGCCAAAAAGGGCGTATGCGTTTTTTCCTGAATATATTCAGGAAAAAACGCATACGCCCTTTTTGGCCAACCAAGCAACCTGGGAGAGCAAATCAGCACTACAAAGAAATCTCTCGCCCCCCCCGGGGCAAAAGGGCCAGGCGAAAAAAGTATAAAAACCAGAAAGGCAGGACAGGCCACGGAGTCAAGGGAGCCATGTTAAGCTGATGGGCGGGATATCAATGGCCAACAGCCAATCTTCACAAGTGTATCCTCTTTCCCAAACCATGGAAAACACAGAACCACAGAGCATAGGGCACTTCCACACATGGGCGTTGACCTTGGGAAAATGAAAAAATCAACCAGACACAGGGACCCCAAAGTTGAGGGCTGCTGTCTTGACAAGAACCTCCACTCCGGTACACGTTTCATATCCCAGGAAAGAGCCAAGTGGACAAAGACGAGTGGACAAGTGGACAAAGACAAGTGGACAAGTGGACAAGTGGTGCTACGTAGGTCCAATGGAGTGTCACTCAGCCATGAAATCCACGTCATGAGGCTGGTAGCAGCATCCTGAGTGGATTTAGGTACGATCATCCTCAGTGAAATAAGTCCCACAAAAAAAGAAACTTATGATATCACTTATCGAGGGAATGTAAAAATCGCTCCCCATGCACTGAATCCCCAAACAGAACAGAGTCACGCTTTTAGAAAACACACTTATGCCTGCTTCAGGGGAAAGGTGAGGTGGGGTGACGCATAAAACTCGAGTTTGAAATGAGCACAGATACCCTTCCGAAAACCGAATATGGAATGGACACGACCTACTCCTTGCTCAATCAACTGGACTCACCAGACCCTGTTCATCGCACAAGTATCTATCCGACTAGTAAGCATCTTAAAAGCTAAGTCTTGATATCTCTGTGTAAGTGCATCAAGTGTGTGTAAAGCGGCCTAAAACCAGCAGGGAAAATCAGCTCAGACCCATTCTGAGGATACATTTCCAACATAAAGAAGAAACAAGCAGGGCAAAACAGAGAGAAATTCTTCCAAAATGCGTTCAGGGACTGGCATGCAACCAGGATTGACCACATCTACAGCCCCAGCGGCAGAAGACATAAGGCTGGACACTCTTGGGGCTGAGACGATTGGTGAGGTTGGGAAAGCAAATGCAGACCCTTGAAAGGAATCCTGCGTGCTCCCCATTCCATGGGTCCCAACTCTCCAGGTTCAACGCAATCTTCCGACAGCGAAAGCACTCATTGGAAACCCAGCGGATGCTACACCGTGGGATCGGGAAAGCTTTCTGAAACTCACCTCAGTTTTCATCTCCTGGTGCTCGTGTTCTCCATTCAGGCCCCCTTACTAACAATCTCCCCACTTGGAGACTCGGCGCCTTTCCATGCCTCTTTCGTACCGTCTGCAATTTGTCCGCAGGATGAACTGCAAGAGGGGGAACCAATGAGAGACTCGCTGGAGGTGTTTGGTCGGGCACATGTCACTCTCATTTCCCATCACGAAGAAGAATTCACCAGCGGTTCAGCCTGCCACCCCGGATCGACAATAGGGCGTGAAGCCATCCAGCCGTGTTGCGTCCCACTCACAAAAAAGCGACTTGGGAAATGGAGCTCAGGGGCACTGCACTTCCCAAACCTGCAGAGTTCTAAACGATAACTATCGCCCCAAAATATATTGAGGTCAGGCTACGAAGAGGCGCTGAACGCAAGGCAGAACTGCAGGAAACGGATGTCAACGGGTACATCGGAATGGCCCCGATAGCACATGAAAAGCGCCAGAACGTGGACAATGATGCGGTTGGCCAAAAAGGGCGTATGCGTTTTTTCCTGAATATATTCAGGAAAAAACGCATACGCCCTTTTTGGCCAACCAAGCAACCTGGGAGAGCAAATCAGCACTACAAAGAAATCTCTCGCCCCCCCCCGGGGCAAAAGGGCCAGGCGAAAAAAGTCTAAAAACCAGAAAGGCAGGACAGGCCACGGAGTCAAGGGAGCCTTGTTAAGCTGATGGGCGGGATGTCAATGGCCAACAGCCAATCTTCACAAGTGTATCCTCTTTCCCAAACCATGGAAAACACAGAACCACAGAGCATAGGGCACTTCCACACATGGGCGTTGACCTTGGGAAAATGAAAAAATCAACCAGACACAGGGACCCCAAAGTTGAGGGCTGCTGTCTTGACAAGAACCTCCACTCCGGTACACGTTTCATATCCCAGGAAAGAGCCAAGTGGACAAAGACGAGTGGACAAGTGGACAAAGACAAGTGGACAAGTGGTGCTACGTAGGTCCAATGGAGTGTCACTCAGCCATGAAATCCACGTCATGAGGCTGGTAGCAGCATCCTGAGTGGATTTAGGTACGATCATCCTCAGTGAAATAAGTCCCACAAAAAAAGAAACTTATGATATCACTTATCGAGGGAATGTAAAAATCGCTCCCCATGCACTGAATCCCCAAACAGAACAGAGTCACGCTTTTAGAAAACACACTTATGCCTGCTTCAGGGGAAAGGTGAGGTGGGGTGACGCATAAAACTCGAGTTTGAAATGAGCACAGATACCCTTCCGAAAACCGAATATGGAATGGACACGACCTACTCCTTGCTCAATCAACTGGACTCACCAGACCCTGTTCATCGCACAAGTATCTATCCGACTAGTAAGCATCTTAAAAGCTAAGTCTTGATATCTCTGTGTAAGTGCATCAAGTGTGTGTAAAGCGGCCTAAAACCAGCAGGGAAAATCAGCTCAGACCCATTCTGAGGATACATTTCCAACATAAAGAAGAAACAAGCAGGGCAAAACAGAGAGAAATTCTTCCAAAATGCGTTCAGGGACTGGCATGCAACCAGGATTGACCACATCTACAGCCCCAGCGGCAGAAGACATAAGGCTGGACACTCTTGGGGCTGAGACGATTGGTGAGGTTGGGAAAGCAAATGCAGACCCTTGAAAGGAATCCTGCGTGCTCCCCATTCCATGGGTCCCAACTCTCCAGGTTCAACGCAATCTTCCGACAGCGAAAGCACTCATTGGAAACCCAGCGGATGCTACACCGTGGGATCGGGAAAGCTTTCTGAAACTCACCTCAGTTTTCATCTCCTGGTGCTCGTGTTCTCCATTCAGGCCCCCTTACTAACAATCTCCCCACTTGGAGACTCGGCGCCTTTCCATGCCTCTTTCGTACCGTCTGCAATTTGTCCGCAGGATGAACTGCAAGAGGGGGAACCAATGAGAGACTCGCTGGAGGTGTTTGGTCGGGCACATGTCACTCTCATTTCCCATCACGAAGAAGAATTCACCAGCGGTTCAGCCTGCCACCCCGGATCGACAATAGGGCGTGAAGCCATCCAGCCGTGTTGCGTCCCACTCACAAAAAAGCGACTTGGGAAATGGAGCTCAGGGGCACTGCACTTCCCAAACCTGCAGAGTTCTAAACGATAACTATCGCCCCAAAATATATTGAGGTCAGGCTACGAAGAGGCGCTGAACGCAAGGCAGAACTGCAGGAAACGGATGTCAATGGGTACATCGGAATGGCCCCGATAGCACATGAAAAGCGCCAGAACGTGGACAATGATGCGGTTGGCCAAAAAGGGCGTATGCGTTTTTTCCTGAATATATTCAGGAAAAAACGCATACGCCCTTTTTGGCCAACCAAGCAACCTGGGAGAGCAAATCAGCACTACAAAGAAATCTCTCGCCCCCCCCCCCGGGGCAAAAGGGTCAGGCGAAAAAAGTATAAAAACCAGAAAGGCAGGACAGCCCACGGAGTCAAGGGAGCCTTGTTAAGCTGATGGGCGGGATGTCAATGGCCAACAGCCAATCTTCACAAGTGTATCCTCTTTCCCAAACCATGGAAAACACAGAACCACAGAGCATAGGGCACTTCCACACATGGGCGTTGACCTTGGGAAAATGAAAAAATCAACCAGACACAGGGACCCCAAAGTTGAGGGCTGCTGTCTTGACAAGAACCTCCACTCCGGTACACGTTTCATATCCCAGGAAAGAGCCAAGTGGACAAAGACGAGTGGACAAGTGGACAAAGACAAGTGGACAAGTGGACAAGTGGTGCTACGTAGGTCCAATGGAGTGTCACTCAGCCATGAAATCCACGTCATGAGGCTGGTAGCAGCATCCTGAGTGGATTTAGGTACGATCATCCTCAGTGAAATAAGTCCCACAAAAAAAGAAACTTATGATATCACTTATCGAGGGAATGTAAAAATCGCTCCCCATGCACTGAATCCCCAAACAGAACAGAGTCACGCTTTTAGAAAACACACTTATGCCTGCTTCAGGGGAAAGGTGAGGTGGGGTGACGCATAAAACTCGAGTTTGAAATGAGCACAGATACCCTTCCGAAAACCGAATATGGAATGGACACGACCTACTCCTTGCTCAATCAACTGGACTCACCAGACCCTGTTCATCGCACAAGTATCTATCCGACTAGTAAGCATCTTAAAAGCTAAGTCTTGATATCTCTGTGTAAGTGCATCAAGTGTGTGTAAAGCGGCCTAAAACCAGCAGGGAAAATCAGCTCAGACCCATTCTGAGGATACATTTCCAACATAAAGAAGAAACAAGCAGGGCAAAACAGAGAGAAATTCTTCCAAAATGCGTTCAGGGACTGGCATGCAACCAGGATTGACCACATCTACAGCCCCAGCGGCAGAAGACATAAGGCTGGACACTCTTGGGGCTGAGACGATTGGTGAGGTTGGGAAAGCAAATGCAGACCCTTGAAAGGAATCCTGCGTGCTCCCCATTCCATGGGTCCCAACTCTCCAGGTTCAACGCAATCTTCCGACAGCGAAAGCACTCATTGGAAACCCAGCGGATGCTACACCGTGGGATCGGGAAAGCTTTCTGAAACTCACCTCAGTTTTCATCTCCTGGTGCTCGTGTTCTCCATTCAGGCCCCCTTACTAACAATCTCCCCACTTGGAGACTCGGCGCCTTTCCATGCCTCTTTCGTACCGTCTGCAATTTGTCCGCAGGATGAACTGCAAGAGGGGGAACCAATGAGAGACTCGCTGGAGGTGTTTGGTCGGGCACATGTCACTCTCATTTCCCATCACGAAGAAGAATTCACCAGCGGTTCAGCCTGCCACCCCGGATCGACAATAGGGCGTGAAGCCATCCAGCCGTGTTGCGTCCCACTCACAAAAAAGCGACTTGGGAAATGGAGCTCAGGGGCACTGCACTTCCCAAACCTGCAGAGTTCTAAACGATAACTATCGCCCCAAAATATATTGAGGTCAGGCTACGAAGAGGCGCTGAACGCAAGGCAGAACTGCAGGAAACGGATGTCAACGGGTACATCGGAATGGCCCCGATAGCACATGAAAAGCGCCAGAACGTGGACAATGATGCGGTTGGCCAAAAAGGGCGTATGCGTTTTTTCCTGAATATATTCAGGAAAAAACGCATACGCCCTTTTTGGCCAACCAAGCAACCTGGGAGAGCAAATCAGCACTACAAAGAAATCTCTCGCCCCCCCCGGGGCAAAAGGGCCAGGCGAAAAAAGTCTAAAAACCAGAAAGGCAGGACAGCCCACGGAGTCAAGGGAGCCTTGTTAAGCTGATGGGCGGGATGTCAACGGCCAACAGCCAATCTTCACAAGTGTATCCTCTTTCCCAAACCATGGAAAACACAGAACCACAGAGCATAGGGCACTTCCACACATGGGCGTTGACCTTGGGAAAATGAAAAAATCAACCAGACACAGGGACCCCAAAGTTGAGGGCTGCTGTCTTGACAAGAACCTCCACTCCGGTACACGTTTCATATCCCAGGAAAGAGCCAAGTGGACAAAGACGAGTGGACAAGTGGACAAAGACAAGTGGACAAGTGGACAAGTGGTGCTACGTAGGTCCAATGGAGTGTCACTCAGCCATGAAATCCACGTCATGAGGCTGGTAGCAGCATCCTGAGTGGATTTAGGTACGATCATCCTCAGTGAAATAAGTCCCACAAAAAAAGAAACTTATGATATCACTTATCGAGGGAATGTAAAAATCGCTCCCCATGCACTGAATCCCCAAACAGAACAGAGTCACGCTTTTAGAAAACACACTTATGCCTGCTTCAGGGGAAAGGTGAGGTGGGGTGACGCATAAAACTCGAGTTTGAAATGAGCACAGATACCCTTCCGAAAACCGAATATGGAATGGACACGACCTACTCCTTGCTCAATCAACTGGACTCACCAGACCCTGTTCATCGCACAAGTATCTATCCGACTAGTAAGCATCTTAAAAGCTAAGTCTTGATATCTCTGTGTAAGTGCATCAAGTGTGTGTAAAGCGGCCTAAAACCAGCAGGGAAAATCAGCTCAGACCCATTCTGAGGATACATTTCCAACATAAAGAAGAAACAAGCAGGGCAAAACAGAGAGAAATTCTTCCAAAATGCGTTCAGGGACTGGCATGCAACCAGGATTGACCACATCTACAGCCCCAGCGGCAGAAGACATAAGGCTGGACACTCTTGGGGCTGAGACGATTGGTGAGGTTGGGAAAGCAAATGCAGACCCTTGAAAGGAATCCTGCGTGCTCCCCATTCCATGGGTCCCAACTCTCCAGGTTCAACGCAATCTTCCGACAGCGAAAGCACTCATTGGAAACCCAGCGGATGCTACACCGTGGGATCGGGAAAGCTTTCTGAAACTCACCTCAGTTTTCATCTCCTGGTGCTCGTGTTCTCCATTCAGGCCCCCTTACTAACAATCTCCCCACTTGGAGACTCGGCGCCTTTCCATGCCTCTTTCATACCGTCTGCAATTTGTCCGCAGGATGAACTGCAAGAGGGGGAACCAATGAGAGACTCGCTGGAGGTGTTTGGTCGGGCACATGTCACTCTCATTTCCCATCACGAAGAAGAATTCACCAGCGGTTCAGCCTGCCACCCCGGATCGACAATAGGGCGTGAAGCCATCCAGCCGTGTTGCGTCCCACTCACAAAAAAGCGACTTGGGAAATGGAGCTCAGGGGCACTGCACTTCCCAAACCTGCAGAGTTCTAAACGATAACTATCGCCCCAAAATATATTGAGGTCAGGCTACGAAGAGGCGCTGAACGCAAGGCAGAACTGCAGGAAACGGATGTCAACGGGTACATCGGAATGGCCCCGATAGCACATGAAAAGCGCCAGAACGTGGACAATGATGCGGTTGGCCAAAAAGGGCGTATGCGTTTTTTCCTGAATATATTCAGGAAAAAACGCATACGCCCTTTTTGGCCAACCAAGCAACCTGGGAGAGCAAATCAGCACTACAAAGAAATCTCTCGCCCCCCCCGGGGCAAAAGGGCCAGGCGAAAAAAGTATAAAAACCAGAAAGGCAGGACAGGCCACGGAGTCAAGGGAGCCTTGTTAAGCTGATGGGCGGGATGTCAATGGCCAACAGCCAATCTTCACAAGTGTATCCTCTTTCCCAAACCATGGAAAACACAGAACCACAGAGCATAGGGCACTTCCACACATGGGCGTTGACCTTGGGAAAATGAAAAAATCAACCAGACACAGGGACCCCAAAGTTGAGGGCTGCTGTCTTGACAAGAACCTCCACTCCGGTACACGTTTCATATCCCAGGAAAGAGCCAAGTGGACAAAGACGAGTGGACAAGTGGACAAAGACAAGTGGACAAGTGGACAAGTGGTGCTACGTAGGTCCAATGGAGTGTCACTCAGCCATGAAATCCACGTCATGAGGCTGGTAGCAGCATCCTGAGTGGATTTAGGTACGATCATCCTCAGTGAAATAAGTCCCACAAAAAAAGAAACTTATGATATCACTTATCGAGGGAATGTAAAAATCGCTCCCCATGCACTGAATCCCCAAACAGAACAGAGTCACGCTTTTAGAAAACACACTTATGCCTGCTTCAGGGGAAAGGTGAGGTGGGGTGACGCATAAAACTCGAGTTTGAAATGAGCACAGATACCCTTCCGAAAACCGAATATGGAATGGACACGACCTACTCCTTGCTCAATCAACTGGACTCACCAGACCCTGTTCATCGCACAAGTATCTATCCGACTAGTAAGCATCTTAAAAGCTAAGTCTTGATATCTCTGTGTAAGTGCATCAAGTGTGTGTAAAGCGGCCTAAAACCAGCAGGGAAAATCAGCTCAGACCCATTCTGAGGATACATTTCCAACATAAAGAAGAAACAAGCAGGGCAAAACAGAGAGAAATTCTTCCAAAATGCGTTCAGGGACTGGCATGCAACCAGGATTGACCACATCTACAGCCCCAGCGGCAGAAGACATAAGGCTGGACACTCTTGGGGCTGAGACGATTGGTGAGGTTGGGAAAGCAAATGCAGACCCTTGAAAGGAATCCTGCGTGCTCCCCATTCCATGGGTCCCAACTCTCCAGGTTCAACGCAATCTTCCGACAGCGAAAGCACTCATTGGAAACCCAGCGGATGCTACACCGTGGGATCGGGAAAGCTTTCTGAAACTCACCTCAGTTTTCATCTCCTGGTGCTCGTGTTCTCCATTCAGGCCCCCTTACTAACAATCTCCCCACTTGGAGACTCGGCGCCTTTCCATGCCTCTTTCGTACCGTCTGCAATTTGTCCGCAGGATGAACTGCAAGAGGGGGAACCAATGAGAGACTCGCTGGAGGTGTTTGGTCGGGCACATGTCACTCTCATTTCCCATCACGAAGAAGAGTTCACCAGCGGTTCAGCCTGCCACCCCGGATCGACAATAGGGCGTGAAGCCATCCAGCCGTGTTGCGTCCCACTCACAAAAAAGCGACTTGGGAAATGGAGCTCAGGGGCACTGCACTTCCCAAACCTGCAGAGTTCTAAACGATAACTATCGCCCCAAAATATATTGAGGTCAGGCTACGAAGAGGCGCTGAACGCAAGGCAGAACTGCAGGAAACGGATGTCAACGGGTACATCGGAATGGCCCCGATAGCACATGAAAAGCGCCAGAACGTGGACAATGATGCGGTTGGCCAAAAAGGGCGTATGCGTTTTTTCCTGAATATATTCAGGAAAAAACGCATACGCCCTTTTTGGCCAACCAAGCAACCTGGGAGAGCAAATCAGCACTACAAAGAAATCTCTCGCCCCCCCCCCGGGGCAAAAGGGCCAGGCGAAAAAAGTCTAAAAACCAGAAAGGCAGGACAGCCCACGGAGTCAAGGGAGCCTTGTTAAGCTGATGGGCGGGATGTCAATGGCCAACAGCCAATCTTCACAAGTGTATCCTCTTTCCCAAACCATGGAAAACACAGAACCACAGAGCATAGGGCACTTCCACACATGGGCGTTGACCTTGGGAAAATGAAAAAATCAACCAGACACAGGGACCCCAAAGTTGAGGGCTGCTGTCTTGACAAGAACCTCCACTCCGGTACACGTTTCATATCCCAGGAAAGAGCCAAGTGGACAAAGACGAGTGGACAAGTGGACAAAGACAAGTGGACAAGTGGACAAGTGGTGCTACGTAGGTCCAATGGAGTGTCACTCAGCCATGAAATCCACGTCATGAGGCTGGTAGCAGCATCCTGAGTGGATTTAGGTACGATCATCCTCAGTGAAATAGGTCCCACAAAAAAAGAAACTTATGATATCACTTATCGAGGGAATGTAAAAATCGCTCCCCATGCACTGAATCCCCAAACAGAACAGAGTCACGCTTTTAGAAAACACACTTATGCCTGCTTCAGGGGAAAGGTGAGGTGGGGTGA
Organism: Kogia breviceps; assembly: GCF_026419965.1. Classification (NCBI taxonomy): domain Eukaryota; kingdom Metazoa; phylum Chordata; class Mammalia; order Artiodactyla; family Physeteridae; genus Kogia; species Kogia breviceps. The sequence continues at coordinate 126,294,416 of NC_081312.1, read as the reverse complement.
CGCATAAAACTCGAGTTTGAAATGAGCACAGATACCCTTCCGAAAACCGAATATGGAATGGACACGACCTACTCCTTGCTCAATCAACTGGACTCACCAGACCCTGTTCATCGCACAAGTATCTATCCGACTAGTAAGCATCTTAAAAGCTAAGTCTTGATATCTCTGTGTAAGTGCATCAAGTGTGTGTAAAGCGGCCTAAAACCAGCAGGGAAAATCAGCTCAGACCCATTCTGAGGATACATTTCCAACATAAAGAAGAAACAAGCAGGGCAAAACAGAGAGAAATTCTTCCAAAATGCGTTCAGGGACTGGCATGCAACCAGGATTGACCACATCTACAGCCCCAGCGGCAGAAGACATAAGGCTGGACACTCTTGGGGCTGAGACGATTGGTGAGGTTGGGAAAGCAAATGCAGACCCTTGAAAGGAATCCTGCGTGCTCCCCATTCCATGGGTCCCAACTCTCCAGGTTCAACGCAATCTTCCGACAGCGAAAGCACTCATTGGAAACCCAGCGGATGCTACACCGTGGGATCGGGAAAGCTTTCTGAAACTCACCTCAGTTTTCCTCTCCTGGTGCTCGTGTTCTCCATTCAGGCCCCCTTACTAACAATCTCCCCACTTGGAGACTCGGCGCCTTTCCATGCCTCTTTCGTACCGTCTGCAATTTGTCCGCAGGATGAACTGCAAGAGGGGGAACCAATGAGAGACTCGCTGGAGGTGTTTGGTCGGGCACATGTCACTCTCATTTCCCATCACGAAGAAGAATTCACCAGCGGTTCAGCCTGCCACCCCGGATCGACAATAGGGCGTGAAGCCATCCAGCCGTGTTGCGTCCCACTCACAAAAAAGCGACTTGGGAAATGGAGCTCAGGGGCACTGCACTTCCCAAACCTGCAGAGTTCTAAACGATAACTATCGCCCCAAAATATATTGAGGTCAGGCTACGAAGAGGCGCTGAACGCAAGGCAGAACTGCAGGAAACGGATGTCAACGGCTACATCGGAATGGCCCCGATAGCACATGAAAAGCGCCAGAACGTGGACAATGATGCGGTTGGCCAAAAAGGGCGTATGCGTTTTTTCCTGAATATATTCAGGAAAAAACGCATACGCCCTTTTTGGCCAACCAAGCAACCTGGGAGAGCAAATCAGCACTACAAAGAAATCTCTCGCCCCCCCCCCGGGGCAAAAGGGCCAGGCGAAAAAAGTCTAAAAACCAGAAAGGCAGGACAGCCCACGGAGTCAAGGGAGCCTTGTTAAGCTGATGGGCGGGATGTCAATGGCCAACAGCCAATCTTCACAAGTGTATCCTCTTTCCCAACCCATGTAAAACACAGAACCACAGAGCATAGGGCACTTCCACACATGGGCGTTGACCTTGGGAAAATGAAAAAATCAACCAGACACAGGGACCCCAAAGTTGAGGGCTGCTGTCTTGACAAGAACCTCCACTCCGGTACACGTTTCATATCCCAGGAAAGAGCCAAGTGGACAAGTGGACAAAGACAAGTGGACAAGTGGACAAGTGGTGCTACGTAGGTCCAATGGAGTGTCACTCAGCCATGAAATCCACGTCATGAGGCTGGTAGCAGCATCCTGAGTGGATTTAGGTACGATCATCCTCAGTGAAATAAGTCCCACAAAAAAAGAAACTTATGATATCACTTATCGAGGGAATGTAAAAATCGCTCCCCATGAACTGAATCCCCACACAGAACAGAGTCACGCTTTTAGAAAACACACTTATGCCTGCTTCAGGGGAAAGGTGAGGTGGGGTGACGCATAAAACTCGAGTTTGAAATGAGCACAGATACCCTTCCGAAAACCGAATATGGAATGGACACGACCTACTCCTTGCTCAATCAACTGGACTCACCAGACCCTGTTCATCGCACAAGTATCTATCCGACTAGTAAGCATCTTAAAAGCTAAGTCTTGATATCTCTGTGTAAGTGCATCAAGTGTGTGTAAAGCGGCCTAAAACCAGCAGGGAAAATCAGCTCAGACCCATTCTGAGGATACATTTCCAACATAAAGAAGAAACAAGCAGGGCAAAACAGAGAGAAATTCTTCCAAAATGCGTTCAGGGACTGGCATGCAACCAGGATTGACCACATCTACAGCCCCAGCGGCAGAAGACATAAGGCTGGACACTCTTGGGGCTGAGACGATTGGTGAGGTTGGGAAAGCAAATGCAGACCCTTGAAAGGAATCCTGCGTGCTCCCCATTCCATGGGTCCCAACTCTCCAGGTTCAACGCAATCTTCCGACAGTGAAAGCACTCATTGGAAACCCAGCGGATGCTACACCGTGGGATCGGGAAAGCTTTCTGAAACTCACCTCAGTTTTCATCTCCTGGTGCTCGTGTTCTCCATTCAGGCCCCCTTACTAACAATCTCCCCACTTGGAGACTCGGCGCCTTTCCATGCCTCTTTCGTACCGTCTGCAATTTGTCCGCAGGATGAACTGCAAGAGGGGGAACCAATGAGAGACTCGCTGGAGGTGTTTGGTCGGGCACATGTCACTCTCATTTCCCATCACGAAGAAGAATTCACCAGCGGTTCAGCCTGCCACCCCGGATCGACAATAGGGCGTGAAGCCATCCAGCCGTGTTGCGTCCCACTCACAAAAAAGCGACTTGGGAAATGGAGCTCAGGGGCACTGCACTTCCCAAACCTGCAGAGTTCTAAACGATAACTATCGCCCCAAAATATATTGAGGTCAGGCTACGAAGAGGCGCTGAACGCAAGGCAGAACTGCAGGAAACGGATGTCAACGGCTACATCGGAATGGCCCCGATAGCACATGAAAAGCGCCAGAACGTGGACAATGATGCGGTTGGCCAAAAAGGGCGTATGCGTTTTTTCCTGAATATATTCAGGAAAAAACGCATACGCCCTTTTTGGCCAACCAAGCAACCTGGGGGAGCAAATCAGCACTACAAAGAAATCTCTCGCCCCCCCCCGGGGCAAAAGGGCCAGGCGAAAAAAGTCTAAAAACCAGAAAGGCAGGACAGCCCACGGAGTCAAGGGAGCCTTGTTAAGCTGATGGGCGGGATGTCAATGGCCAACAGCCAATCTTCACAAGTGTATCCTCTTTCCCAAACCATGGAAAACACAGAACCACAGAGCATAGGGCACTTCCACACATGGGCGTTGACCTTGGGAAAATGAAAAAATCAACCAGACACAGGGACCCCAAAGTTGAGGGCTGCTGTCTTGACAAGAACCTCCACTCCGGTACACGTTTCATATCCCAGGAAAGAGCCAAGTGGACAAAGACGAGTGGACAAGTGGACAAAGACAAGTGGACAAGTGGTGCTACGTAGGTCCAATGGAGTGTCACTCAGCCATGAAATCCACGTCATGAGGCTGGTAGCAGCATCCTGAGTGGATTTAGGTACGATCATCCTCAGTGAAATAAGTCCCACAAAAAAAGAAACTTATGATATCACTTATCGAGGGAATGTAAAAATCGCTCCCCATGCACTGAATCCCCAAACAGAACAGAGTCACGCTTTTAGAAAACACACTTATGCCTGCTTCAGGGGAAAGGTGAGGTGGGGTGACGCATAAAACTCGAGTTTGAAATGAGCACAGATACCCTTCCGAAAACCGAATATGGAATGGACACGACCTACTCCTTGCTCAATCAACTGGACTCACCAGACCCTGTTCATCGCACAAGTATCTATCCGACTAGTAAGCATCTTAAAAGCTAAGTCTTGATATCTCTGTGTAAGTGCATCAAGTGTGTGTAAAGCGGCCTAAAACCAGCAGGGAAAATCAGCTCAGACCCATTCTGAGGATACATTTCCAACATAAAGAAGAAACAAGCAGGGCAAAACAGAGAGAAATTCTTCCAAAATGCGTTCAGGGACTGGCATGCAACCAGGATTGACCACATCTACAGCCCCAGCGGCAGAAGACATAAGGCTGGACACTCTTGGGGCTGAGACGATTGGTGAGGTTGGGAAAGCAAATGCAGACCCTTGAAAGGAATCCTGCGTGCTCCCCATTCCATGGGTCCCAACTCTCCAGGTTCAACGCAATCTTCCGACAGCGAAAGCACTCATTGGAAACCCAGCGGATGCTACACCGTGGGATCGGGAAAGCTTTCTGAAACTCACCTCAGTTTTCATCTCCTGGTGCTCGTGTTCTCCATTCAGGCCCCCTTACTAATAATCTCCCCACTTGGAGACTCGGCGCCTTTCCATGCCTCTTTCGTACCGTCTGCAATTTGTCCGCAGGATGAACTGCAAGAGGGGGAACCAATGAGAGACTCGCTGGAGGTGTTTGGTCGGGCACATGTCACTCTCATTTCCCATCACGAAGAAGAATTCACCAGCGGTTCAGCCTGCCACCCCGGATCGACAATAGGGCGTGAAGCCATCCAGCCGTGTTGCGTCCCACTCACAAAAAAGCGACTTGGGAAATGGAGCTCAGGGGCCCTGCACTTCCCAAACCTGCAGAGTTCTAAACGATAACTATCGCCCCAAAATATATTGAGGTCAGGCTACGAAGAGGCGCTGAACGCAAGGCAGAACTGCAGGAAACGGATGTCAACGGGTACATCGGAATGGCCCCGATAGCACATGAAAAGCGCCAGAACGTGGACAATGATGCGGTTGGCCAAAAAGGGCGTATGCGTTTTTTCCTGAATATATTCAGGAAAAAACGCATACGCCCTTTTTGGCCAACCAAGCAACCTGGGAGAGCAAATCAGCACTACAAAGAAATCTCTCGCCCCCCCCGGGGCAAAAGGGCCAGGCGAAAAAAGTCTAAAAACCAGAAAGGCAGGACAGCCCACGGAGTCAAGGGAGCCTTGTTAAGCTGATGGGCGGGATGTCAATGGCCAACAGCCAATCTTCACAAGTGTATCCTCTTTCCCAAACCATGGAAAACACAGAACCACAGAGCATAGGGCACTTCCACACATGGGCGTTGACCTTGGGAAAATGAAAAAATCAACCAGACACAGGGACCCCAAAGTTGAGGGCTGCTGTCTTGACAAGAACCTCCACTCCGGTACACGTTTCATATCCCAGGAAAGAGCCAAGTGGACAAAGACGAGTGGACAAGTGGACAAAGACAAGTGGACAAGTGGACAAGTGGTGCTACGTAGGTCCAATGGAGTGTCACTCAGCCATGAAATCCACGTCATGAGGCTGGTAGCAGCATCCTGAGTGGATTTAGGTACGATCATCCTCAGTGAAATAAGTCCCACAAAAAAAGAAACTTATGATATCACTTATCGAGGGAATGTAAAAATCGCTCCCCATGCACTGAATCCCCAAACAGAACAGAGTCACGCTTTTAGAAAACACACTTATGCCTGCTTCAGGGGAAAGGTGAGGTGGGGTGACGCATAAAACTCGAGTTTGAAATGAGCACAGATACCCTTCCGAAAACCGAATATGGAATGGACACGACCTACTCCTTGCTCAATCAACTGGACTCACCAGACCCTGTTCATCGCACAAGTATCTATCCGACTAGTAAGCATCTTAAAAGCTAAGTCTTGATATCTCTGTGTAAGTGCATCAAGTGTGTGTAAAGCGGCCTAAAACCAGCAGGGAAAATCAGCTCAGACCCATTCTGAGGATACATTTCCAACATAAAGAAGAAACAAGCAGGGCAAAACAGAGAGAAATTCTTCCAAAATGCGTTCAGGGACTGGCATGCAACCAGGATTGACCACATCTACAGCCCCAGCGGCAGAAGACATAAGGCTGGACACTCTTGGGGCTGAGACGATTGGTGAGGTTGGGAAAGCAAATGCAGACCCTTGAAAGGAATCCTGCGTGCTCCCCATTCCATGGCTCCCAACTCTCCAGGTTCAACGCAATCTTCCGACAGCGAAAGCACTCATTGGAAACCCAGCGGATGCTACACCGTGGGATCGGGAAAGCTTTCTGAAACTCACCTCAGTTTTCCTCTCCTGGTGCTCGTGTTCTCCATTCAGGCCCCCTTACTAACAATCTCCCCACTTGGAGACTCGGCGCCTTTCCATGCCTCTTTCGTACCGTCTGCAATTTGTCCGCAGGATGAACTGCAAGAGGGGGAACCAATGAGAGACTCGCTGGAGGTGTTTGGTCGGGCACATGTCACTCTCATTTCCCATCACGAAGAAGAATTCACCAGCGGTTCAGCCTGCCACCCCGGATCGACAATAGGGCGTGAAGCCATCCAGCCGTGTTGCGTCCCACTCACAAAAAAGCGACTTGGGAAATGGAGCTCAGGGGCACTGCACTTCCCAAACCTGCAGAGTTCTAAACGATAACTATCGCCCCAAAATATATTGAGGTCAGGCTACGAAGAGGCGCTGAACGCAAGGCAGAACTGCAGGAAACGGATGTCAACGGGTACATCGGAATGGCCCCGATAGCACATGAAAAGCGCCAGAACGTGGACAATGATGCGGTTGGCCAAAAAGGGCGTATGCGTTTTTTCCTGAATATATTCAGGAAAAAACGCATACGCCCTTTTTGGCCAACCAAGCAACCTGGGAGAGCAAATCAGCACTACAAAGAAATCTCTCGCCCCCCCCCGGGGCAAAAGGGCCAGGCGAAAAAAGTCTAAAAACCAGAAAGGCAGGACAGCCCACGGAGTCAAGGGAGCCTTGTTAAGCTGATGGGCGGGATGTCAATGGCCAACAGCCAATCTTCACAAGTGTATCCTCTTTCCCAAACCATGGAAAACACAGAACCACAGAGCATAGGGCACTTCCACACATGGGCGTTGACCTTGGGAAAATGAAAAAATCAACCAGACACAGGGACCCCAAAGTTGAGGGCTGCTGTCTTGACAAGAACCTCCACTCCGGTACACGTTTCATATCCCAGGAAAGAGCCAAGTGGACAAAGACGAGTGGACAAGTGGACAAAGACAAGTGGACAAGTGGACAAGTGGTGCTACGTAGGTCCAATGGAGTGTCACTCAGCCATGAAATCCACGTCATGAGGCTGGTAGCAGCATCCTGAGTGGATTTAGGTATGATCATCCTCAGTGAAATAAGTCCCACAACAAAAGAAACTTATGATATCACTTATCGAGGGAATGTAAAAATCGCTCCCCATGCACTGAATCCCCACACAGAACAGAGTCACGCTTTTAGAAAACACACTTATGCCTGCTTCAGGGGAAAGGTGAGGTGGGGTGACGCATAAAACTCGAGTTTGAAATGAGCACAGATACCCTTCCGAAAACCGAATATGGAATGGACACGACCTACTCCTTGCTCAATCAACTGGACTCACCAGACCCTGTTCATCGCACAAGTATCTATCCGACTAGTAAGCATCTTAAAAGCTAAGTCTTGATATCTCTGTGTAAGTGCATCAAGTGTGTGTAAAGCGGCCTAAAACCAGCAGGGAAAATCAGCTCAGACCCATTCTGAGGATACATTTCCAACATAAAGAAGAAACAAGCAGGGCAAAACAGAGAGAAATTCTTCCAAAATGCGTTCAGGGACTGGCATGCAACCAGGATTGACCACATCTACAGCCCCAGCGGCAGAAGACATAAGGCTGGACACTCTTGGGGCTGAGACGATTGGTGAGGTTGGGAAAGCAAATGCAGACCCTTGAAAGGAATCCTGCGTGCTCCCCATTCCATGGGTCCCAACTCTCCAGGTTCAACGCAATCTTCCGACAGCGAAAGCACTCATTGGAAACCCAGCGGATGCTACACCGTGGGATCGGGAAAGCTTTCTGAAACTCACCTCAGTTTTCATCTCCTGGTGCTCGTGTTCTCCATTCAGGCCCCCTTACTAACAATCTCCCCACTTGGAGACTCGGCGCCTTTCCATGCCTCTTTCGTACCGTCTGCAATTTGTCCGCAGGATGAACTGCAAGAGGGGGAACCAATGAGAGACTCGCTGGAGGTGTTTGGTCGGGCACATGTCACTCTCATTTCCCATCACGAAGAAGAATTCACCAGCGGTTCAGCCTGCCACCCCGGATCGACAATAGGGCGTGAAGCCATCCAGCCGTGTTGCGTCCCACTCACAAAAAAGCGACTTGGGAAATGGAGCTCAGGGGCACTGCACTTCCCAAACCTGCAGAGTTCTAAACGATAACTATCGCCCCAAAATATATTGAGGTCAGGCTACGAAGAGGCGCTGAACGCAAGGCAGAACTGCAGGAAACGGATGTCAACGGGTACATCGGAATGGCCCCGATAGCACATGAAAAGCGCCAGAACGTGGACAATGATGCGGTTGGCCAAAAAGGGCGTATGCGTTTTTTCCTGAATATATTCAGGAAAAAACGCATACGCCCTTTTTGGCCAACCAAGCAACCTGGGAGAGCAAATCAGCACTACAAAGAAATCTCTCGCCCCCCCCCCGGGGGGCAAAAGGGCCAGGCGAAAAAAGTCTAAAAACCAGAAAGGCAGGACAGGCCACGGAGTCAAGGGAGCCTTGTTAAGCTGATGGGCGGGATGTCAATGGCCAACAGCCAATCTTCACAAGTGTATCCTCTTTCCCAAACCATGGAAAACACAGAACCACAGAGCATAGGGCACTTCCACACATGGGCGTTGACCTTGGGAAAATGAAAAAATCAACCAGACACAGGGACCCCAAAGTTGAGGGCTGCTGTCTTGACAAGAACCTCCACTCCGGTACACGTTTCATATCCCAGGAAAGAGCCAAGTGGACAAAGACGAGTGGACAAGTGGACAAAGACAAGTGGACAAGTGGTGCTACGTAGGTCCAATGGAGTGTCACTCAGCCATGAAATCCACGTCATGAGGCTGGTAGCAGCATCCTGAGTGGATTTAGGTACGATCATCCTCAGTGAAATAAGTCCCACAAAAAAAGAAACTTATGATATCACTTATCGAGGGAATGTAAAAATCGCTCCCCATGCACTGAATCCCCAAACAGAACAGAGTCACGCTTTTAGAAAACACACTTATGCCTGCTTCAGGGGAAAGGTGAGGTGGGGTGACGCATAAAACTCGAGTTTGAAATGAGCACAGATACCCTTCCGAAAACCGAATATGGAATGGACACGACCTACTCCTTGCTCAATCAACTGGACTCACCAGACCCTGTTCATCGCACAAGTATCTATCCGACTAGTAAGCATCTTAAAAGCTAAGTCTTGATATCTCTGTGTAAGTGCATCAAGTGTGTGTAAAGCGGCCTAAAACCAGCAGGGAAAATCAGCTCAGACCCATTCTGAGGATACATTTCCAACATAAAGAAGAAACAAGCAGGGCAAAACAGAGAGAAATTCTTCCAAAATGCGTTCAGGGACTGGCATGCAACCAGGATTGACCACATCTACAGCCCCAGCGGCAGAAGACATAAGGCTGGACACTCTTGGGGCTGAGACGATTGGTGAGGTTGGGAAAGCAAATGCAGACCCTTGAAAGGAATCCTGCGTGCTCCCCATTCCATGGGTCCCAACTCTCCAGGTTCAACGCAATCTTCCGACAGCGAAAGCACTCATTGGAAACCCAGCGGATGCTACACCGTGGGATCGGGAAAGCTTTCTGAAACTCACCTCAGTTTTCATCTCCTGGTGCTCGTGTTCTCCATTCAGGCCCCCTTACTAACAATCTCCCCACTTGGAGACTCGGCGCCTTTCCATGCCTCTTTCGTACCGTCTGCAATTTGTCCGCAGGATGAACTGCAAGAGGGGGAACCAATGAGAGACTCGCTGGAGGTGTTTGGTCGGGCACATGTCACTCTCATTTCCCATCACGAAGAAGAATTCACCAGCGGTTCAGCCTGCCACCCCGGATCGACAATAGGGCGTGAAGCCATCCAGCCGTGTTGCGTCCCACTCACAAAAAAGCGACTTGGGAAATGGAGCTCAGGGGCACTGCACTTCCCAAACCTGCAGAGTTCTAAACGATAACTATCGCCCCAAAATATATTGAGGTCAGGCTACGAAGAGGCGCTGAACGCAAGGCAGAACTGCAGGAAACGGATGTCAACGGCTACATCGGAATGGCCCCGATAGCACATGAAAAGCGCCAGAACGTGGACAATGATGCGGTTGGCCAAAAAGGGCGTATGCGTTTTTTCCTGAATATATTCAGGAAAAAACGCATACGCCCTTTTTGGCCAACCAAGCAACCTGGGAGAGCAAATCAGCACTACAAAGAAATCTCTCGCCCCCCCCCCCCCGGGGCAAAAGGGCCAGGCGAAAAAAGTCTAAAAACCAGAAAGGCAGGACAGCCCACGGAGTCAAGGGAGCCTTGTTAAGCTGATGGGCGGGATGTCAATGGCCAACAGCCAATCTTCACAAGTGTATCCTCTTTCCCAAACCATGGAAAACACAGAACCACAGAGCATAGGGCACTTCCACACATGGGCGTTGACCTTGGGAAAATGAAAAAATCAACCAGACACAGGGACCCCAAAGTTGAGGGCTGCTGTCTTGACAAGAACCTCCACTCCGGTACACGTTTCATATCCCAGGAAAGAGCCAAGTGGACAAGTGGACAAAGACAAGTGGACAAGTGGACAAGTGGTGCTACGTAGGTCCAATGGAGTGTCACTCAGCCATGAAATCCACGTCATGAGGCTGGTAGCAGCATCCTGAGTGGATTTAGGTACGATCATCCTCAGTGAAATAAGTCCCACAAAAAAAGAAACTTATGATATCACTTATCGAGGGAATGTAAAAATCGCTCCCCATGCACTGAATCCCCAAACAGAACAGAGTCACGCTTTTAGAAAACACACTTATGCCTGCTTCAGGGGAAAGGTGAGGTGGGGTGACGCATAAAACTCGAGTTTGAAATGAGCACAGATACCCTTCCGAAAACCGAATATGGAATGGACACGACCTACTCCTTGCTCAATCAACTGGACTCACCAGACCCTGTTCATCGCACAAGTATCTATCCGACTAGTAAGCATCTTAAAAGCTAAGTCTTGATATCTCTGTGTAAGTGCATCAAGTGTGTGTAAAGCGGCCTAAAACCAGCAGGGAAAATCAGCTCAGACCCATTCTGAGGATACATTTCCAACATAAAGAAGAAACAAGCAGGGCAAAACAGAGAGAAATTCTTCCAAAATGCGTTCAGGGACTGGCATGCAACCAGGATTGACCACATCTACAGCCCCAGCGGCAGAAGACATAAGGCTGGACACTCTTGGGGCTGAGACGATTGGTGAGGTTGGGAAAGCAAATGCAGACCCTTGAAAGGAATCCTGCGTGCTCCCCATTCCATGGGTCCCAACTCTCCAGGTTCAACGCAATCTTCCGACAGCGAAAGCACTCATTGGAAACCCAGCGGATGCTACACCGTGGGATCGGGAAAGCTTTCTGAAACTCACCTCAGTTTTCATCTCCTGGTGCTCGTGTTCTCCATTCAGGCCCCCTTACTAACAATCTCCCCACTTGGAGACTCGGCGCCTTTCCATGCCTCTTTCGTACCGTCTGCAATTTGTCCGCAGGATGAACTGCAAGAGGGGGAACCAATGAGAGACTCGCTGGAGGTGTTTGGTCGGGCACATGTCACTCTCATTTCCCATCACGAAGAAGAATTCACCAGCGGTTCAGCCTGCCACCCCGGATCGACAATAGGGCGTGAAGCCATCCAGCCGTGTTGCGTCCCACTCACAAAAAAGCGACTTGGGAAATGGAGCTCAGGGGCACTGCACTTCCCAAACCTGCAGAGTTCTAAACGATAACTATCGCCCCAAAATATATTGAGGTCAGGCTACGAAGAGGCGCTGAACGCAAGGCAGAACTGCAGGAAACGGATGTCAACGGCTACATCGGAATGGCCCCGATAGCACATGAAAAGCGCCAGAACGTGGACAATGATGCGGTTGGCCAAAAAGGGCGAATGCGTTTTTTCCTGAATATATTCAGGAAAAAACGCATTCGCCCTTTTTGGCCAACCAAGCAACCTGGGAGAGCAAATCAGCACTACAAAGAAATCTCTCGCCCCCCCCCCGGGGCAAAAGGGCCAGGCGAAAAAAGTCTAAAAACCAGAAAGGCAGGACAGCCCACGGAGTCAAGGGAGCCTTGTTAAGCTGATGGGCGGGATGTCAATGGCCAACAGCCAATCTTCACAAGTGTATCCTCTTTCCCAAACCATGTAAAACACAGAACCACAGAGCATAGGGCACTTCCACACATGGGCGTTGACCTTGGGAAAATGAAAAAATCAACCAGACACAGGGACCCCAAAGTTGAGGGCTGCTGTCTTGACAAGAACCTCCACTCCGGTACACGTTTCATATCCCAGGAAAGAGCCAAGTGGACAAAGACGAGTGGACAAGTGGACAAAGACAAGTGGACAAGTGGACAAGTGGTGCTACGTAGGTCCAATGGAGTGTCACTCAGCCATGAAATCCACGTCATGAGGCTGGTAGCAGCATCCTGAGTGGATTTAGGTACGATCATCCTCAGTGAAATAAGTCCCACAAAAAAAGAAACTTATGATATCACTTATCGAGGGAATGTAAAAATCGCTCCCCATGCACTGAATCCCCAAACAGAACAGAGTCACGCTTTTAGAAAACACACTTATGCCTGCTTCAGGGGAAAGGTGAGGTGGGGTGACGCATAAAACTCGAGTTTGAAATGAGCACAGATACCCTTCCGAAAACCGAATATGGAATGGACACGACCTACTCCTTGCTCAATCAACTGGACTCACCAGACCCTGTTCATCGCACAAGTATCTATCCGACTAGTAAGCATCTTAAAAGCTAAGTCTTGATATCTCTGTGTAAGTGCATCAAGTGTGTGTAAAGCGGCCTAAAACCAGCAGGGAAAATCAGCTCAGACCCATTCTGAGGATACATTTCCAACATAAAGAAGAAACAAGCAGGGCAAAACAGAGAGAAATTCTTCCAAAATGCGTTCAGGGACTGGCATGCAACCAGGATTGACCACATCTACAGCCCCAGCGGCAGAAGACATAAGGCTGGACACTCTTGGGGCTGAGACGATTGGTGAGGTTGGGAAAGCAAATGCAGACCCTTGAAAGGAATCCTGCGTGCTCCCCATTCCATGGGTCCCAACTCTCCAGGTTCAACGCAATCTTCCGACAGCGAAAGCACTCATTGGAAACCCAGCGGATGCTACACCGTGGGATCGGGAAAGCTTTCTGAAACTCACCTCAGTTTTCATCTCCTGGTGCTCGTGTTCTCCATTCAGGCCCCCTTACTAACAATCTCCCCACTTGGAGACTCGGCGCCTTTCCATGCCTCTTTCGTACCGTCTGCAATTTGTCCGCAGGATGAACTGCAAGAGGGGGAACCAATGAGAGACTCGCTGGAGGTGTTTGGTCGGGCACATGTCACTCTCATTTCCCATCACGAAGAAGAATTCACCAGCGGTTCAGCCTGCCACCCCGGATCGACAATAGGGCGTGAAGCCATCCAGCCGTGTTGCGTCCCACTCACAAAAAAGCGACTTGGGAAATGGAGCTCAGGGGCACTGCACTTCCCAAACCTGCAGAGTTCTAAACGATAACTATCGCCCCAAAATATATTGAGGTCAGGCTACGAAGAGGCGCTGAACGCAAGGCAGAACTGCAGGAAACGGATGTCAACGGGTACATCGGAATGGCCCCGATAGCACATGAAAAGCGCCAGAACGTGGACAATGATGCGGTTGGCCAAAAAGGGCGTATGCGTTTTTTCCTGAATATATTCAGGAAAAAACGCATACGCCCTTTTTGGCCAACCAAGCAACCTGGGAGAGCAAATCAGCACTACAAAGAAATCTCTCGCCCCCCCCCGGGGCAAAAGGGCCAGGCGAAAAAAGTCTAAAAACCAGAAAGGCAGGACAGCCCACGGAGTCAAGGGAGCCTTGTTAAGCTGATGGGCGGGATGTCAATGGCCAACAGCCAATCTTCACAAGTGTATCCTCTTTCCCAAACCATGTAAAACACAGAACCACAGAGCATAGGGCACTTCCACACATGGGCGTTGACCTTGGGAAAATGAAAAAATCAACCAGACACAGGGACCCCAAAGTTGAGGGCTGCTGTCTTGACAAGAACCTCCACTCCGGTACACGTTTCATATCCCAGGAAAGAGCCAAGTGGACAAAGACGAGTGGACAAGTGGACAAAGACAAGTGGACAAGTGGACAAGTGGTGCTACGTAGGTCCAATGGAGTGTCACTCAGCCATGAAATCCACGTCATGAGGCTGGTAGCAGCATCCTGAGTGGATTTAGGTACGATCATCCTCAGTGAAATAAGTCCCACAAAAAAAGAAACTTATGATATCACTTATCGAGGGAATGTAAAAATCGCTCCCCATGCACTGAATCCCCAAACAGAACAGAGTCACGCTTTTAGAAAACACACTTATGCCTGCTTCAGGGGAAAGGTGAGGTGGGGTGACGCATAAAACTCGAGTTTGAAATGAGCACAGATACCCTTCCGAAAACCGAATATGGAATGGACACGACCTACTCCTTGCTCAATCAACTGGACTCACCAGACCCTGTTCATCGCACAAGTATCTATCCGACTAGTAAGCATCTTAAAAGCTAAGTCTTGATATCTCTGTGTAAGTGCATCAAGTGTGTGTAAAGCGGCCTAAAACCAGCAGGGAAAATCAGCTCAGACCCATTCTGAGGATACATTTCCAACATAAAGAAGAAACAAGCAGGGCAAAACAGAGAGAAATTCTTCCAAAATGCGTTCAGGGACTGGCATGCAACCAGGATTGACCACATCTACAGCCCCAGCGGCAGAAGACATAAGGCTGGACACTCTTGGGGCTGAGACGATTGGTGAGGTTGGGAAAGCAAATGCAGACCCTTGAAAGGAATCCTGCGTGCTCCCCATTCCATGGGTCCCAACTCTCCAGGTTCAACGCAATCTTCCGACAGCGAAAGCACTCATTGGAAACCCAGCGGATGCTACACCGTGGGATCGGGAAAGCTTTCTGAAACTCACCTCAGTTTTCATCTCCTGGTGCTCGTGTTCTCCATTCAGGCCCCCTTACTAACAATCTCCCCACTTGGAGACTCGGCGCCTTTCCATGCCTCTTTCGTACCGTCTGCAATTTGTCCGCAGGATGAACTGCAAGAGGGGGAACCAATGAGAGACTCACTGGAGGTGTTTGGTCGGGCACATGTCACTCTCATTTCCCATCACGAAGAAGAATTCACCAGCGGTTCAGCCTGCCACCCCGGATCGACAATAGGGCGTGAAGCCATCCAGCCGTGTTGCGTCCCACTCACAAAAAAGCGACTTGGGAAATGGAGGTCAGGGGCACTGCACTTCCCAAACCTGCAGAGTTCTAAACGATAACTATCGCCCCAAAATATATTGAGGTCAGGCTACGAAGAGGCGCTGAACGCAAGGCAGAACTGCAGGAAACGGATGTCAACGGGTACATCGGAATGGCCCCGATAGCACATGAAAAGCGCCAGAACGTGGACAATGATGCGGTTGGCCAAAAAGGGCGTATGCGTTTTTTCCTGAATATATTCAGGAAAAAACGCATACGCCCTTTTTGGCCAACCAAGCAACCTGGGAGAGCAAATCAGCACTACAAAGAAATCTCTCGCCCCCCCCGGGGCAAAAGGGCCAGGCGAAAAAAGTCTAAAAACCAGAAAGGCAGGACAGCCCACGGAGTCAAGGGAGCCTTGTTAAGCTGATGGGCGGGATGTCAATGGCCAACAGCCAATCTTCACAAGTGTATCCTCTTTCCCAAACCATGGAAAACACAGAACCACAGAGCATAGGGCACTTCCACACATGGGCGTTGACCTTGGGAAAATGAAAAAATCAACCAGACACAGGGACCCCAAAGTTGAGGGCTGCTGTCTTGACAAGAACCTCCACTCCGGTACACGTTTCATATCCCAGGAAAGAGCCAAGTGGACAAAGACGAGTGGACAAGTGGACAAAGACAAGTGGACAAGTGGACAAGTGGTGCTACGTAGGTCCAATGGAGTGTCACTCAGCCATGAAATCCACGTCATGAGGCTGGTAGCAGCATCCTGAGTGGATTTAGGTACGATCATCCTCAGTGAAATAAGTCCCACAAAAAAAGAAACTTATGATATCACTTATCGAGGGAATGTAAAAATCGCTCCCCATGCACTGAATCCCCAAACAGAACAGAGTCACGCTTTTAGAAAACACACTTATGCCTGCTTCAGGGGAAAGGTGAGGTGGGGTGACGCATAAAACTCGAGTTTGAAATGAGCACAGATACCCTTCCGAAAACCGAATATGGAATGGACACGACCTACTCCTTGCTCAATCAACTGGACTCACCAGACCCTGTTCATCGCACAAGTATCTATCCGACTAGTAAGCATCTTAAAAGCTAAGTCTTGATATCTCTGTGTAAGTGCATCAAGTGTGTGTAAAGCGGCCTAAAACCAGCAGGGAAAATCAGCTCAGACCCATTCTGAGGATACATTTCCAACATAAAGAAGAAACAAGCAGGGCAAAACAGAGAGAAATTCTTCCAAAATGCGTTCAGGGACTGGCATGCAACCAGGATTGACCACATCTACAGCCCCAGCGGCAGAAGACATAAGGCTGGACACTCTTGGGGCTGAGACGATTGGTGAGGTTGGGAAAGCAAATGCAGACCCTTGAAAGGAATCCTGCGTGCTCCCCATTCCATGGGTCCCAACTCTCCAGGTTCAACGCAATCTTCCGACAGCGAAAGCACTCATTGGAAACCCAGCGGATGCTACACCGTGGGATCGGGAAAGCTTTCTGAAACTCACCTCAGTTTTCATCTCCTGGTGCTCGTGTTCTCCATTCAGGCCCCCTTACTAACAATCTCCCCACTTGGAGACTCGGCGCCTTTCCATGCCTCTTTCGAACCGTCTGCAATTTGTCCGCAGGATGAACTGCAAGAGGGGGAACCAATGAGAGACTCGCTGGAGGTGTTTGGTCGGGCACATGTCACTCTCATTTCCCATCACGAAGAAGAATTCACCAGCGGTTCAGCCTGCCACCCCGGATCGACAATAGGGCGTGAAGCCATCCAGCCGTGTTGCGTCCCACTCACAAAAAAGCGACTTGGGAAATGGAGCTCAGGGGCCCTGCACTTCCCAAACCTGCAGAGTTCTAAACGATAACTATCGCCCCAAAATATATTGAGGTCAGGCTACGAAGAGGCGCTGAACGCAAGGCAGAACTGCAGGAAACGGATGTCAACGGGTACATCGGAATGGCCCCGATAGCACATGAAAAGCGCCAGAACGTGGACAATGATGCGGTTGGCCAAAAAGGGCGTATGCGTTTTTTCCTGAATATATTCAGGAAAAAACGCATACGCCCTTTTTGGCCAACCAAGCAACCTGGGAGAGCAAATCAGCACTACAAAGAAATCTCTCGCCCCCCCCCCGGGGCAAAAGGGCCAGGCGAAAAAAGTCTAAAAACCAGAAAGGCAGGACAGCCCACGGAGTCAAGGGAGCCTTGTTAAGCTGATGGGCGGGATGTCAATGGCCAACAGCCAATCTTCACAAGTGTATCCTCTTTCCCAATCCATGTAAAACACAGAACTACAGAGCATAGGGCACTTCCACACATGGGGGTTGACCTTGGCAAAATGAAAAAATCAACCAGACACAGGGACCCCAAAGTTGAGGGCTGCTGTCTTGACAAGAACCTCCACTCCGGTACACGTTTCATATCCCAGGAAAGAGCCAAGTGGACAAAGACGAGTGGACAAGTGGACAAAGACAAGTGGACAAGTGGTGCTACGTAGGTCCAATGGAGTGTCACTCAGCCATGAAATCCACGTCATGAGGCTGGTAGCAGCATCCTGAGTGGATTTAGGTACGATCATCCTCAGTGAAATAAGTCCCACAAAAAAAGAAACTTATGATATCACTTATCGAGGGAATGTAAAAATCGCTCCCCATGCACTGAATCCCCAAACAGAACAGAGTCACGCTTTTAGAAAACACACTTATGCCTGCTTCAGGGGAAAGGTGAGGTGGGGTGACGCATAAAACTCGAGTTTGAAATGAGCACAGATACCCTTCCGAAAACCGAATATGGAATGGACACGACCTACTCCTTGCTCAATCAACTGGACTCACCAGACCCTGTTCATCGCACAAGTATCTATCCAACTAGTAAGCATCTTAAAAGCTAAGTCTTGATATCTCTGTGTAAGTGCATCAAGTGTGTGTAAAGCGGCCTAAAACCAGCAGGGAAAATCAGCTCAGACCCATTGTGAGGATACATTTCCAACATAAAGAAGAAACAAGCAGGGCAAAACAGAGAGAAATTCTTCCAAAATGCGTTCAGGGACTGGCATGCAACCAGGATTGACCACATCTACAGCCCCAGCGGCAGAAGACATAAGGCTGGACACTCTTGGGGCTGAGACGATTGGTGAGGTTGGGAAAGCAAATGCAGACCCTTGAAAGGAATCCTGCGTGCTCCCCATTCCATGGGTCCCAACTCTCCAGGTTCAACGCAATCTTCCGACAGCGAAAGCACTCATTGGAAACCCAGCGGATGCTACACCGTGGGATCGGGAAAGCTTTCTGAAACTCACCTCAGTTTTCATCTCCTGGTGCTCGTGTTCTCCATTCAGGCCCCCTTACTAACAATCTCCCCACTTGGAGACTCGGCGCCTTTCCATGCCTCTTTCGTACCGTCTGCAATTTGTCCGCAGGATGAACTGCAAGAGGGGGAACCAATGAGAGACTCGCTGGAGGTGTTTGGTCGGGCACATGTCACTCTCATTTCCCATCACGAAGAAGAATTCACCAGCGGTTCAGCCTGCCACCCCGGATCGACAATAGGGCGTGAAGCCATCCAGCCGTGTTGCGTCCCACTCACAAAAAAGCGACTTGGGAAATGGAGCTCAGGGGCACTGCACTTCCCAAACCTGCAGAGTTCTAAACGATAACTATCGCCCCAAAATATATTGAGGTCAGGCTACGAAGAGGCGCTGAACGCAAGGCAGAACTGCAGGAAACGGATGTCAACGGGTACATCGGAATGGCCCCGATAGCACATGAAAAGCGCCAGAACGTGGACAATGATGCGGTTGGCCAAAAAGGGCGTATGCGTTTTTTCCTGAATATATTCAGGAAAAAACGCATACGCCCTTTTTGGCCAACCAAGCAACCTGGGAGAGCAAATCAGCACTACAAAGAAATCTCTCGCCCCCCCCCCCGGGGCAAAAGGGCCAGGCGAAAAAAGTCTAAAAACCAGAAAGGCAGGACAGCCCACGGAGTCAAGGGAGCCTTGTTAAGCTGATGGGCGGGATGTCAATGGCCAACAGCCAATCTTCACAAGTGTATCCTCTTTCCCAATCCATGTAAAACACAGAACTACAGAGCATAGGGCACTTCCACACATGGGCGTTGACCTTGGGAAAATGAAAAAATCAACCAGACACAGGGACCCCAAAGTTGAGGGCTGCTGTCTTGACAAGAACCTCCACTCCGGTACACGTTTCATATCCCAGGAAAGAGCCAAGTGGACAAAGACGAGTGGACAAGTGGACAAAGACAAGTGGACAAGTGGTGCTACGTAGGTCCAATGGAGTGTCACTCAGCCATGAAATCCACGTCATGAGGCTGGTAGCAGCATCCTGAGTGGATTTAGGTACGATCATCCTCAGTGAAATAAGTCCCACAAAAAAAGAAACTTATGATATCACTTATCGAGGGAATGTAAAAATCGCTCCCCATGCACTGAATCCCCAAACAGAACAGAGTCACGCTTTTAGAAAACACACTTATGCCTGCTTCAGGGGAAAGGTGAGGTGGGGTGACGCATAAAACTCGAGTTTGAAATGAGCACAGATACCCTTCCGAAAACCGAATATGGAATGGACACGACCTACTCCTTGCTCAATCAACTGGACTCACCAGACCCTGTTCATCGCACAAGTATCTATCCGACTAGTAAGCATCTTAAAAGCTAAGTCTTGATATCTCTGTGTAAGTGCATCAAGTGTGTGTAAAGCGGCCTAAAACCAGCAGGGAAAATCAGCTCAGACCCATTCTGAGGATACATTTCCAACATAAAGAAGAAACAAGCAGGGCAAAACAGAGAGAAATTCTTCCAAAATGCGTTCAGGGACTGGCATGCAACCAGGATTGACCACATCTACAGCCCCAGCGGCAGAAGACATAAGGCTGGACACTCTTGGGGCTGAGACGATTGGTGAGGTTGGGAAAGCAAATGCAGACCCTTGAAAGGAATCCTGCGTGCTCCCCATTCCATGGGTCCCAACTCTCCAGGTTCAACGCAATCTTCCGACAGCGAAAGCACTCATTGGAAACCCAGCGGATGCTACACCGTGGGATCGGGAAAGCTTTCTGAAACTCACCTCAGTTTTCATCTCCTGGTGCTCGTGTTCTCCATTCAGGCCCCCTTACTAACAATCTCCCCACTTGGAGACTCGGCGCCTTTCCATGCCTCTTTCGTACCGTCTGCAATTTGTCCGCAGGATGAACTGCAAGAGGGGGAACCAATGAGAGACTCGCTGGAGGTGTTTGGTCGGGCACATGTCACTCTCATTTCCCATCACGAAGAAGAATTCACCAGCGGTTCAGCCTGCCACCCCGGATCGACAATAGGGCGTGAAGCCATCCAGCCGTGTTGCGTCCCACTCACAAAAAAGCGACTTGGGAAATGGAGCTCAGGGGCACTGCACTTCCCAAACCTGCAGAGTTCTAAACGATAACTATCGCCCCAAAAATATATTCAGGTCAGGCTACGAAGAGGCGCTGAACGCAAGGCAGAACTGCAGGAAACGGATGTCAACGGGTACATCGGAATGGCCCCGATAGCACATGAAAAGCGCCAGAACGTGGACAATGATGCGGTTGGCCAAAAAGGGCGTATGCGTTTTTTCCTGAATATATTCAGGAAAAAACGCATACGCCCTTTTTGGCCAACCAAGCAACCTGGGAGAGCAAATCAGCACTACAAAGAAATCTCTCGCCCCCCCCCCCCGGGGCAAAAGGGCCAGGCGAAAAAAGTCTAAAAACCAGAAAGGCAGGACAGGCCACGGAGTCAAGGGAGCCTTGTTAAGCTGATGGGCGGGATGTCAATGGCCAACAGCCAATCTTCACAAGTGTATCCTCTTTCCCAAACCATGGAAAACACAGAACCACAGAGCATAGGGCACTTCCACACATGGGCGTTGACCTTGGGAAAATGAAAAAATCAACCAGACACAGGGACCCCAAAGTTGAGGGCTGCTGTCTTGACAAGAACCTCCACTCCGGTACACGTTTCATATCCCAGGAAAGAGCCAAGTGGACAAAGACGAGTGGACAAGTGGACAAAGACAAGTGGACAAGTGGTGCTACGTAGGTCCAATGGAGTGTCACTCAGCCATGAAATCCACGTCATGAGGCTGGTAGCAGCATCCTGAGTGGATTTAGGTACGATCATCCTCAGTGAAATAAGTCCCACAAAAAAAGAAACTTATGATATCACTTATCGAGGGAATGTAAAAATCGCTCCCCATGCACTGAATCCCCAAACAGAACAGAGTCACGCTTTTAGAAAACACACTTATGCCTGCTTCAGGGGAAAGGTGAGGTGGGGTGACGCATAAAACTCGAGTTTGAAATGAGCACAGATACCCTTCCGAAAACCGAATATGGAATGGACACGACCTACTCCTTGCTCAATCAACTGGACTCACCAGACCCTGTTCATCGCACAAGTATCTATCCGACTAGTAAGCATCTTAAAAGCTAAGTCTTGATATCTCTGTGTAAGTGCATCAAGTGTGTGTAAAGCGGCCTAAAACCAGCAGGGAAAATCAGCTCAGACCCATTCTGAGGATACATTTCCAACATAAAGAAGAAACAAGCAGGGCAAAACAGAGAGAAATTCTTCCAAAATGCGTTCAGGGACTGGCATGCAACCAGGATTGACCACATCTACAGCCCCAGCGGCAGAAGACATAAGGCTGGACACTCTTGGGGCTGAGACGATTGGTGAGGTTGGGAAAGCAAATGCAGACCCTTGAAAGGAATCCTGCGTGCTCCCCATTCCATGGGTCCCAACTCTCCAGGTTCAACGCAATCTTCCGACAGCGAAAGCACTCATTGGAAACCCAGCGGATGCTACACCGTGGGATCGGGAAAGCTTTCTGAAACTCACCTCAGTTTTCATCTCCTGGTGCTCGTGTTCTCCATTCAGGCCCCCTTACTAACAATCTCCCCACTTGGAGACTCGGCGCCTTTCCATGCCTCTTTCGTACCGTCTGCAATTTGTCCGCAGGATGAACTGCAAGAGGGGGAACCAATGAGAGACTCGCTGGAGGTGTTTGGTCGGGCACATGTCACTCTCATTTCCCATCACGAAGAAGAATTCACCAGCGGTTCAGCCTGCCACCCCGGATCGACAATAGGGCGTGAAGCCATCCAGCCGTGTTGCGTCCCACTCACAAAAAAGCGACTTGGGAAATGGAGCTCAGGGGCACTGCACTTCCCAAACCTGCAGAGTTCTAAACGATAACTATCGCCCCAAAATATATTGAGGTCAGGCTACGAAGAGGCGCTGAACGCAAGGCAGAACTGCAGGAAACGGATGTCAACGGGTACATCGGAATGGCCCCGATAGCACATGAAAAGCGCCAGAACGTGGACAATGATGCGGTTGGCCAAAAAGGGCGTATGCGTTTTTTCCTGAATATATTCAGGAAAAAACGCATACGCCCTTTTTGGCCAACCAAGCAACCTGGGAGAGCAAATCAGCACTACAAAGAAATCTCTCGCCCCCCCCGGGGCAAAAGGGCCAGGCGAAAAAAGTCTAAAAACCAGAAAGGCAGGACAGGCCACGGAGTCAAGGGAGCCTTGTTAAGCTGATGGGCGGGATGTCAATGGCCAACAGCCAATCTTCACAAGTGTATCCTCTTTCCCAAACCATGTAAAACACAGAACCACAGAGCATAGGGCACTTCCACACATGGGCGTTGACCTTGGGAAAATGAAAAAATCAACCAGACACAGGGACCCCAAAGTTGAGGGCTGCTGTCTTGACAAGAACCTCCACTCCGGTACACGTTTCATATCCCAGGAAAGAGCCAAGTGGACAAAGACGAGTGGACAAGTGGACAAAGACAAGTGGACAAGTGGACAAGTGGTGCTACGTAGGTCCAATGGAGTGTCACTCAGCCATGAAATCCACGTCATGAGGCTGGTAGCAGCATCCTGAGTGGATTTAGGTACGATCATCCTCAGTGAAATAAGTCCCACAAAAAAAGAAACTTATGATATCACTTATCGAGGGAATGTAAAAATCGCTCCCCATGCACTGAATCCCCAAACAGAACAGAGTCACGCTTTTAGAAAACACACTTATGCCTGCTTCAGGGGAAAGGTGAGGTGGGGTGACGCATAAAACTCGAGTTTGAAATGAGCACAGATACCCTTCCGAAAACCGAATATGGAATGGACACGACCTACTCCTTGCTCAATCAACTGGACTCACCAGACCCTGTTCATCGCACAAGTATCTATCCGACTAGTAAGCATCTTAAAAGCTAAGTCTTGATATCTCTGTGTAAGTGCATCAAGTGTGTGTAAAGCGGCCTAAAACCAGCAGGGAAAATCAGCTCAGACCCATTCTGAGGATACATTTCCAACATAAAGAAGAAACAAGCAGGGCAAAACAGAGAGAAATTCTTCCAAAATGCGTTCAGGGACTGGCATGCAACCAGGATTGACCACATCTACAGCCCCAGCGGCAGAAGACATAAGGCTGGACACTCTTGGGGCTGAGACGATTGGTGAGGTTGGGAAAGCAAATGCAGACCCTTGAAAGGAATCCTGCGTGCTCCCCATTCCATGGGTCCCAACTCTCCAGGTTCAACGCAATCTTCCGACAGCGAAAGCACTCATTGGAAACCCAGCGGATGCTACACCGTGGGATCGGGAAAGCTTTCTGAAACTCACCTCAGTTTTCATCTCCTGGTGCTCGTGTTCTCCATTCAGGCCCCCTTACTAACAATCTCCCCACTTGGAGACTCGGCGCCTTTCCATGCCTCTTTCGTACCGTCTGCAATTTGTCCGCAGGATGAACTGCAAGAGGGGGAACCAATGAGAGACTCACTGGAGGTGTTTGGTCGGGCACATGTCACTCTCATTTCCCATCACGAAGAAGAATTCACCAGCGGTTCAGCCTGCCACCCAGGATCGACAATAGGGCGTGAAGCCATCCAGCCGTGTTGCGTAGCACTCACAAAAAAGCGACTTGGGAAATGGAGCTCAGCGGCACTGCACTTCCCAAACCTGCAGAGTTCTAAAGGATAACTATCGCCTCAAAATATATTGAGGTCAGGCTACGAAGAGGCGCTGAACGCAAGGCAGAACTGCAGGAAACGGATGTCAACGGGTACATCGGAATGGCCCCGATAGCACATGAAAAGCGCCAGAACGTGGACAATGATGCGGTTGGCCAAAAAGGGCGTATGCGTTTTTTCCTGAATATATTCAGGAAAAAACGCATACGCCCTTTTTGGCCAACCAAGCAACCTGGGAGAGCAAATCAGCACTACAAAGAAATCTCTCGCCCCCCCCCCCGGGGCAAAAGGGCCAGGCGAAAAAAGTCTAAAAACCAGAAAGGCAGGACAGCCCACGGAGTCAAGGGAGCCTTGTTAAGCTGATGGGCGGGATGTCAATGGCCAACAGCCAATCTTCACAAGTGTATCCTCTTCCCCAAACCATGTAAAACACAGAACTACAGAGCATAGGGCACTTCCACACATGGGCGTTGACCTTGGGAAAATGAAAAAATCAACCAGACACAGGGACCCCAAAGTTGAGGGCTGCTGTCTTGACAAGAACCTCCACTACGGTACACGTTTCATATCCCAGGAAAGAGCCAAGTGGACAAAGACGAGTGGACAAGTGGACAAAGACAAGTGGACAAGTGGACAAGTGGTGCTACGTAGGTCCAATGGAGTGTCACTCAGCCATGAAATCCACGTCATGAGGCTGGTAGCAGCATCCTGAGTGGATTTAGGTACGATCATCCTCAGTGAAATAAGTCCCACAAAAAAAGAAACTTATGATATCACTTATCGAGGGAATGTAAAAATCGCTCCCCATGCACTGAATCCCCAAACAGAACAGAGTCACGCTTTTAGAAAACACACTTATGCCTGCTTCAGGGGAAAGGTGAGGTGGGGTGACGCATAAAACTCGAGTTTGAAATGAGCACAGATACCCTTCCAAAAACCGAATATGGAATGGACACGACCTACTCCTTGCTCAATCAACTGGACTCACCAGACCCTGTTCATCGCACAAGTATCTATCCGACTAGTAAGCATCTTAAAAGCTAAGTCTTGATATCTCTGTGTAAGTGCATCAAGTGTGTGTAAAGCGGCCTAAAACCAGCAGGGAAAATCAGCTCAGACCCATTCTGAGGATACATTTCCAACATAAAGAAGAAACAAGCAGGGCAAAACAGAGAGAAATTCTTCCAAAATGCGTTCAGGGACTGGCATGCAACCAGGATTGACCACATCTACAGCCCCAGCGGCAGAAGACATAAGGCTGGACACTCTTGGGGCTGAGACGATTGGTGAGGTTGGGAAAGCAAATGCAGACCCTTGAAAGGAATCCTGCGTGCTCCCCATTCCATGGCTCCCAACTCTCCAGGTTCAACGCAATCTTCCGACAGCGAAAGCACTCATTGGAAACCCAGCGGATGCTACACCGTGGGATCGGGAAAGCTTTCTGAAACTCACCTCAGTTTTCATCTCCTGGTGCTCGTGTTCTCCATTCAGGCCCCCTTACTAACAATCTCCCCACTTGGAGACTCGGCGCCTTTCCATGCCTCTTTCGTACCGTCTGCAATTTGTCCGCAGGATGAACTGCAAGAGGGGGAACCAATGAGAGACTCGCTGGAGGTGTTTGGTCGGGCACATGTCACTCTCATTTCCCATCACGAAGAAGAATTCACCAGCGGTTCAGCCTGCCACCCCGGATCGACAATAGGGCGTGAAGCCATCCAGCCGTGTTGCGTCCCACTCACAAAAAAGCGACTTGGGAAATGGAGCTCAGGGGCACTGCACTTCCCAAACCTGCAGAGTTCTAAACGATAACTATCGCCCCAAAATATATTGAGGTCAGGCTACGAAGAGGCGCTGAACGCAAGGCAGAACTGCAGGAAACGGATGTCAACGGGTACATCGGAATGGCCCCGATAGCACATGAAAAGCGCCAGAACGTGGACAATGATGCGGTTGGCCAAAAAGGGCGTATGCGTTTTTTCCTGAATATATTCAGGAAAAAACGCATACGCCCTTTTTGGCCAACCAAGCAACCTGGGAGAGCAAATCAGCACTACAAAGAAATCTCTCGCCCCCCCCCGGGGCAAAAGGGCCAGGCGAAAAAAGTCTAAAAACCAGAAAGGCAGGACAGCCCACGGAGTCAAGGGAGCCTTGTTAAGCTGATGGGCGGGATGTCAATGGCCAACAGCCAATCTTCACAAGTGTATCCTCTTTCCCAAACCATGGAAAACACAGAACCACAGAGCATAGGGCACTTCCACACATGGGCGTTGACCTTGGGAAAATGAAAAAATCAACCAGACACAGGGACCCCAAAGTTGAGGGCTGCTGTCTTGACAAGAACCTCCACTCCGGTACACGTTTCATATCCCAGGAAAGAGCCAAGTGGACAAAGACGAGTGGACAAGTGGACAAAGACAAGTGGACAAGTGGACAAGTGGTGCTACGTAGGTCCAATGGAGTGTCACTCAGCCATGAAATCCACGTCATGAGGCTGGTAGCAGCATCCTGAGTGGATTTAGGTACGATCATCCTCAGTGAAATAAGTCCCACAAAAAAAGAAACTTATGATATCACTTATCGAGGGAATGTAAAAATCGCTCCCCATGCACTGAATCCCCAAACAGAACAGAGTCACGCTTTTAGAAAACACACTTATGCCTGCTTCAGGGGAAAGGTGAGGTGGGGTGACGCATAAAACTCGAGTTTGAAATGAGCACAGATACCCTTCCGAAAACCGAATATGGAATGGACACGACCTACTCCTTGCTCAATCAACTGGACTCACCAGACCCTGTTCATCGCACAAGTATCTATCCGACTAGTAAGCATCTTAAAAGCTAAGTCTTGATATCTCTGTGTAAGTGCATCAAGTGTGTGTAAAGCGGCCTAAAACCAGCAGGGAAAATCAGCTCAGACCCATTCTGAGGATACATTTCCAACATAAAGAAGAAACAAGCAGGGCAAAACAGAGAGAAATTCTTCCAAAATGCGTTCAGGGACTGGCATGCAACCAGGATTGACCACATCTACAGCCCCAGCGGCAGAAGACATAAGGCTGGACACTCTTGGGGCTGAGACGATTGGTGAGGTTGGGAAAGCAAATGCAGACCCTTGAAAGGAATCCTGCGTGCTCCCCATTCCATGGGTCCCAACTCTCCAGGTTCAACGCAATCTTCCGACAGCGAAAGCACTCATTGGAAACCCAGCGGATGCAACACCGTGGGATCGGGAAAGCTTTCTGAAACTCACCTCAGTTTTCATCTCCTGGTGCTCGTGTTCTCCATTCAGGCCCCCTTACTAACAATCTCCCCACTTGGAGACTCGGCGCCTTTCCATGCCTCTTTCGAACCGTCTGCAATTTGTCCGCAGGATGAACTGCAAGAGGGGGAACCAATGAGAGACTCGCTGGAGGTGTTTGGTCGGGCACATGTCACTCTCATTTCCCATCACGAAGAAGAATTCACCAGCGGTTCAGCCTGCCACCCCGGATCGACAATAGGGCGTGAAGCCATCCAGCCGTGTTGCGTCCCACTCACAAAAAAGCGACTTGGGAAATGGAGCTCAGGGGCCCTGCACTTCCCAAACCTGCAGAGTTCTAAACGATAACTATCGCCCCAAAATATATTGAGGTCAGGCTACGAAGAGGCGCTGAACGCAAGGCAGAACTGCAGGAAACGGATGTCAACGGGTACATCGGAATGGCCCCGATAGCACATGAAAAGCGCCAGAACGTGGACAATGATGCGGTTGGCCAAAAAGGGCGTATGCGTTTTTTCCTGAATATATTCAGGAAAAAACGCATACGCCCTTTTTGGCCAACCAAGCAACCTGGGAGAGCAAATCAGCACTACAAAGAAATCTCTCGCCCCCCCCGGGGCAAAAGGGCCAGGCGAAAAAAGTCTAAAAACCAGAAAGGCAGGACAGGCCACGGAGTCAAGGGAGCCTTGTTAAGCTGATGGGCGGGATGTCAATGGCCAACAGCCAATCTTCACAAGTGTATCCTCTTTCCCAAACCATGGAAAACACAGAACCACAGAGCATAGGGCACTTCCACACATGGGCGTTGACCTTGGGAAAATGAAAAAATCAACCAGACACAGGGACCCCAAAGTTGAGGGCTGCTGTCTTGACAAGAACCTCCACTCCGGTACACGTTTCATATCCCAGGAAAGAGCCAAGTGGACAAAGACGAGTGGACAAGTGGACAAAGACAAGTGGACAAGTGGACAAGTGGTGCTACGTAGGTCCAATGGAGTGTCACTCAGCCATGAAATCCACGTCATGAGGCTGGTAGCAGCATCCTGAGTGGATTTAGGTACGATCATCCTCAGTGAAATAAGTCCCACAAAAAAAGAAACTTATGATATCACTTATCGAGGGAATGTAAAAATCGCTCCCCATGCACTGAATCCCCAAACAGAACAGAGTCACGCTTTTAGAAAACACACTTATGCCTGCTTCAGGGGAAAGGTGAGGTGGGGTGACGCATAAAACTCGAGTTTGAAATGAGCACAGATACCCTTCCGAAAACCGAATATGGAATGGACACGACCTACTCCTTGCTCAATCAACTGGACTCACCAGACCCTGTTCATCGCACAAGTATCTATCCGACTAGTAAGCATCTTAAAAGCTAAGTCTTGATATCTCTGTGTAAGTGCATCAAGTGTGTGTAAAGCGGCCTAAAACCAGCAGGGAAAATCAGCTCAGACCCATTCTGAGGATACATTTCCAACATAAAGAAGAAACAAGCAGGGCAAAACAGAGAGAAATTCTTCCAAAATGCGTTCAGGGACTGGCATGCAACCAGGATTGACCACATCTACAGCCCCAGCGGCAGAAGACATAAGGCTGGACACTCTTGGGGCTGAGACGATTGGTGAGGTTGGGAAAGCAAATGCAGACCCTTGAAAGGAATCCTGCGTGCTCCCCATTCCATGGGTCCCAACTCTCCAGGTTCAACGCAATCTTCCGACAGCGAAAGCACTCATTGGAAACCCAGCGGATGCTACACCGTGGGATCGGGAAAGCTTTCTGAAACTCACCTCAGTTTTCATCTCCTGGTGCTCGTGTTCTCCATTCAGGCCCCCTTACTAACAATCTCCCCACTTGGAGACTCGGCGCCTTTCCATGCCTCTTTCGTACCGTCTGCAATTTGTCCGCAGGATGAACTGCAAGAGGGGGAACCAATGAGAGACTCACTGGAGGTGTTTGGTCGGGCACATGTCACTCTCATTTCCCATCACGAAGAAGAATTCACCAGCGGTTCAGCCTGCCACCCAGGATCGACAATAGGGCGTGAAGCCATCCAGCCGTGTTGCGTAGCACTCACAAAAAAGCGACTTGGGAAATGGAGCTCAGGGGCACTGCACTTCCCAAACCTGCAGAGTTCTAAAGGATAACTATCGCCTCAAAATATATTGAGGTCAGGCTACGAAGAGGCGCTGAACGCAAGGCAGAACTGCAGGAAACGGATGTCAACGGGTACATCGGAATGGCCCCGATAGCACATGAAAAGCGCCAGAACGTGGACAATGATGCGGTTGGCCAAAAAGGGCGTATGCGTTTTTTCCTGAATATATTCAGGAAAAAACGCATACGCCCTTTTTGGCCAACCAAGCAACCTGGGAGAGCAAATCAGCACTACAAAGAAATCTCTCGCCCCCCCCCCGGGGCAAAAGGGCCAGGCGAAAAAAGTCTAAAAACCAGAAAGGCAGGACAGCCCACGGAGTCAAGGGAGCCTTGTTAAGCTGATGGGCGGGATGTCAATGGCCAACAGCCAATCTTCACAAGTGTATCCTCTTTCCCAAACCATGGAAAACACAGAACTACAGAGCATAGGGCACTTCCACACATGGGCGTTGACCTTGGGAAAATGAAAAAATCAACCAGACACAGGGACCCCAAAGTTGAGGGCTGCTGTCTTGACAAGAACCTCCACTCCGGTACACGTTTCATATCCCAGGAAAGAGCCAAGTGGACAAAGACGAGTGGACAAGTGGACAAAGACAAGTGGACAAGTGGACAAGTGGTGCTACGTAGGTCCAATGGAGTGTCACTCAGCCATGAAATCCACGTCATGAGGCTGGTAGCAGCATCCTGAGTGGATTTAGGTACGATCATCCTCAGTGAAATAAGTCCCACAAAAAAAGAAACTTATGATATCACTTATCGAGGGAATGTAAAAATCGCTCCCCATGCACTGAATCCCCAAACAGAACAGAGTCACGCTTTTAGAAAACACACTTATGCCTGCTTCAGGGGAAAGGTGAGGTGGGGTGACGCATAAAACTCGAGTTTGAAATGAGCACAGATACCCTTCCGAAAACCGAATATGGAATGGACACGACCTACTCCTTGCTCAATCAACTGGACTCACCAGACCCTGTTCATCGCACAAGTATCTATCCGACTAGTAAGCATCTTAAAAGCTAAGTCTTGATATCTCTGTGTAAGTGCATCAAGTGTGTGTAAAGCGGCCTAAAACCAGCAGGGAAAATCAGCTCAGACCCATTCTGAGGATACATTTCCAACATAAAGAAGAAACAAGCAGGGCAAAACAGAGAGAAATTCTTCCAAAATGCGTTCAGGGACTGGCATGCAACCAGGATTGACCACATCTACAGCCCCAGCGGCAGAAGACATAAGGCTGGACACTCTTGGGGCTGAGACGATTGGTGAGGTTGGGAAAGCAAATGCAGACCCTTGAAAGGAATCCTGCGTGCTCCCCATTCCATGGGTCCCAACTCTCCAGGTTCAACGCAATCTTCCGACAGCGAAAGCACTCATTGGAAACCCAGCGGATGCTACACCGTGGGATCGGGAAAGCTTTCTGAAACTCACCTCAGTTTTCATCTCCTGGTGCTCGTGTTCTCCATTCAGGCCCCCTTACTAACAATCTCCCCACTTGGAGACTCGGCGCCTTTCCATGCCTCTTTCGTACCGTCTGCAATTTGTCCGCAGGATGAACTGCAAGAGGGGGAACCAATGAGAGACTCGCTGGAGGTGTTTGGTCGGGCACATGTCACTCTCATTTCCCATCACGAAGAAGAATTCACCAGCGGTTCAGCCTGCCACCCCGGATCGACAATAGGGCGTGAAGCCATCCAGCCGTGTTGCGTCCCACTCACAAAAAAGCGACTTGGGAAATGGAGCTCAGGGGCACTGCACTTCCCAAACCTGCAGAGTTCTAAACGATAACTATCGCCCCAAAATATATTGAGGTCAGGCTACGAAGAGGCGCTGAACGCAAGGCAGAACTGCAGGAAACGGATGTCAACGGCTACATCGGAATGGCCCCGATAGCACATGAAAAGCGCCAGAACGTGGACAATGATGCGGTTGGCCAAAAAGGGCGTATGCGTATTTTCCTGAATATATTCAGGAAAAAACGCATACGCCCTTTTTGGCCAACCAAGCAACCTGGGAGAGCAAATCAGCACTACAAAGAAATCTCTCGCCCCCCCCGGGGCAAAAGGGCCAGGCGAAAAAAGTCTAAAAACCAGAAAGGCAGGACAGCCCACGGAGTCAAGGGAGCCTTGTTAAGCTGATGGGCGGGATGTCAATGGCCAACAGCCAATCTTCACAAGTGTATCCTCTTTCCCAAACCATGGAAAACACAGAACCACAGAGCATAGGGCACTTCCACACATGGGCGTTGACCTTGGGAAAATGAAAAAATCAACCAGACACAGGGACCCCAAAGTTGAGGGCTGCTGTCTTGACAAGAACCTCCACTCCGGTACACGTTTCATATCCCAGGAAAGAGCCAAGTGGACAAAGACGAGTGGACAAGTGGACAAAGACAAGTGGACAAGTGGACAAGTGGTGCTACGTAGGTCCAATGGAGTGTCACTCAGCCATGAAATCCACGTCATGAGGCTGGTAGCAGCATCCTGAGTGGATTTAGGTACGATCATCCTCAGTGAAATAAGTCCCACAAAAAAAGAAACTTATGATATCACTTATCGAGGGAATGTAAAAATCGCTCCCCATGCACTGAATCCCCAAACAGAACAGAGTCACGCTTTTAGAAAACACACTTATGCCTGCTTCAGGGGAAAGGTGAGGTGGGGTGACGCATAAAACTCGAGTTTGAAATGAGCACAGATACCCTTCCGAAAACCGAATATGGAATGGACACGACCTACTCCTTGCTCAATCAACTGGACTCACCAGACCCTGTTCATCGCACAAGTATCTATCCGACTAGTAAGCATCTTAAAAGCTAAGTCTTGATATCTCTGTGTAAGTGCATCAAGTGTGTGTAAAGCGGCCTAAAACCAGCAGGGAAAATCAGCTCAGACCCATTCTGAGGATACATTTCCAACATAAAGAAGAAACAAGCAGGGCAAAACAGAGAGAAATTCTTCCAAAATGCGTTCAGGGA
Source organism: Kogia breviceps (assembly GCF_026419965.1). Lineage (NCBI taxonomy): Eukaryota > Metazoa > Chordata > Mammalia > Artiodactyla > Physeteridae > Kogia > Kogia breviceps. Next base: position 126,261,813 of record NC_081312.1, on the reverse strand, counting down.
CTGGCATGCAACCAGGATTGACCACATCTACAGCCCCAGCGGCAGAAGACATAAGGCTGGACACTCTTGGGGCTGAGACGATTGGTGAGGTTGGGAAAGCAAATGCAGACCCTTGAAAGGAATCCTGCGTGCTCCCCATTCCATGGGTCCCAACTCTCCAGGTTCAACGCAATCTTCCGACAGCGAAAGCACTCATTGGAAACCCAGCGGATGCAACACCGTGGGATCGGGAAAGCTTTCTGAAACTCACCTCAGTTTTCATCTCCTGGTGCTCGTGTTCTCCATTCAGGCCCCCTTACTAACAATCTCCCCACTTGGAGACTCGGCGCCTTTCCATGCCTCTTTCGAACCGTCTGCAATTTGTCCGCAGGATGAACTGCAAGAGGGGGAACCAATGAGAGACTCGCTGGAGGTGTTTGGTCGGGCACATGTCACTCTCATTTCCCATCACGAAGAAGAATTCACCAGCGGTTCAGCCTGCCACCCCGGATCGACAATAGGGCGTGAAGCCATCCAGCCGTGTTGCGTCCCACTCACAAAAAAGCGACTTGGGAAATGGAGCTCAGGGGCCCTGCACTTCCCAAACCTGCAGAGTTCTAAACGATAACTATCGCCCCAAAATATATTGAGGTCAGGCTACGAAGAGGCGCTGAACGCAAGGCAGAACTGCAGGAAACGGATGTCAACGGGTACATCGGAATGGCCCCGATAGCACATGAAAAGCGCCAGAACGTGGACAATGATGCGGTTGGCCAAAAAGGGCGTATGCGTTTTTTCCTGAATATATTCAGGAAAAAACGCATACGCCCTTTTTGGCCAACCAAGCAACCTGGGAGAGCAAATCAGCACTACAAAGAAATCTCTCGCCCCCCCCGGGGCAAAAGGGCCAGGCGAAAAAAGTCTAAAAACCAGAAAGGCAGGACAGGCCACGGAGTCAAGGGAGCCTTGTTAAGCTGATGGGCGGGATGTCAATGGCCAACAGCCAATCTTCACAAGTGTATCCTCTTTCCCAAACCATGGAAAACACAGAACCACAGAGCATAGGGCACTTCCACACATGGGCGTTGACCTTGGGAAAATGAAAAAATCAACCAGACACAGGGACCCCAAAGTTGAGGGCTGCTGTCTTGACAAGAACCTCCACTCCGGTACACGTTTCATATCCCAGGAAAGAGCCAAGTGGACAAAGACGAGTGGACAAGTGGACAAAGACAAGTGGACAAGTGGACAAGTGGTGCTACGTAGGTCCAATGGAGTGTCACTCAGCCATGAAATCCACGTCATGAGGCTGGTAGCAGCATCCTGAGTGGATTTAGGTACGATCATCCTCAGTGAAATAAGTCCCACAAAAAAAGAAACTTATGATATCACTTATCGAGGGAATGTAAAAATCGCTCCCCATGCACTGAATCCCCAAACAGAACAGAGTCACGCTTTTAGAAAACACACTTATGCCTGCTTCAGGGGAAAGGTGAGGTGGGGTGACGCATAAAACTCGAGTTTGAAATGAGCACAGATACCCTTCCGAAAACCGAATATGGAATGGACACGACCTACTCCTTGCTCAATCAACTGGACTCACCAGACCCTGTTCATCGCACAAGTATCTATCCGACTAGTAAGCATCTTAAAAGCTAAGTCTTGATATCTCTGTGTAAGTGCATCAAGTGTGTGTAAAGCGGCCTAAAACCAGCAGGGAAAATCAGCTCAGACCCATTCTGAGGATACATTTCCAACATAAAGAAGAAACAAGCAGGGCAAAACAGAGAGAAATTCTTCCAAAATGCGTTCAGGGACTGGCATGCAACCAGGATTGACCACATCTACAGCCCCAGCGGCAGAAGACATAAGGCTGGACACTCTTGGGGCTGAGACGATTGGTGAGGTTGGGAAAGCAAATGCAGACCCTTGAAAGGAATCCTGCGTGCTCCCCATTCCATGGGTCCCAACTCTCCAGGTTCAACGCAATCTTCCGACAGCGAAAGCACTCATTGGAAACCCAGCGGATGCTACACCGTGGGATCGGGAAAGCTTTCTGAAACTCACCTCAGTTTTCATCTCCTGGTGCTCGTGTTCTCCATTCAGGCCCCCTTACTAACAATTTCCCCACTTGGAGACTCGGCGCCTTTCCATGCCTCTTTCGTACCGTCTGCAATTTGTCCGCAGGATGAACTGCAAGAGGGGGAACCAATGAGAGACTCGCTGGAGGTGTTTGGTCGGGCACATGTCACTCTCATTTCCCATCACGAAGAAGAATTCACCAGCGGTTCAGCCTGCCACCCCGGATCGACAATAGGGCGTGAAGCCATCCAGCCGTGTTGCGTCCCACTCACAAAAAAGCGACTTGGGAAATGGAGCTCAGGGGCCCTGCACTTCCCAAACCTGCAGAGTTCTAAAGGATAACTATCGCCTCAAAATATATTGAGGTCAGGCTACGAAGAGGCGCTGAACGCAAGGCAGAACTGCAGGAAACGGATGTCAACGGGTACATCGGAATGGCCCCGATAGCACATGAAAAGCGCCAGAACGTGGACAATGATGCGGTTGGCCAAAAAGGGCGTATGCGTTTTTTCCTGAATATATTCAGGAAAAAACGCATACGCCCTTTTTGGCCAACCAAGCAACCTGGGAGAGCAAATCAGCACTACAAAGAAATCTCTCGCCCCCCCCCGGGGCAAAAGGGCCAGGCGAAAAAAGTCTAAAAACCAGAAAGGCAGGACAGGCCACGGAGTCAAGGGAGCCTTGTTAAGCTGATGGGCGGGATGTCAATGGCCAACAGCCAATCTTCACAAGTGTATCCTCTTTCCCAAACCATGGAAAACACAGAACCACAGAGCATAGGGCACTTCCACACATGGGCGTTGACCTTGGGAAAATGAAAAAATCAACCAGACACAGGGACCCCAAAGTTGAGGGCTGCTGTCTTGACAAGAACCTCCACTCCGGTACACGTTTCATATCCCAGGAAAGAGCCAAGTGGACAAAGACGAGTGGACAAGTGGACAAAGACAAGTGGACAAGTGGACAAGTGGTGCTACGTAGGTCCAATGGAGTGTCACTCAGCCATGAAATCCACGTCATGAGGCTGGTAGCAGCATCCTGAGTGGATTTAGGTACGATCATCCTCAGTGAAATAAGTCCCACAAAAAAAGAAACTTATGATATCACTTATCGAGGGAATGTAAAAATCGCTCCCCATGCACTGAATCCCCAAACAGAACAGAGTCACGCTTTTAGAAAACACACTTATGCCTGCTTCAGGGGAAAGGTGAGGTGGGGTGACGCATAAAACTCGAGTTTGAAATGAGCACAGATACCCTTCCGAAAACCGAATATGGAATGGACACGACGTACTCCTTGCTCAATCAACTGGACTCACCAGACCCTGTTCATCGCACAAGTATCTATCCGACTAGTAAGCATCTTAAAAGCTAAGTCTTGATATCTCTGTGTAAGTGCATCAAGTGTGTGTAAAGCGGCCTAAAACCAGCAGGGAAAATCAGCTCAGACCCATTCTGAGGATACATTTCCAACATAAAGAAGAAACAAGCAGGGCAAAACAGAGAGAAATTCTTCCAAAATGCGTTCAGGGACTGGCATGCAACCAGGATTGACCACATCTACAGCCCCAGCGGCAGAAGACATAAGGCTGGACACTCTTGGGGCTGAGACGATTGGTGAGGTTGGGAAAGCAAATGCAGACCCTTGAAAGGAATCCTGCGTGCTCCCCATTCCATGGGTCCCAACTCTCCAGGTTCAACGCAATCTTCCGACAGCGAAAGCACTCATTGGAAACCCAGCGGATGCAACACCGTGGGATCGGGAAAGCTTTCTGAAACTCACCTCAGTTTTCATCTCCTGGTGCTCGTGTTCTCCATTCAGGCCCCCTTACTAACAATCTCCCCACTTGGAGACTCGGCGCCTTTCCATGCCTCTTTCGAACCGTCTGCAATTTGTCCGCAGGATGAACTGCAAGAGGGGGAACCAATGAGAGACTCGCTGGAGGTGTTTGGTCGGGCACATGTCACTCTCATTTCCCATCACGAAGAAGAATTCACCAGCGGTTCAGCCTGCCACCCCGGATCGACAATAGGGCGTGAAGCCATCCAGCCGTGTTGCGTCCCACTCACAAAAAAGCGACTTGGGAAATGGAGCTCAGGGGCCCTGCACTTCCCAAACCTGCAGAGTTCTAAACGATAACTATCGCCCCAAAATATATTGAGGTCAGGCTACGAAGAGGCGCTGAACGCAAGGCAGAACTGCAGGAAACGGATGTCAACGGGTACATCGGAATGGCCCCGATAGCACATGAAAAGCGCCAGAACGTGGACAATGATGCGGTTGGCCAAAAAGGGCGTATGCGTATTTTCCTGAATATATTCAGGAAAAAACGCATACGCCCTTTTTGGCCAACCAAGCAACCTGGGAGAGCAAATCAGCACTACAAAGAAATCTCTCGCCCCCCCCGGGGCAAAAGGGCCAGGCGAAAAAAGTCTAAAAACCAGAAAGGTAGGACAGGCCACGGAGTCAAGGGAGCCTTGTTAAGCTGATGGGCGGGATGTCAATGGCCAACAGCCAATCTTCACAAGTGTATCCTCTTTCCCAAACCATGTAAAACACAGAACCACAGAGCATAGGGCACTTCCACACATGGGCGTTGACCTTGGGAAAATGAAAAAATCAACCAGACACAGGGCCCCAAAGTTGAGGGCTGCTGTCTTGACAAGAACCTCCACTCCGGTACACGTTTCATATCCCAGGAAAGAGCCAAGTGGACAAAGACGAGTGGACAAGTGGACAAAGACAAGTGGACAAGTGGACAAGTGGTGCTACGTAGGTCCAATGGAGTGTCACTCAGCCATGAAATCCACGTCATGAGGCTGGTAGCAGCATCCTGAGTGGATTTAGGTACGATCATCCTCAGTGAAATAAGTCCCACAAAAAAAGAAACTTATGATATCACTTATCGAGGGAATGTAAAAATCGCTCCCCATGCACTGAATCCCCAAACAGAACAGAGTCACGCTTTTAGAAAACACACTTATGCCTGCTTCAGGGGAAAGGTGAGGTGGGGTGACGCATAAAACTCGAGTTTGAAATGAGCACAGATACCCTTCCAAAAACCGAATATGGAATGGACATGACCTACTCCTTGCTCAATCAACTGGACTCACCAGACCCTGTTCATCGCACAAGTATCTATCCGACTAGTAAGCATCTTAAAAGCTAAGTCTTGATATCTCTGTGTAAGTGCATCAAGTGTGTGTAAAGCGGCCTAAAACCAGCAGGGAAAATCAGCTCAGACCCATTCTGAGGATACATTTCCAACATAAAGAAGAAACAAGCAGGGCAAAACAGAGAGAAATTCTTCCAAAATGCGTTCAGGGACTGGCATGCAACCAGGATTGACCACATCTACAGCCCCAGCGGCAGAAGACATAAGGCTGGACACTCTTGGGGCTGAGACGATTGGTGAGGTTGGGAAAGCAAATGCAGACCCTTGAAAGGAATCCTGCGTGCTCCCCATTCCATGGGTCCCAACTCTCCAGGTTCAACGCAATCTTCCGACAGCGAAAGCACTCATTGGAAACGCAGCGGTTGCTACACCGTGGGATCGGGAAAGCTTTCTGAAACTCACCTCAGTTTTCATCTCCTGGAGCTCGTGTTCTCCATTCAGGCCCCCTTACTAACAATCTCCCCACTTGGAGACTCGGCGCCTTTCCATGCCTCTTTCGTACCGTCTGCAATTTGTCCGCAGGATGAACTGCAAGAGGGGGAACCAATGAGAGACTCGCTGGAGGTGTTTGGTCGGGCACATGTCACTCTCATTTCCCATCACGAAGAAGAATTCACCAGCGGTTCAGCCTGCCACCCCGGATCGACAATAGGGCGTGAAGCCATCCAGCCGTGTTGCGTCCCACTCACAAAAAAGCGACTTGGGAAATGGAGCTCAGGGGCACTGCACTTCCCAAACCTGCAGAGTTCTAAACGATAACTATCGCCCCAAAATATATTGAGGTCAGGCTACGAAGAGGCGCTGAACGCAAGGCAGAACTGCAGGAAACGGATGTCAACGGGTACATCGGAATGGCCCCGATAGCACATGAAAAGCGCCAGAACGTGGACAATGATGCGGTTGGCCAAAAAGGGCGTATGCGTTTTTTCCTGAATATATTCAGGAAAAAACGCATACGCCCTTTTTGGCCAACCAAGCAACCTGGGAGAGCAAATCAGCACTACAAAGAAATCTCTCGCCCCCCCCGGGGCAAAAGGGCCAGGCGAAAAAAGTCTAAAAACCAGAAAGGCAGGACAGCCCACGGAGTCAAGGGAGCCTTGTTAAGCTGATGGGCGGGATGTCAATGGCCAACAGCCAATCTTCACAAGTGTATCCTCTTTCCCAAACCATGGAAAACACAGAACCACAGAGCATAGGGCACTTCCACACATGGGCGTTGACCTTGGGAAAATGAAAAAATCAACCAGACACAGGGACCCCAAAGTTGAGGGCTGCTGTCTTGACAAGAACCTCCACTCCGGTACACGTTTCATATCCCAGGAAAGAGCCAAGTGGACAAAGACGAGTGGACAAGTGGACAAAGACAAGTGGACAAGTGGACAAGTGGTGCTACGTAGGTCCAATGGAGTGTCACTCAGCCATGAAATCCACGTCATGAGGCTGGTAGCAGCATCCTGAGTGGATTTAGGTACGATCATCCTCAGTGAAATAAGTCCCACAAAAAAAGAAACTTATGATATCACTTATCGAGGGAATGTAAAAATCGCTCCCCATGCACTGAATCCCCAAACAGAACAGAGTCACGCTTTTAGAAAACACACTTATGCCTGCTTCAGGGGAAAGGTGAGGTGGGGTGACGCATAAAACTCGAGTTTGAAATGAGCACAGATACCCTTCCGAAAACCGAATATGGAATGGACACGACCTACTCCTTGCTCAATCAACTGGACTCACCAGACCCTGTTCATCGCACAAGTATCTATCCGACTAGTAAGCATCTTAAAAGCTAAGTCTTGATATCTCTGTGTAAGTGCATCAAGTGTGTGTAAAGCGGCCTAAAACCAGCAGGGAAAATCAGCTCAGACCCATTCTGAGGATACATTTCCAACATAAAGAAGAAACAAGCAGGGCAAAACAGAGAGAAATTCTTCCAAAATGCGTTCAGGGACTGGCATGCAACCAGGATTGACCACATCTACAGCCCCAGCGGCAGAAGACATAAGGCTGGACACTCTTGGGGCTGAGACGATTGGTGAGGTTGGGAAAGCAAATGCAGACCCTTGAAAGGAATCCTGCGTGCTCCCCATTCCATGGGTCCCAACTCTCCAGGTTCAACGCAATCTTCCGACAGCGAAAGCACTCATTGGAAACCCAGCGGATGCTACACCGTGGGATCGGGAAAGCTTTCTGAAACTCACCTCAGTTTTCATCTCCTGGTGCTCGTGTTCTCCATTCAGGCCCCCTTACTAACAATCTCCCCACTTGGAGACTCGGCGCCTTTCCATGCCTCTTTCGTACCGTCTGCAATTTGTCCGCAGGATGAACTGCAAGAGGGGGAACCAATGAGAGACTCGCTGGAGGTGTTTGGTCGGGCACATGTCACTCTCATTTCCCATCACGAAGAAGAATTCACCAGCGGTTCAGCCTGCCACCCCGGATCGACAATAGGGCGTGAAGCCATCCAGCCGTGTTGCGTCCCACTCACAAAAAAGCGACTTGGGAAATGGAGCTCAGGGGCCCTGCACTTCCCAAACCTGCAGAGTTCTAAACGATAACTATCGCCCCAAAATATATTGAGGTCAGGCTACGAAGAGGCGCTGAACGCAAGGCAGAACTGCAGGAAACGGATGTCAACGGGTACATCGGAATGGCCCCGATAGCACATGAAAAGCGCCAGAACGTGGACAATGATGCGGTTGGCCAAAAAGGGCGTATGCGTTTTTTCCTGAATATATTCAGGAAAAAACGCATACGCCCTTTTTGGCCAACCAAGCAACCTGGGAGAGCAAATCAGCACTACAAAGAAATCTCTCGCCCCCCCCGGGGCAAAAGGGCCAGGCGAAAAAAGTATAAAAACCAGAAAGGCAGGACAGGTCACGGAGTCAAGGGAGCCTTGTTAAGCTGATGGGCGGGATGTCAATGGCCAACAGCCAATCTTCACAAGTGTATCCTCTTTCCCAAACCATGGAAAACACAGAACCACAGAGCATAGGGCACTTCCACACATGGGCGTTGACCTTGGGAAAATGAAAAAATCAACCAGACACAGGGACCCCAAAGTTGAGGGCTGCTGTCTTGACAAGAACCTCCACTCCGGTACACGTTTCATATCCCAGGAAAGAGCCAAGTGGACAAAGACGAGTGGACAAGTGGACAAAGACAAGTGGACAAGTGGACAAGTGGTGCTACGTAGGTCCAATGGAGTGTCACTCAGCCATGAAATCCACGTCATGAGGCTGGTAGCAGCATCCTGAGTGGATTTAGGTACGATCATCCTCAGTGAAATAAGTCCCACAAAAAAAGAAACTTATGATATCACTTATCGAGGGAATGTAAAAATCGCTCCCCATGCACTGAATCCCCAAACAGAACAGAGTCACGCTTTTAGAAAACACACTTATGCCTGCTTCAGGGGAAAGGTGAGGTGGGGTGACGCATAAAACTCGAGTTTGAAATGAGCACAGATACCCTTCCGAAAACCGAATATGGAATGGACACGACCTACTCCTTGCTCAATCAACTGGACTCACCAGACCCTGTTCATCGCACAAGTATCTATCCGACTAGTAAGCATCTTAAAAGCTAAGTCTTGATATCTCTGTGTAAGTGCATCAAGTGTGTGTAAAGCGGCCTAAAACCAGCAGGGAAAATCAGCTCAGACCCATTCTGAGGATACATTTCCAACATAAAGAAGAAACAAGCAGGGCAAAACAGAGAGAAATTCTTCCAAAATGCGTTCAGGGACTGGCATGCAACCAGGATTGACCACATCTACAGCCCCAGCGGCAGAAGACATAAGGCTGGACACTCTTGGGGCTGAGACGATTGGTGAGGTTGGGAAAGCAAATGCAGACCCTTGAAAGGAATCCTGCGTGCTCCCCATTCCATGGGTCCCAACTCTCCAGGTTCAACGCAATCTTCCGACAGCGAAAGCACTCATTGGAAACCCAGCGGATGCTACACCGTGGGATCGGGAAAGCTTTCTGAAACTCACCTCAGTTTTCATCTCCTGGTGCTCGTGTTCTCCATTCAGGCCCCCTTACTAACAATCTCCCCACTTGGAGACTCGGCGCCTTTCCATGCCTCTTTCATACCGTCTGCAATTTGTCCGCAGGATGAACTGCAAGAGGGGGAACCAATGAGAGACTCGCTGGAGGTGTTTGGTCGGGCACATGTCACTCTCATTTCCCATCACGAAGAAGAATTCACCAGCGGTTCAGCCTGCCACCCCGGATCGACAATAGGGCGTGAAGCCATCCAGCCGTGTTGCGTCCCACTCACAAAAAAGCGACTTGGGAAATGGAGCTCAGGGGCACTGCACTTCCCAAACCTGCAGAGTTCTAAACGATAACTATCGCCCCAAAATATATTGAGGTCAGGCTACGAAGAGGCGCTGAACGCAAGGCAGAACTGCAGGAAACGGATGTCAACGGGTACATCGGAATGGCCCCGATAGCACATGAAAAGCGCCAGAACGTGGACAATGATGCGGTTGGCCAAAAAGGGCGTATGCGTTTTTTCCTGAATATATTCAGGAAAAAACGCATACGCCCTTTTTGGCCAACCAAGCAACCTGGGAGAGCAAATCAGCACTACAAAGAAATCTCTCGCCCCCCCCCCCGGGGCAAAAGGGCCAGGCGAAAAAAGTCTAAAAACCAGAAAGGCAGGACAGGCCACGGAGTCAAGGGAGCCTTGTTAAGCTGATGGGCGGGATGTCAATGGCCAACAGCCAATCTTCACAAGTGTATCCTCTTTCCCAAACCATGGAAAACACAGAACCACAGAGCATAGGGCACTTCCACACATGGGCGTTGACCTTGGGAAAATGAAAAAATCAACCAGACACAGGGACCCCAAAGTTGAGGGCTGCTGTCTTGACAAGAACCTCCACTCCGGTACACGTTTCATATCCCAGGAAAGAGCCAAGTGGACAAAGACGAGTGGACAAGTGGACAAAGACAAGTGGACAAGTGGTGCTACGTAGGTCCAATGGAGTGTCACTCAGCCATGAAATCCACGTCATGAGGCTGGTAGCAGCATCCTGAGTGGATTTAGGTACGATCATCCTCAGTGAAATAAGTCCCACAAAAAAAGAAACTTATGATATCACTTATCGAGGGAATGTAAAAATCGCTCCCCATGCACTGAATCCCCAAACAGAACAGAGTCACGCTTTTAGAAAACACACTTATGCCTGCTTCAGGGGAAAGGTGAGGTGGGGTGACGCATAAAACTCGAGTTTGAAATGAGCACAGATACCCTTCCGAAAACCGAATATGGAATGGACACGACCTACTCCTTGCTCAATCAACTGGACTCACCAGACCCTGTTCATCGCACAAGTATCTATCCGACTAGTAAGCATCTTAAAAGCTAAGTCTTGATATCTCTGTGTAAGTGCATCAAGTGTGTGTAAAGCGGCCTAAAACCAGCAGGGAAAATCAGCTCAGACCCATTCTGAGGATACATTTCCAACATAAAGAAGAAACAAGCAGGGCAAAACAGAGAGAAATTCTTCCAAAATGCGTTCAGGGACTGGCATGCAACCAGGATTGACCACATCTACAGCCCCAGCGGCAGAAGACATAAGGCTGGACACTCTTGGGGCTGAGACTATTGGTGAGGTTGGGAAAGCAAATGCAGACCCTTGAAAGGAATCCTGCGTGCTCCCCATTCCATGGGTCCCAACTCTCCAGGTTCAACGCAATCTTCCGACAGCGAAAGCACTCATTGGAAACCCAGCGGATGCTACACCGTGGGATCGGGAAAGCTTTCTGAAACTCACCTCAGTTTTCATCTCCTGGTGCTCGTGTTCTCCATTCAGGCCCCCTTACTAACAATCTCCCCACTTGGAGACTCGGCGCCTTTCCATGCCTCTTTCGTACCGTCTGCAATTTGTCCGCAGGATGAACTGCAAGAGGGGGAACCAATGAGAGACTCGCTGGAGGTGTTTGGTCGGGCACATGTCACTCTCATTTCCCATCACGAAGAAGAATTCACCAGCGGTTCAGCCTGCCACCCCGGATCGACAATAGGGCGTGAAGCCATCCAGCCGTGTTGCGTCCCACTCACAAAAAAGCGACTTGGGAAATGGAGCTCAGGGGCACTGCACTTCCCAAACCTGCAGAGTTCTAAACGATAACTATCGCCCCAAAATATATTGAGGTCAGGCTACGAAGAGGCGCTGAACGCAAGGCAGAACTGCAGGAAACGGATGTCAACGGGTACATCGGAATGGCCCCGATAGCACATGAAAAGCGCCAGAACGTGGACAATGATGCGGTTGGCCAAAAAGGGCGTATGCGTTTTTTCCTGAATATATTCAGGAAAAAACGCATACGCCCTTTTTGGCCAACCAAGCAACCTGGGAGAGCAAATCAGCACTACAAAGAAATCTCTCGCCCCCCCCGGGGCAAAAGGGCCAGGCGAAAAAAGTATAAAAACCAGAAAGGCAGGACAGGCCACGGAGTCAAGGGAGCCTTGTTAAGCTGATGGGCGGGATGTCAATGGCCAACAGCCAATCTTCACAAGTGTATCCTCTTTCCCAAACCATGGAAAACACAGAACCACAGAGCATAGGGCACTTCCACACATGGGCGTTGACCTTGGGAAAATGAAAAAATCAACCAGACACAGGGACCCCAAAGTTGAGGGCTGCTGTCTTGACAAGAACCTCCACTCCGGTACACGTTTCATATCCCAGGAAAGAGCCAAGTGGACAAAGACGAGTGGACAAGTGGACAAAGACAAGTGGACAAGTGGACAAGTGGTGCTACGTAGGTCCAATGGAGTGTCACTCAGCCATGAAATCCACGTCATGAGGCTGGTAGCAGCATCCTGAGTGGATTTAGGTACGATCATCCTCAGTGAAATAAGTCCCACAAAAAAAGAAACTTATGATATCACTTATCGAGGGAATGTAAAAATCGCTCCCCATGCACTGAATCCCCAAACAGAACAGAGTCACGCTTTTAGAAAACACACTTATGCCTGCTTCAGGGGAAAGGTGAGGTGGGGTGACGCATAAAACTCGAGTTTGAAATGAGCACAGATACCCTTCCGAAAACCGAATATGGAATGGACACGACCTACTCCTTGCTCAATCAACTGGACTCACCAGACCCTGTTCATCGCACAAGTATCTATCCGACTAGTAAGCATCTTAAAAGCTAAGTCTTGATATCTCTGTGTAAGTGCATCAAGTGTGTGTAAAGCGGCCTAAAACCAGCAGGGAAAATCAGCTCAGACCCATTCTGAGGATACATTTCCAACATAAAGAAGAAACAAGCAGGGCAAAACAGAGAGAAATTCTTCCAAAATGCGTTCAGGGACTGGCATGCAACCAGGATTGACCACATCTACAGCCCCAGCGGCAGAAGACATAAGGCTGGACACTCTTGGGGCTGAGACGATTGGTGAGGTTGGGAAAGCAAATGCAGACCCTTGAAAGGAATCCTGCGTGCTCCCCATTCCATGGCTCCCAACTCTCCAGGTTCAACGCAATCTTCCGACAGCGAAAGCACTCATTGGAAACCCAGCGGATGCTACACCGTGGGATCGGGAAAGCTTTCTGAAACTCACCTCAGTTTTCATCTCCTGGTGCTCGTGTTCTCCATTCAGGCCCCCTTACTAACAATCTCCCCACTTGGAGACTCGGCGCCTTTCCATGCCTCTTTCGTACCGTCTGCAATTTGTCCGCAGGATGAACTGCAAGAGGGGGAACCAATGAGAGACTCGCTGGAGGTGTTTGGTCGGGCACATGTCACTCTCATTTCCCATCACGAAGAAGAATTCACCAGCGGTTCAGCCTGCCACCCCGGATCGACAATAGGGCGTGAAGCCATCCAGCCGTGTTGCGTCCCACTCACAAAAAAGCGACTTGGGAAATGGAGCTCAGGGGCACTGCACTTCCCAAACCTGCAGAGTTCTAAACGATAACTATCGCCCCAAAATATATTGAGGTCAGGCTACGAAGAGGCGCTGAACGCAAGGCAGAACTGCAGGAAACGGATGTCAACGGGTACATCGGAATGGCCCCGATAGCACATGAAAAGCGCCAGAACGTGGACAATGATGCGGTTGGCCAAAAAGGGCGTATGCGTTTTTTCCTGAATATATTCAGGAAAAAACGCATACGCCCTTTTTGGCCAACCAAGCAACCTGGGAGAGCAAATCAGCACTACAAAGAAATCTCTCGCCCCCCCCGGGGCAAAAGGGCCAGGCGAAAAAAGTCTAAAAACCAGAAAGGCAGGACAGGCCACGGAGTCAAGGGAGCCTTGTTAAGCTGATGGGCGGGATGTCAATGGCCAACAGCCAATCTTCACAAGTGTATCCTCTTTCCCAAACCATGGAAAACACAGAACCACAGAGCATAGGGCACTTCCACACATGGGCGTTGACCTTGGGAAAATCAAAAAATCAACCAGACACAGGGACCCCAAAGTTGAGGGCTGCTGTCTTGACAAGAACCTCCACTCCGGTACACGTTTCATATCCCAGGAAAGAGCCAAGTGGACAAAGACGAGTGGACAAGTGGACAAAGACAAGTGGACAAGTGGACAAGTGGTGCTACGTAGGTCCAATGGAGTGTCACTCAGCCATGAAATCCACGTCATGAGGCTGGTAGCAGCATCCTGAGTGGATTTAGGTACGATCATCCTCAGTGAAATAAGTCCCACAAAAAAAGAAACTTATGATATCACTTATCGAGGGAATGTAAAAATCGCTCCCCATGCACTGAATCCCCAAACAGAACAGAGTCACGCTTTTAGAAAACACACTTATGCCTGCTTCAGGGGAAAGGTGAGGTGGGGTGACGCATAAAACTCGAGTTTGAAATGAGCACAGATACCCTTCCGAAAACCGAATATGGAATGGACACGACCTACTCCTTGCTCAATCAACTGGACTCACCAGACCCTGTTCATCGCACAAGTATCTATCCGACTAGTAAGCATCTTAAAAGCTAAGTCTTGATATCTCTGTGTAAGTGCATCAAGTGTGTGTAAAGCGGCCTAAAACCAGCAGGGAAAATCAGCTCAGACCCATTCTGAGGATACATTTCCAACATAAAGAAGAAACAAGCAGGGCAAAACAGAGAGAAATTCTTCCAAAATGCGTTCAGGGACTGGCATGCAACCAGGATTGACCACATCTACAGCCCCAGCGGCAGAAGACATAAGGCTGGACACTCTTGGGGCTGAGACGATTGGTGAGGTTGGGAAAGCAAATGCAGACCCTTGAAAGGAATCCTGCGTGCTCCCCATTCCATGGGTCCCAACTCTCCAGGTTCAACGCAATCTTCCGACAGCGAAAGCACTCATTGGAAACCCAGCGGATGCTACACCGTGGGATCGGGAAAGCTTTCTGAAACTCACCTCAGTTTTCATCTCCTGGTGCTCGTGTTCTCCATTCAGGCCCCCTTACTAACAATCTCCCCACTTGGAGACTCGGCGCCTTTCCATGCCTCTTTCGTACCGTCTGCAATTTGTCCGCAGGATGAACTGCAAGAGGGGGAACCAATGAGAGACTCGCTGGAGGTGTTTGGTCGGGCACATGTCACTCTCATTTCCCATCACGAAGAAGAATTCACCAGCGGTTCAGCCTGCCACCCCGGATCGACAATAGGGCGTGAAGCCATCCAGCCGTGTTGCGTCCCACTCACAAAAAAGCGACTTGGGAAATGGAGCTCAGGGGCACTGCACTTCCCAAACCTGCAGAGTTCTAAACGATAACTATCGCCCCAAAATATATTGAGGTCAGGCTACGAAGAGGCGCTGAACGCAAGGCAGAACTGCAGGAAACGGATGTCAACGGGTACATCGGAATGGCCCCGATAGCACATGAAAAGCGCCAGAACGTGGACAATGATGCGGTTGGCCAAAAAGGGCGTATGCGTTTTTTCCTGAATATATTCAGGAAAAAACGCATACGCCCTTTTTGGCCAACCAAGCAACCTGGGAGAGCAAATCAGCACTACAAAGAAATCTCTCGCCCCCCCCGGGGCAAAAGGGCCAGGCGAAAAAAGTATAAAAACCAGAAAGGCAGGACAGGCCACGGAGTCAAGGGAGCCTTGTTAAGCTGATGGGCGGGATGTCAATGGCCAACAGCCAATCTTCACAAGTGTATCCTCTTTCCCAAACCATGGAAAACACAGAACCACAGAGCATAGGGCACTTCCACACATGGGCGTTGACCTTGGGAAAATCAAAAAATCAACCAGACACAGGGACCCCAAAGTTGAGGGCTGCTGTCTTGACAAGAACCTCCACTCCGGTACACGTTTCATATCCCAGGAAAGAGCCAAGTGGACAAAGACGAGTGGACAAGTGGACAAAGACAAGTGGACAAGTGGACAAGTGGTGCTACGTAGGTCCAATGGAGTGTCACTCAGCCATGAAATCCACGTCATGAGGCTGGTAGCAGCATCCTGAGTGGATTTAGGTACGATCATCCTCAGTGAAATAAGTCCCACAAAAAAAGAAACTTATGATATCACTTATCGAGGGAATGTAAAAATCGCTCCCCATGCACTGAATCCCCAAACAGAACAGAGTCACGCTTTTAGAAAACACACTTATGCCTGCTTCAGGGGAAAGGTGAGGTGGGGTGACGCATAAAACTCGAGTTTGAAATGAGCACAGATACCCTTCCGAAAACCGAATATGGAATGGACACGACCTACTCCTTGCTCAATCAACTGGACTCACCAGACCCTGTTCATCGCACAAGTATCTATCCGACTAGTAAGCATCTTAAAAGCTAAGTCTTGATATCTCTGTGTAAGTGCATCAAGTGTGTGTAAAGCGGCCTAAAACCAGCAGGGAAAATCAGCTCAGACCCATTCTGAGGATACATTTCCAACATAAAGAAGAAACAAGCAGGGCAAAACAGAGAGAAATTCTTCCAAAATGCGTTCAGGGACTGGCATGCAACCAGGATTGACCACATCTACAGCCCCAGCGGCAGAAGACATAAGGCTGGACACTCTTGGGGCTGAGACGATTGGTGAGGTTGGGAAAGCAAATGCAGACCCTTGAAAGGAATCCTGCGTGCTCCCCATTCCATGGGTCCCAACTCTCCAGGTTCAACGCAATCTTCCGACAGCGAAAGCACTCATTGGAAACCCAGCGGATGCTACACCGTGGGATCGGGAAAGCTTTCTGAAACTCACCTCAGTTTTCATCTCCTGGTGCTCGTGTTCTCCATTCAGGCCCCCTTACTAACAATCTCCCCACTTGGAGACTCGGCGCCTTTCCATGCCTCTTTCGTACCGTCTGCAATTTGTCCGCAGGATGAACTGCAAGAGGGGGAACCAATGAGAGACTCGCTGGAGGTGTTTGGTCGGGCACATGTCACTCTCATTTCCCATCACGAAGAAGAATTCACCAGCGGTTCAGCCTGCCACCCCGGATCGACAATAGGGCGTGAAGCCATCCAGCCGTGTTGCGTCCCACTCACAAAAAAGCGACTTGGGAAATGGAGCTCAGGGGCACTGCACTTCCCAAACCTGCAGAGTTCTAAACGATAACTATCGCCCCAAAATATATTGAGGTCAGGCTACGAAGAGGCGCTGAACGCAAGGCAGAACTGCAGGAAACGGATGTCAACGGGTACATCGGAATGGCCCCGATAGCACATGAAAAGCGCCAGAACGTGGACAATGATGCGGTTGGCCAAAAAGGGCGTATGCGTTTTTTCCTGAATATATTCAGGAAAAAACGCATACGCCCTTTTTGGCCAACCAAGCAACCTGGGAGAGCAAATCAGCACTACAAAGAAATCTCTCGCCCCCCCCGGGGCAAAAGGGCCAGGCGAAAAAAGTATAAAAACCAGAAAGGCAGGACAGGCCACGGAGTCAAGGGAGCCTTGTTAAGCTGATGGGCGGGATGTCAATGGCCAACAGCCAATCTTCACAAGTGTATCCTCTTTCCCAAACCATGGAAAACACAGAACCACAGAGCATAGGGCACTTCCACACATGGGCGTTGACCTTGGGAAAATGAAAAAATCAACCAGACACAGGGACCCCAAAGTTGAGGGCTGCTGTCTTGACAAGAACCTCCACTCCGGTACACGTTTCATATCCCAGGAAAGAGCCAAGTGGACAAAGACGAGTGGACAAGTGGACAAAGACAAGTGGACAAGTGGACAAGTGGTGCTACGTAGGTCCAATGGAGTGTCACTCAGCCATGAAATCCACGTCATGAGGCTGGTAGCAGCATCCTGAGTGGATTTAGGTACGATCATCCTCAGTGAAATAAGTCCCACAAAAAAAGAAACTTATGATATCACTTATCGAGGGAATGTAAAAATCGCTCCCCATGCACTGAATCCCCAAACAGAACAGAGTCACGCTTTTAGAAAACACACTTATGCCTGCTTCAGGGGAAAGGTGAGGTGGGGTGACGCATAAAACTCGAGTTTGAAATGAGCACAGATACCCTTCCGAAAACCGAATATGGAATGGACACGACCTACTCCTTGCTCAATCAACTGGACTCACCAGACCCTGTTCATCGCACAAGTATCTATCCGACTAGTAAGCATCTTAAAAGCTAAGTCTTGATATCTCTGTGTAAGTGCATCAAGTGTGTGTAAAGCGGCCTAAAACCAGCAGGGAAAATCAGCTCAGACCCATTCTGAGGATACATTTCCAACATAAAGAAGAAACAAGCAGGGCAAAACAGAGAGAAATTCTTCCAAAATGCGTTCAGGGACTGGCATGCAACCAGGATTGACCACATCTACAGCCCCAGCGGCAGAAGACATAAGGCTGGACACTCTTGGGGCTGAGACGATTGGTGAGGTTGGGAAAGCAAATGCAGACCCTTGAAAGGAATCCTGCGTGCTCCCCATTCCATGGCTCCCAACTCTCCAGGTTCAACGCAATCTTCCGACAGCGAAAGCACTCATTGGAAACCCAGCGGATGCTACACCGTGGGATCGGGAAAGCTTTCTGAAACTCACCTCAGTTTTCATCTCCTGGTGCTCGTGTTCTCCATTCAGGCCCCCTTACTAACAATCTCCCCACTTGGAGACTCGGCGCCTTTCCATGCCTCTTTCGTACCGTCTGCAATTTGTCCGCAGGATGAACTGCAAGAGGGGGAACCAATGAGAGACTCGCTGGAGGTGTTTGGTCGGGCACATGTCACTCTCATTTCCCATCACGAAGAAGAATTCACCAGCGGTTCAGCCTGCCACCCCGGATCGACAATAGGGCGTGAAGCCATCCAGCCGTGTTGCGTCCCACTCACAAAAAAGCGACTTGGGAAATGGAGCTCAGGGGCCCTGCACTTCCCAAACCTGCAGAGTTCTAAACGATAACTATCGCCCCAAAATATATTGAGGTCAGGCTACGAAGAGGCGCTGAACGCAAGGCAGAACTGCAGGAAACGGATGTCAACGGGTACATCGGAATGGCCCCGATAGCACATGAAAAGCGCCAGAACGTGGACAATGATGCGGTTGGCCAAAAAGGGCGTATGCGTTTTTTCCTGAATATATTCAGGAAAAAACGCATACGCCCTTTTTGGCCAACCAAGCAACCTGGGAGAGCAAATCAGCACTACAAAGAAATCTCTCGCCCCCCCCCCCCGGGGCAAAAGGGCCAGGCGAAAAAAGTCTAAAAACCAGAAAGGCAGGACAGCCCACGGAGTCAAGGGAGCCTTGTTAAGCTGATGGGCGGGATGTCAATGGCCAACAGCCAATCTTCACAAGTGTATCCTCTTTCCCAAACCATGGAAAACACAGAACCACAGAGCATAGGGCACTTCCACACATGGGCGTTGACCTTGGGAAAATGAAAAAATCAACCAGACACAGGGACCCCAAAGTTGAGGGCTGCTGTCTTGACAAGAACCTCCACTCCGGTACACGTTTCATATCCCAGGAAAGAGCCAAGTGGACAAAGACGAGTGGACAAGTGGACAAAGACAAGTGGACAAGTGGACAAGTGGTGCTACGTAGGTCCAATGGAGTGTCACTCAGCCATGAAATCCACGTCATGAGGCTGGTAGCAGCATCCTGAGTGGATTTAGGTACGATCATCCTCAGTGAAATAAGTCCCACAAAAAAAGAAACTTATGATATCACTTATCGAGGGAATGTAAAAATCGCTCCCCATGCACTGAATCCCCAAACAGAACAGAGTCACGCTTTTAGAAAACACACTTATGCCTGCTTCAGGGGAAAGGTGAGGTGGGGTGACGCATAAAACTCGAGTTTGAAATGAGCACAGATACCCTTCCGAAAACCGAATATGGAATGGACACGACCTACTCCTTGCTCAATCAACTGGACTCACCAGACCCTGTTCATCGCACAAGTATCTATCCGACTAGTAAGCATCTTAAAAGCTAAGTCTTGATATCTCTGTGTAAGTGCATCAAGTGTGTGTAAAGCGGCCTAAAACCAGCAGGGAAAATCAGCTCAGACCCATTCTGAGGATACATTTCCAACATAAAGAAGAAACAAGCAGGGCAAAACAGAGAGAAATTCTTCCAAAATGCGTTCAGGGACTGGCATGCAACCAGGATTGACCACATCTACAGCCCCAGCGGCAGAAGACATAAGGCTGGACACTCTTGGGGCTGAGACGATTGGTGAGGTTGGGAAAGCAAATGCAGACCCTTGAAAGGAATCCTGCGTGCTCCCCATTCCATGGGTCCCAACTCTCCAGGTTCAACGCAATCTTCCGACAGCGAAAGCACTCATTGGAAACCCAGCGGATGCTACACCGTGGGATCGGGAAAGCTTTCTGAAACTCACCTCAGTTTTCATCTCCTGGTGCTCGTGTTCTCCATTCAGGCCCCCTTACTAACAATCTCCCCACTTGGAGACTCGGCGCCTTTCCATGCCTCTTTCGTACCGTCTGCAATTTGTCCGCAGGATGAACTGCAAGAGGGGGAACCAATGAGAGACTCGCTGGAGGTGTTTGGTCGGGCACATGTCACTCTCATTTCCCATCACGAAGAAGAATTCACCAGCGGTTCAGCCTGCCACCCCGGATCGACAATAGGGCGTGAAGCCATCCAGCCGTGTTGCGTCCCACTCACAAAAAAGCGACTTGGGAAATGGAGCTCAGGGGCACTGCACTTCCCAAACCTGCAGAGTTCTAAACGATAACTATCGCCCCAAAATATATTGAGGTCAGGCTACGAAGAGGCGCTGAACGCAAGGCAGAACTGCAGGAAACGGATGTCAACGGGTACATCGGAATGGCCCCGATAGCACATGAAAAGCGCCAGAACGTGGACAATGATGCGGTTGGCCAAAAAGGGCGTATGCGTTTTTTCCTGAATATATTCAGGAAAAAACGCATACGCCCTTTTTGGCCAACCAAGCAACCTGGGAGAGCAAATCAGCACTACAAAGAAATCTCTCGCCCCCCCCCCCCGGGGCAAAAGGGCCAGGCGAAAAAAGTCTAAAAACCAGAAAGGCAGGACAGCCCACGGAGTCAAGGGAGCCTTGTTAAGCTGATGGGCGGGATGTCAATGGCCAACAGCCAATCTTCACAAGTGTATCCTCTTTCCCAAACCATGGAAAACACAGAACCACAGAGCATAGGGCACTTCCACACATGGGCGTTGACCTTGGGAAAATGAAAAAATCAACCAGACACAGGGACCCCAAAGTTGAGGGCTGCTGTCTTGACAAGAACCTCCACTCCGGTACACGTTTCATATCCCAGGAAAGAGCCAAGTGGACAAAGACGAGTGGACAAGTGGACAAAGACAAGTGGACAAGTGGACAAGTGGTGCTACGTAGGTCCAATGGAGTGTCACTCAGCCATGAAATCCACGTCATGAGGCTGGTAGCAGCATCCTGAGTGGATTTAGGTACGATCATCCTCAGTGAAATAAGTCCCACAAAAAAAGAAACTTATGATATCACTTATCGAGGGAATGTAAAAATCGCTCCCCATGCACTGAATCCCCAAACAGAACAGAGTCACGCTTTTAGAAAACACACTTATGCCTGCTTCAGGGGAAAGGTGAGGTGGGGTGACGCATAAAACTCGAGTTTGAAATGAGCACAGATACCCTTCCGAAAACCGAATATGGAATGGACACGACCTACTCCTTGCTCAATCAACTGGACTCACCAGACCCTGTTCATCGCACAAGTATCTATCCGACTAGTAAGCATCTTAAAAGCTAAGTCTTGATATCTCTGTGTAAGTGCATCAAGTGTGTGTAAAGCGGCCTAAAACCAGCAGGGAAAATCAGCTCAGACCCATTCTGAGGATACATTTCCAACATAAAGAAGAAACAAGCAGGGCAAAACAGAGAGAAATTCTTCCAAAATGCGTTCAGGGACTGGCATGCAACCAGGATTGACCACATCTACAGCCCCAGCGGCAGAAGACATAAGGCTGGACACTCTTGGGGCTGAGACGATTGGTGAGGTTGGGAAAGCAAATGCAGACCCTTGAAAGGAATCCTGCGTGCTCCCCATTCCATGGGTCCCAACTCTCCAGGTTCAACGCAATCTTCCGACAGCGAAAGCACTCATTGGAAACCCAGCGGATGCTACACCGTGGGATCGGGAAAGCTTTCTGAAACTCACCTCAGTTTTCATCTCCTGGTGCTCGTGTTCTCCATTCAGGCCCCCTTACTAACAATCTCCCCACTTGGAGACTCGGCGCCTTTCCATGCCTCTTTCGTACCGTCTGCAATTTGTCCGCAGGATGAACTGCAAGAGGGGGAACCAATGAGAGACTCGCTGGAGGTGTTTGGTCGGGCACATGTCACTCTCATTTCCCATCACGAAGAAGAATTCACCAGCGGTTCAGCCTGCCACCCCGGATCGACAATAGGGCGTGAAGCCATCCAGCCGTGTTGCGTCCCACTCACAAAAAAGCGACTTGGGAAATGGAGCTCAGGGGCACTGCACTTCCCAAACCTGCAGAGTTCTAAACGATAACTATCGCCCCAAAATATATTGAGGTCAGGCTACGAAGAGGCGCTGAACGCAAGGCAGAACTGCAGGAAACGGATGTCAACGGGTACATCGGAATGGCCCCGATAGCACATGAAAAGCGCCAGAACGTGGACAATGATGCGGTTGGCCAAAAAGGGCGTATGCGTTTTTTCCTGAATATATTCAGGAAAAAACGCATACGCCCTTTTTGGCCAACCAAGCAACCTGGGAGAGCAAATCAGCACTACAAAGAAATCTCTCGCCCCCCCCCCCCGGGGCAAAAGGGCCAGGCGAAAAAAGTCTAAAAACCAGAAAGGCAGGACAGGCCACGGAGTCAAGGGAGCCTTGTTAAGCTGATGGGCGGGATGTCAATGGCCAACAGCCAATCTTCACAAGTGTATCCTCTTTCCCAAACCATGGAAAACACAGAACCACAGAGCATAGGGCACTTCCACACATGGGCGTTGACCTTGGGAAAATGAAAAAATCAACCAGACACAGGGACCCCAAAGTTGAGGGCTGCTGTCTTGACAAGAACCTCCACTCCGGTACACGTTTCATATCCCAGGAAAGAGCCAAGTGGACAAAGACGAGTGGACAAGTGGACAAAGACAAGTGGACAAGTGGACAAGTGGTGCTACGTAGGTCCAATGGAGTGTCACTCAGCCATGAAATCCACGTCATGAGGCTGGTAGCAGCATCCTGAGTGGATTTAGGTACGATCATCCTCAGTGAAATAAGTCCCACAAAAAAAGAAACTTATGATATCACTTATCGAGGGAATGTAAAAATCGCTCCCCATGCACTGAATCCCCAAACAGAACAGAGTCACGCTTTTAGAAAACACACTTATGCCTGCTTCAGGGGAAAGGTGAGGTGGGGTGACGCATAAAACTCGAGTTTGAAATGAGCACAGATACCCTTCCGAAAACCGAATATGGAATGGACACGACCTACTCCTTGCTCAATCAACTGGACTCACCAGACCCTGTTCATCGCACAAGTATCTATCCGACTAGTAAGCATCTTAAAAGCTAAGTCTTGATATCTCTGTGTAAGTGCATCAAGTGTGTGTAAAGCGGCCTAAAACCAGCAGGGAAAATCAGCTCAGACCCATTCTGAGGATACATTTCCAACATAAAGAAGAAACAAGCAGGGCAAAACAGAGAGAAATTCTTCCAAAATGCGTTCAGGGACTGGCATGCAACCAGGATTGACCACATCTACAGCCCCAGCGGCAGAAGACATAAGGCTGGACACTCTTGGGGCTGAGACGATTGGTGAGGTTGGGAAAGCAAATGCAGACCCTTGAAAGGAATCCTGCGTGCTCCCCATTCCATGGGTCCCAACTCTCCAGGTTCAACGCAATCTTCCGACAGCGAAAGCACTCATTGGAAACCCAGCAGATGCTACACCGTGGGATCGGGAAAGCTTTCTGAAACTCACCTCAGTTTTCATCTCCTGGTGCTCGTGTTCTCCATTCAGGCCCCCTTACTAACAATCTCCCCACTTGGAGACTCGGCGCCTTTCCATGCCTCTTTCGTACCGTCTGCAATTTGTCCGCAGGATGAACTGCAAGAGGGGGAACCAATGAGAGACTCGCTGGAGGTGTTTGGTCGGGCACATGTCACTCTCATTTCCCATCACGAAGAAGAATTCACCAGCGGTTCAGCCTGCCACCCCGGATCGACAATAGGGCGTGAAGCCATCCAGCCGTGTTGCGTCCCACTCACAAAAAAGCGACTTGGGAAATGGAGCTCAGGGGCACTGCACTTCCCAAACCTGCAGAGTTCTAAACGATAACTATCGCCCCAAAATATATTGAGGTCAGGCTACGAAGAGGCGCTGAACGCAAGGCAGAACTGCAGGAAACGGATGTCAACGGGTACATCGGAATGGCCCCGATAGCACATGAAAAGCGCCAGAACGTGGACAATGATGCGGTTGGCCAAAAAGGGCGTATGCGTTTTTTCCTGAATATATTCAGGAAAAAACGCATACGCCCTTTTTGGCCAACCAAGCAACCTGGGAGAGCAAATCAGCACTACAAAGAAATCTCTCGCCCCCCCCGGGGCAAAAGGGCCAGGCGAAAAAAGTATAAAAACCAGAAAGGCAGGACAGCCCACGGAGTCAAGGGAGCCTTGTTAAGCTGATGGGCGGGATGTCAATGGCCAACAGCCAATCTTCACAAGTGTATCCTCTTTCCCAAACCATGGAAAACACAGAACCACAGAGCATAGGGCACTTCCACACATGGGCGTTGACCTTGGGAAAATGAAAAAATCAACCAGACACAGGGACCCCAAAGTTGAGGGCTGCTGTCTTGACAAGAACCTCCACTCCGGTACACGTTTCATATCCCAGGAAAGAGCCAAGTGGACAAAGACGAGTGGACAAGTGGACAAAGACAAGTGGACAAGTGGTGCTACGTAGGTCCAATGGAGTGTCACTCAGCCATGAAATCCACGTCATGAGGCTGGTAGCAGCATCCTGAGTGGATTTAGGTACGATCATCCTCAGTGAAATAAGTCCCACAAAAAAAGAAACTTATGATATCACTTATCGAGGGAATGTAAAAATCGCTCCCCATGCACTGAATCCCCAAACAGAACAGAGTCACGCTTTTAGAAAACACACTTATGCCTGCTTCAGGGGAAAGGTGAGGTGGGGTGACGCATAAAACTCGAGTTTGAAATGAGCACAGATACCCTTCCGAAAACCGAATATGGAATGGACACGACCTACTCCTTGCTCAATCAACTGGACTCACCAGACCCTGTTCATCGCACAAGTATCTATCCGACTAGTAAGCATCTTAAAAGCTAAGTCTTGATATCTCTGTGTAAGTGCATCAAGTGTGTGTAAAGCGGCCTAAAACCAGCAGGGAAAATCAGCTCAGACCCATTCTGAGGATACATTTCCAACATAAAGAAGAAACAAGCAGGGCAAAACAGAGAGAAATTCTTCCAAAATGCGTTCAGGGACTGGCATGCAACCAGGATTGACCACATCTACAGCCCCAGCGGCAGAAGACATAAGGCTGGACACTCTTGGGGCTGAGACGATTGGTGAGGTTGGGAAAGCAAATGCAGACCCTTGAAAGGAATCCTGCGTGCTCCCCATTCCATGGGTCCCAACTCTCCAGGTTCAACGCAATCTTCCGACAGCGAAAGCACTCATTGGAAACCCAGCGGATGCTACACCGTGGGATCGGGAAAGCTTTCTGAAACTCACCTCAGTTTTCATCTCCTGGTGCTCGTGTTCTCCATTCAGGCCCCCTTACTAACAATCTCCCCACTTGGAGACTCGGCGCCTTTCCATGCCTCTTTCGTACCGTCTGCAATTTGTCCGCAGGATGAACTGCAAGAGGGGGAACCAATGAGAGACTCGCTGGAGGTGTTTGGTCGGGCACATGTCACTCTCATTTCCCATCACGAAGAAGAATTCACCAGCGGTTCAGCCTGCCACCCCGGATCGACAATAGGGCGTGAAGCCATCCAGCCGTGTTGCGTCCCACTCACAAAAAAGCGACTTGGGAAATGGAGCTCAGGGGCACTGCACTTCCCAAACCTGCAGAGTTCTAAACGATAACTATCGCCCCAAAATATATTGAGGTCAGGCTACGAAGAGGCGCTGAACGCAAGGCAGAACTGCAGGAAACGGATGTCAACGGGTACATCGGAATGGCCCCGATAGCACATGAAAAGCGCCAGAACGTGGACAATGATGCGGTTGGCCAAAAAGGGCGTATGCGTTTTTTCCTGAATATATTCAGGAAAAAACGCATACGCCCTTTTTGGCCAACCAAGCAACCTGGGAGAGCAAATCAGCACTACAAAGAAATCTCTCGCCCCCCCCGGGGCAAAAGGGCCAGGCGAAAAAAGTCTAAAAACCAGAAAGGCAGGACAGGCCACGGAGTCAAGGGAGCCTTGTTAAGCTGATGGGCGGGATGTCAATGGCCAACAGCCAATCTTCACAAGTGTATCCTCTTTCCCAAACCATGGAAAACACAGAACCACAGAGCATAGGGCACTTCCACACATGGGCGTTGACCTTGGGAAAATGAAAAAATCAACCAGACACAGGGACCCCAAAGTTGAGGGCTGCTGTCTTGACAAGAACCTCCACTCCGGTACACGTTTCATATCCCAGGAAAGAGCCAAGTGGACAAAGACGAGTGGACAAGTGGACAAAGACAAGTGGACAAGTGGACAAGTGGTGCTACGTAGGTCCAATGGAGTGTCACTCAGCCATGAAATCCACGTCATGAGGCTGGTAGCAGCATCCTGAGTGGATTTAGGTACGATCATCCTCAGTGAAATAAGTCCCACAAAAAAAGAAACTTATGATATCACTTATCGAGGGAATGTAAAAATCGCTCCCCATGCACTGAATCCCCAAACAGAACAGAGTCACGCTTTTAGAAAACACACTTATGCCTGCTTCAGGGGAAAGGTGAGGTGGGGTGACGCATAAAACTCGAGTTTGAAATGAGCACAGATACCCTTCCGAAAACCGAATATGGAATGGACACGACCTACTCCTTGCTCAATCAACTGGACTCACCAGACCCTGTTCATCGCACAAGTATCTATCCGACTAGTAAGCATCTTAAAAGCTAAGTCTTGATATCTCTGTGTAAGTGCATCAAGTGTGTGTAAAGCGGCCTAAAACCAGCAGGGAAAATCAGCTCAGACCCATTCTGAGGATACATTTCCAACATAAAGAAGAAACAAGCAGGGCAAAACAGAGAGAAATTCTTCCAAAATGCGTTCAGGGACTGGCATGCAACCAGGATTGACCACATCTACAGCCCCAGCGGCAGAAGACATAAGGCTGGACACTCTTGGGGCTGAGACGATTGGTGAGGTTGGGAAAGCAAATGCAGACCCTTGAAAGGAATCCTGCGTGCTCCCCATTCCATGGGTCCCAACTCTCCAGGTTCAACGCAATCTTCCGACAGCGAAAGCACTCATTGGAAACCCAGCAGATGCTACACCGTGGGATCGGGAAAGCTTTCTGAAACTCACCTCAGTTTTCATCTCCTGGTGCTCGTGTTCTCCATTCAGGCCCCCTTACTAACAATCTCCCCACTTGGAGACTCGGCGCCTTTCCATGCCTCTTTCGTACCGTCTGCAATTTGTCCGCAGGATGAACTGCAAGAGGGGGAACCAATGAGAGACTCGCTGGAGGTGTTTGGTCGGGCACATGTCACTCTCATTTCCCATCACGAAGAAGAATTCACCAGCGGTTCAGCCTGCCACCCCGGATCGACAATAGGGCGTGAAGCCATCCAGCCGTGTTGCGTCCCACTCACAAAAAAGCGACTTGGGAAATGGAGCTCAGGGGCACTGCACTTCCCAAACCTGCAGAGTTCTAAACGATAACTATCGCCCCAAAATATATTGAGGTCAGGCTACGAAGAGGCGCTGAACGCAAGGCAGAACTGCAGGAAACGGATGTCAACGGGTACATCGGAATGGCCCCGATAGCACATGAAAAGCGCCAGAACGTGGACAATGATGCGGTTGGCCAAAAAGGGCGTATGCGTTTTTTCCTGAATATATTCAGGAAAAAACGCATACGCCCTTTTTGGCCAACCAAGCAACCTGGGAGAGCAAATCAGCACTACAAAGAAATCTCTCGCCCCCCCCCCCGGGGCAAAAGGGCCAGGCGAAAAAAGTCTAAAAACCAGAAAGGCAGGACAGGCCACGGAGTCAAGGGAGCCTTGTTAAGCTGATGGGCGGGATGTCAATGGCCAACAGCCAATCTTCACAAGTGTATCCTCTTTCCCAAACCATGGAAAACACAGAACCACAGAGCATAGGGCACTTCCACACATGGGCGTTGACCTTGGGAAAATGAAAAAATCAACCAGACACAGGGACCCCAAAGTTGAGGGCTGCTGTCTTGACAAGAACCTCCACTCCGGTACACGTTTCATATCCCAGGAAAGAGCCAAGTGGACAAAGACGAGTGGACAAGTGGACAAAGACAAGTGGACAAGTGGTGCTACGTAGGTCCAATGGAGTGTCACTCAGCCATGAAATCCACGTCATGAGGCTGGTAGCAGCATCCTGAGTGTATTTAGGTACGATCATCCTCAGTGAAATAAGTCCCACAAAAAAAGAAACTTATGATATCACTTATCGAGGGAATGTAAAAATCGCTCCCCATGCACTGAATCCCCAAACAGAACAGAGTCACGCTTTTAGAAAACACACTTATGCCTGCTTCAGGGGAAAGGTGAGGTGGGGTGACGCATAAAACTCGAGTTTGAAATGAGCACAGATACCCTTCCGAAAACCGAATATGGAATGGACACGACCTACTCCTTGCTCAATCAACTGGACTCACCAGACCCTGTTCATCGCACAAGTATCTATCCGACTAGTAAGCATCTTAAAAGCTAAGTCTTGATATCTCTGTGTAAGTGCATCAAGTGTGTGTAAAGCGGCCTAAAACCAGCAGGGAAAATCAGCTCAGACCCATTCTGAGGATACATTTCCAACATAAAGAAGAAACAAGCAGGGCAAAACAGAGAGAAATTCTTCCAAAATGCGTTCAGGGACTGGCATGCAACCAGGATTGACCACATCTACAGCCCCAGCGGCAGAAGACATAAGGCTGGACACTCTTGGGGCTGAGACGATTGGTGAGGTTGGGAAAGCAAATGCAGACCCTTGAAAGGAATCCTGCGTGCTCCCCATTCCATGGGTCCCAACTCTCCAGGTTCAACGCAATCTTCCGACAGCGAAAGCACTCATTGGAAACCCAGCAGATGCTACACCGTGGGATCGGGAAAGCTTTCTGAAACTCACCTCAGTTTTCATCTCCTGGTGCTCGTGTTCTCCATTCAGGCCCCCTTACTAACAATCTCCCCACTTGGAGACTCGGCGCCTTTCCATGCCTCTTTCGTACCGTCTGCAATTTGTCCGCAGGATGAACTGCAAGAGGGGGAACCAATGAGAGACTCGCTGGAGGTGTTTGGTCGGGCACATGTCACTCTCATTTCCCATCACGAAGAAGAATTCACCAGCGGTTCAGCCTGCCACCCCGGATCGACAATAGGGCGTGAAGCCATCCAGCCGTGTTGCGTCCCACTCACAAAAAAGCGACTTGGGAAATGGAGCTCAGGGGCACTGCACTTCCCAAACCTGCAGAGTTCTAAACGATAACTATCGCCCCAAAATATATTGAGGTCAGGCTACGAAGAGGCGCTGAACGCAAGGCAGAACTGCAGGAAACGGATGTCAACGGGTACATCGGAATGGCCCCGATAGCACATGAAAAGCGCCAGAACGTGGACAATGATGCGGTTGGCCAAAAAGGGCGTATGCGTTTTTTCCTGAATATATTCAGGAAAAAACGCATACGCCCTTTTTGGCCAACCAAGCAACCTGGGAGAGCAAATCAGCACTACAAAGAAATCTCTCGCCCCCCCCCCCGGGGCAAAAGGGCCAGGCGAAAAAAGTCTAAAAACCAGAAAGGCAGGACAGGCCACGGAGTCAAGGGAGCCTTGTTAAGCTGATGGGCGGGATGTCAATGGCCAACAGCCAATCTTCACAAGTGTATCCTCTTTCCCAAACCATGGAAAACACAGAACCACAGAGCATAGGGCACTTCCACACATGGGCGTTGACCTTGGGAAAATGAAAAAATCAACCAGACACAGGGACCCCAAAGTTGAGGGCTGCTGTCTTGACAAGAACCTCCACTCCGGTACACGTTTCATATCCCAGGAAAGAGCCAAGTGGACAAAGACGAGTGGACAAGTGGACAAAGACAAGTGGACAAGTGGTGCTACGTAGGTCCAATGGAGTGTCACTCAGCCATGAAATCCACGTCATGAGGCTGGTAGCAGCATCCTGAGTGTATTTAGGTACGATCATCCTCAGTGAAATAAGTCCCACAAAAAAAGAAACTTATGATATCACTTATCGAGGGAATGTAAAAATCGCTCCCCATGCACTGAATCCCCAAACAGAACAGAGTCACGCTTTTAGAAAACACACTTATGCCTGCTTCAGGGGAAAGGTGAGGTGGGGTGACGCATAAAACTCGAGTTTGAAATGAGCACAGATACCCTTCCGAAAACCGAATATGGAATGGACACGACCTACTCCTTGCTCAATCAACTGGACTCACCAGACCCTGTTCATCGCACAAGTATCTATCCGACTAGTAAGCATCTTAAAAGCTAAGTCTTGATATCTCTGTGTAAGTGCATCAAGTGTGTGTAAAGCGGCCTAAAACCAGCAGGGAAAATCAGCTCAGACCCATTCTGAGGATACATTTCCAACATAAAGAAGAAACAAGCAGGGCAAAACAGAGAGAAATTCTTCCAAAATGCGTTCAGGGACTGGCATGCAACCAGGATTGACCACATCTACAGCCCCAGCGGCAGAAGACATAAGGCTGGACACTCTTGGGGCTGAGACGATTGGTGAGGTTGGGAAAGCAAATGCAGACCCTTGAAAGGAATCCTGCGTGCTCCCCATTCCATGGGTCCCAACTCTCCAGGTTCAACGCAATCTTCCGACAGCGAAAGCACTCATTGGAAACCCAGCGGATGCTACACCGTGGGATCGGGAAAGCTTTCTGAAACTCACCTCAGTTTTCATCTCCTGGTGCTCGTGTTCTCCATTCAGGCCCCCTTACTAACAATCTCCCCACTTGGAGACTCGGCGCCTTTCCATACCTCTTTCGTACCGTCTGCAATTTGTCCGCAGGATGAACTGCAAGAGGGGGAACCAATGAGAGACTCGCTGGAGGTGTTTGGTCGGGCACATGTCACTCTCATTTCCCATCACGAAGAAGAATTCACCAGCGGTTCAGCCTGCCACCCCGGATCGACAATAGGGCGTGAAGCCATCCAGCCGTGTTGCGTCCCACTCACAAAAAAGCGACTTGGGAAATGGAGCTCAGGGGCACTGCACTTCCCAAACCTGCAGAGTTCTAAACGATAACTATCGCCCCAAAATATATTGAGGTCAGGCTACGAAGAGGCGCTGAACGCAAGGCAGAACTGCAGGAAACGGATGTCAACGGGTACATCGGAATGGCCCCGATAGCACATGAAAAGCGCCAGAACGTGGACAATGATGCGGTTGGCCAAAAAGGGCGTATGCGTTTTTTCCTGAATATATTCAGGAAAAAACGCATACGCCCTTTTTGGCCAACCAAGCAACCTGGGAGAGCAAATCAGCACTACAAAGAAATCTCTCGCCCCCCCCCGGGGCAAAAGGGCCAGGCGAAAAAAGTCAAAAAACCAGAAAGGCAGGACAGCCCACGGAGTCAAGGGAGCCTTGTTAAGCTGATGGGCGGGATGTCAATGGCCAACAGCCAATCTTCACAAGTGTATCCTCTTTCCCAAACCATGGAAAACACAGAACCACAGAGCATAGGGCACTTCCACACATGGGCGTTGACCTTGGGAAAATGAAAAAATCAACCAGACACAGGGACCCCAAAGTTGAGGGCTGCTGTCTTGACAAGAACCTCCACTCCGGTACACGTTTCATATCCCAGGAAAGAGCCAAGTGGACAAAGACGAGTGGACAAGTGGACAAAGACAAGTGGACAAGTGGACAAGTGGTGCTACGTAGGTCCAATGGAGTGTCACTCAGCCATGAAATCCACGTCATGAGGCTGGTAGCAGCATCCTGAGTGTATTTAGGTACGATCATCCTCAGTGAAATAAGTCCCACAAAAAAAGAAACTTATGATATCACTTATCGAGGGAATGTAAAAATCGCTCCCCATGCACTGAATCCCCAAACAGAACAGAGTCACGCTTTTAGAAAACACACTTATGCCTGCTTCAGGGGAAAGGTGAGGTGGGGTGACGCATAAAACTCGAGTTTGAAATGAGCACAGATACCCTTCCGAAAACCGAATATGGAATGGACACGACCTACTCCTTGCTCAATCAACTGGACTCACCAGACCCTGTTCATCGCACAAGTATCTATCCGACTAGTAAGCATCTTAAAAGCTAAGTCTTGATATCTCTGTGTAAGTGCATCAAGTGTGTGTAAAGCGGCCTAAAACCAGCAGGGAAAATCAGCTCAGACCCATTGTGAGGATACATTTCCAACATAAAGAAGAAACAAGCAGGGCAAAACAGAGAGAAATTCTTCCAAAATGCGTTCAGGGACTGGCATGCAACCAGGATTGACCACATCTACAGCCCCAGCGGCAGAAGACATAAGGCTGGACACTCTTGGGGCTGAGACGATTGGTGAGGTTGGGAAAGCAAATGCAGACCCTTGAAAGGAATCCTGCGTGCTCCCCATTCCATGGGTCCCAACTCTCCAGGTTCAACGCAATCTTCCGACAGCGAAAGCACTCATTGGAAACCCAGCGGATGCTACACCGTGGGATCGGGAAAGCTTTCTGAAACTCACCTCAGTTTTCATCTCCTGGTGCTCGTGTTCTCCATTCAGGCCCCCTTACTAACAATCTCCCCACTTGGAGACTCGGCGCCTTTCCATGCCTCTTTCATACCGTCTGCAATTTGTCCGCAGGATGAACTGCAAGAGGGGGAACCAATGAGAGACTCGCTGGAGGTGTTTGGTCGGGCACATGTCACTCTCATTTCCCATCACGAAGAAGAATTCACCAGCGGTTCAGCCTGCCACCCCGGATCGACAATAGGGCGTGAAGCCATCCAGCCGTGTTGCGTCCCACTCACAAAAAAGCGACTTGGGAAATGGAGCTCAGGGGCACTGCACTTCCCAAACCTGCAGAGTTCTAAACGATAACTATCGCCCCAAAATATATTGAGGTCAGGCTACGAAGAGGCGCTGAACGCAAGGCAGAACTGCAGGAAACGGATGTCAACGGGTACATCGGAATGGCCCCGATAGCACATGAAAAGCGCCAGAACGTGGACAATGATGCGGTTGGCCAAAAAGGGCGTATGCGTTTTTTCCTGAATATATTCAGGAAAAA
The DNA here is from genome assembly GCF_026419965.1 of Kogia breviceps. Lineage (NCBI taxonomy): Eukaryota > Metazoa > Chordata > Mammalia > Artiodactyla > Physeteridae > Kogia > Kogia breviceps. The sequence goes on along the minus strand of NC_081312.1, from coordinate 126,228,698 downwards.
ACGCATACGCCCTTTTTGGCCAACCAAGCAACCTGGGAGAGCAAATCAGCACTACAAAGAAATCTCTCGCCCCCCCCCCGGGGGGCAAAAGGGCCAGGCGAAAAAAGTCTAAAAACCAGAAAGGCAGGACAGGCCACGGAGTCAAGGGAGCCTTGTTAAGCTGATGGGCGGGATGTCAATGGCCAACAGCCAATCTTCACAAGTGTATCCTCTTTCCCAAACCATGGAAAACACAGAACCACAGAGCATAGGGCACTTCCACACATGGGCGTTGACCTTGGGAAAATGAAAAAATCAACCAGACACAGGGACCCCAAAGTTGAGGGCTGCTGTCTTGACAAGAACCTCCACTCCGGTACACGTTTCATATCCCAGGAAAGAGCCAAGTGGACAAAGACGAGTGGACAAGTGGACAAAGACAAGTGGACAAGTGGTGCTACGTAGGTCCAATGGAGTGTCACTCAGCCATGAAATCCACGTCATGAGGCTGGTAGCAGCATCCTGAGTGGATTTAGGTACGATCATCCTCAGTGAAATAAGTCCCACAAAAAAAGAAACTTATGATATCACTTATCGAGGGAATGTAAAAATCGCTCCCCATGCACTGAATCCCCAAACAGAACAGAGTCACGCTTTTAGAAAACACACTTATGCCTGCTTCAGGGGAAAGGTGAGGTGGGGTGACGCATAAAACTCGAGTTTGAAATGAGCACAGATACCCTTCCGAAAACCGAATATGGAATGGACACGACCTACTCCTTGCTCAATCAACTGGACTCACCAGACCCTGTTCATCGCACAAGTATCTATCCGACTAGTAAGCATCTTAAAAGCTAAGTCTTGATATCTCTGTGTAAGTGCATCAAGTGTGTGTAAAGCGGCCTAAAACCAGCAGGGAAAATCAGCTCAGACCCATTCTGAGGATACATTTCCAACATAAAGAAGAAACAAGCAGGGCAAAACAGAGAGAAATTCTTCCAAAATGCGTTCAGGGACTGGCATGCAACCAGGATTGACCACATCTACAGCCCCAGCGGCAGAAGACATAAGGCTGGACACTCTTGGGGCTGAGACTATTGGTGAGGTTGGGAAAGCAAATGCAGACCCTTGAAAGGAATCCTGCGTGCTCCCCATTCCATGGGTCCCAACTCTCCAGGTTCAACGCAATCTTCCGACAGCGAAAGCACTCATTGGAAACCCAGCGGATGCTACACCGTGGGATCGGGAAAGCTTTCTGAAACTCACCTCAGTTTTCATCTCCTGGTGCTCGTGTTCTCCATTCAGGCCCCCTTACTAACAATCTCCCCACTTGGAGACTCGGCGCCTTTCCATGCCTCTTTCGTACCGTCTGCAATTTGTCCGCAGGATGAACTGCAAGAGGGGGAACCAATGAGAGACTCGCTGGAGGTGTTTGGTCGGGCACATGTCACTCTCATTTCCCATCACGAAGAAGAATTCACCAGCGGTTCAGCCTGCCACCCCGGATCGACAATAGGGCGTGAAGCCATCCAGCCGTGTTGCGTCCCACTCACAAAAAAGCGACTTGGGAAATGGAGCTCAGGGGCACTGCACTTCCCAAACCTGCAGAGTTCTAAACGATAACTATCGCCCCAAAATATATTGAGGTCAGGCTACGAAGAGGCGCTGAACGCAAGGCAGAACTGCAGGAAACGGATGTCAACGGGTACATCGGAATGGCCCCGATAGCACATGAAAAGCGCCAGAACGTGGACAATGATGCGGTTGGCCAAAAAGGGCGTATGCGTTTTTTCCTGAATATATTCAGGAAAAAACGCATACGCCCTTTTTGGCCAACCAAGCAACCTGGGAGAGCAAATCAGCACTACAAAGAAATCTCTCGCCCCCCCCGGGGCAAAAGGGCCAGGCGAAAAAAGTCTAAAAACCAGAAAGGCAGGACAGGCCACGGAGTCAAGGGAGCCTTGTTAAGCTGATGGGCGGGATGTCAATGGCCAACAGCCAATCTTCACAAGTGTATCCTCTTTCCCAAACCATGGAAAACACAGAACCACAGAGCATAGGGCACTTCCACACATGGGCGTTGACCTTGGGAAAATGAAAAAATCAACCAGACACAGGGACCCCAAAGTTGAGGGCTGCTGTCTTGACAAGAACCTCCACTCCGGTACACGTTTCATATCCCAGGAAAGAGCCAAGTGGACAAAGACGAGTGGACAAGTGGACAAAGACAAGTGGACAAGTGGACAAGTGGTGCTACGTAGGTCCAATGGAGTGTCACTCAGCCATGAAATCCACGTCATGAGGCTGGTAGCAGCATCCTGAGTGGATTTAGGTACGATCATCCTCAGTGAAATAAGTCCCACAAAAAAAGAAACTTATGATATCACTTATCGAGGGAATGTAAAAATCGCTCCCCATGCACTGAATCCCCAAACAGAACAGAGTCACGCTTTTAGAAAACACACTTATGCCTGCTTCAGGGGAAAGGTGAGGTGGGGTGACGCATAAAACTCGAGTTTGAAATGAGCACAGATACCCTTCCGAAAACCGAATATGGAATGGACACGACCTACTCCTTGCTCAATCAACTGGACTCACCAGACCCTGTTCATCGCACAAGTATCTATCCGACTAGTAAGCATCTTAAAAGCTAAGTCTTGATATCTCTGTGTAAGTGCATCAAGTGTGTGTAAAGCGGCCTAAAACCAGCAGGGAAAATCAGCTCAGACCCATTCTGAGGATACATTTCCAACATAAAGAAGAAACAAGCAGGGCAAAACAGAGAGAAATTCTTCCAAAATGCGTTCAGGGACTGGCATGCAACCAGGATTGACCACATCTACAGCCCCAGCGGCAGAAGACATAAGGCTGGACACTCTTGGGGCTGAGACGATTGGTGAGGTTGGGAAAGCAAATGCAGACCCTTGAAAGGAATCCTGCGTGCTCCCCATTCCATGGGTCCCAACTCTCCAGGTTCAACGCAATCTTCCGACAGCGAAAGCACTCATTGGAAACCCAGCGGATGCTACACCGTGGGATCGGGAAAGCTTTCTGAAACTCACCTCAGTTTTCATCTCCTGGTGCTCGTGTTCTCCATTCAGGCCCCCTTACTAACAATCTCCCCACTTGGAGACTCGGCGCCTTTCCATGCCTCTTTCGTACCGTCTGCAATTTGTCCGCAGGATGAACTGCAAGAGGGGGAACCAATGAGAGACTCGCTGGAGGTGTTTGGTCGGGCACATGTCACTCTCATTTCCCATCACGAAGAAGAATTCACCAGCGGTTCAGCCTGCCACCCCGGATCGACAATAGGGCGTGAAGCCATCCAGCCGTGTTGCGTCCCACTCACAAAAAAGCGACTTGGGAAATGGAGCTCAGGGGCACTGCACTTCCCAAACCTGCAGAGTTCTAAACGATAACTATCGCCCCAAAATATATTGAGGTCAGGCTACGAAGAGGCGCTGAACGCAAGGCAGAACTGCAGGAAACGGATGTCAACGGGTACATCGGAATGGCCCCGATAGCACATGAAAAGCGCCAGAACGTGGACAATGATGCGGTTGGCCAAAAAGGGCGTATGCGTTTTTTCCTGAATATATTCAGGAAAAAACGCATACGCCCTTTTTGGCCAACCAAGCAACCTGGGAGAGCAAATCAGCACTACAAAGAAATCTCTCGCCCCCCCCGGGGCAAAAGGGCCAGGCGAAAAAAGTCTAAAAACCAGAAAGGCAGGACAGGCCACGGAGTCAAGGGAGCCTTGTTAAGCTGATGGGCGGGATGTCAATGGCCAACAGCCAATCTTCACAAGTGTATCCTCTTTCCCAAACCATGGAAAACACAGAACCACAGAGCATAGGGCACTTCCACACATGGGCGTTGACCTTGGGAAAATGAAAAAATCAACCAGACACAGGGACCCCAAAGTTGAGGGCTGCTGTCTTGACAAGAACCTCCACTCCGGTACACGTTTCATATCCCAGGAAAGAGCCAAGTGGACAAAGACGAGTGGACAAGTGGACAAAGACAAGTGGACAAGTGGACAAGTGGTGCTACGTAGGTCCAATGGAGTGTCACTCAGCCATGAAATCCACGTCATGAGGCTGGTAGCAGCATCCTGAGTGGATTTAGGTACGATCATCCTCAGTGAAATAAGTCCCACAAAAAAAGAAACTTATGATATCACTTATCGAGGGAATGTAAAAATCGCTCCCCATGCACTGAATCCCCAAACAGAACAGAGTCACGCTTTTAGAAAACACACTTATGCCTGCTTCAGGGGAAAGGTGAGGTGGGGTGACGCATAAAACTCGAGTTTGAAATGAGCACAGATACCCTTCCGAAAACCGAATATGGAATGGACACGACCTACTCCTTGCTCAATCAACTGGACTCACCAGACCCTGTTCATCGCACAAGTATCTATCCGACTAGTAAGCATCTTAAAAGCTAAGTCTTGATATCTCTGTGTAAGTGCATCAAGTGTGTGTAAAGCGGCCTAAAACCAGCAGGGAAAATCAGCTCAGACCCATTCTGAGGATACATTTCCAACATAAAGAAGAAACAAGCAGGGCAAAACAGAGAGAAATTCTTCCAAAATGCGTTCAGGGACTGGCATGCAACCAGGATTGACCACATCTACAGCCCCAGCGGCAGAAGACATAAGGCTGGACACTCTTGGGGCTGAGACGATTGGTGAGGTTGGGAAAGCAAATGCAGACCCTTGAAAGGAATCCTGCGTGCTCCCCATTCCATGGCTCCCAACTCTCCAGGTTCAACGCAATCTTCCGACAGCGAAAGCACTCATTGGAAACCCAGCGGATGCTACACCGTGGGATCGGGAAAGCTTTCTGAAACTCACCTCAGTTTTCATCTCCTGGTGCTCGTGTTCTCCATTCAGGCCCCCTTACTAACAATCTCCCCACTTGGAGACTCGGCGCCTTTCCATGCCTCTTTCGTACCGTCTGCAATTTGTCCGCAGGATGAACTGCAAGAGGGGGAACCAATGAGAGACTCGCTGGAGGTGTTTGGTCGGGCACATGTCACTCTCATTTCCCATCACGAAGAAGAATTCACCAGCGGTTCAGCCTGCCACCCCGGATCGACAATAGGGCGTGAAGCCATCCAGCCGTGTTGCGTCCCACTCACAAAAAAGCGACTTGGGAAATGGAGCTCAGGGGCACTGCACTTCCCAAACCTGCAGAGTTCTAAACGATAACTATCGCCCCAAAATATATTGAGGTCAGGCTACGAAGAGGCGCTGAACGCAAGGCAGAACTGCAGGAAACGGATGTCAACGGGTACATCGGAATGGCCCCGATAGCACATGAAAAGCGCCAGAACGTGGACAATGATGCGGTTGGCCAAAAAGGGCGTATGCGTTTTTTCCTGAATATATTCAGGAAAAAACGCATACGCCCTTTTTGGCCAACCAAGCAACCTGGGAGAGCAAATCAGCACTACAAAGAAATCTCTCGCCCCCCCCGGGGCAAAAGGGCCAGGCGAAAAAAGTCTAAAAACCAGAAAGGCAGGACAGGCCACGGAGTCAAGGGAGCCTTGTTAAGCTGATGGGCGGGATGTCAATGGCCAACAGCCAATCTTCACAAGTGTATCCTCTTTCCCAAACCATGGAAAACACAGAACCACAGAGCATAGGGCACTTCCACACATGGGCGTTGACCTTGGGAAAATCAAAAAATCAACCAGACACAGGGACCCCAAAGTTGAGGGCTGCTGTCTTGACAAGAACCTCCACTCCGGTACACGTTTCATATCCCAGGAAAGAGCCAAGTGGACAAAGACGAGTGGACAAGTGGACAAAGACAAGTGGACAAGTGGACAAGTGGTGCTACGTAGGTCCAATGGAGTGTCACTCAGCCATGAAATCCACGTCATGAGGCTGGTAGCAGCATCCTGAGTGGATTTAGGTACGATCATCCTCAGTGAAATAAGTCCCACAAAAAAAGAAACTTATGATATCACTTATCGAGGGAATGTAAAAATCGCTCCCCATGCACTGAATCCCCAAACAGAACAGAGTCACGCTTTTAGAAAACACACTTATGCCTGCTTCAGGGGAAAGGTGAGGTGGGGTGACGCATAAAACTCGAGTTTGAAATGAGCACAGATACCCTTCCGAAAACCGAATATGGAATGGACACGACCTACTCCTTGCTCAATCAACTGGACTCACCAGACCCTGTTCATCGCACAAGTATCTATCCGACTAGTAAGCATCTTAAAAGCTAAGTCTTGATATCTCTGTGTAAGTGCATCAAGTGTGTGTAAAGCGGCCTAAAACCAGCAGGGAAAATCAGCTCAGACCCATTCTGAGGATACATTTCCAACACAAAGAAGAAACAAGCAGGGCAAAACAGAGAGAAATTCTTCCAAAATGCGTTCAGGGACTGGCATGCAACCAGGATTGACCACATCTACAGCCCCAGCGGCAGAAGACATAAGGCTGGACACTCTTGGGGCTGAGACGATTGGTGAGGTTGGGAAAGCAAATGCAGACCCTTGAAAGGAATCCTGCGTGCTCCCCATTCCATGGGTCCCAACTCTCCAGGTTCAACGCAATCTTCCGACAGCGAAAGCACTCATTGGAAACCCAGCGGATGCTACACCGTGGGATCGGGAAAGCTTTCTGAAACTCACCTCAGTTTTCATCTCCTGGTGCTCGTGTTCTCCATTCAGGCCCCCTTACTAACAATCTCCCCACTTGGAGACTCGGCGCCTTTCCATGCCTCTTTCGTACCGTCTGCAATTTGTCCGCAGGATGAACTGCAAGAGGGGGAACCAATGAGAGACTCGCTGGAGGTGTTTGGTCGGGCACATGTCACTCTCATTTCCCATCACGAAGAAGAATTCACCAGCGGTTCAGCCTGCCACCCCGGATCGACAATAGGGCGTGAAGCCATCCAGCCGTGTTGCGTCCCACTCACAAAAAAGCGACTTGGGAAATGGAGCTCAGGGGCACTGCACTTCCCAAACCTGCAGAGTTCTAAACGATAACTATCGCCCCAAAATATATTGAGGTCAGGCTACGAAGAGGCGCTGAACGCAAGGCAGAACTGCAGGAAACGGATGTCAACGGGTACATCGGAATGGCCCCGATAGCACATGAAAAGCGCCAGAACGTGGACAATGATGCGGTTGGCCAAAAAGGGCGTATGCGTTTTTTCCTGAATATATTCAGGAAAAAACGCATACGCCCTTTTTGGCCAACCAAGCAACCTGGGAGAGCAAATCAGCACTACAAAGAAATCTCTCGCCCCCCCCCCCCGGGGCAAAAGGGTCAGGCGAAAAAAGTCTAAAAACCAGAAAGGCAGGACAGGCCACGGAGTCAAGGGAGCCTTGTTAAGCTGATGGGCGGGATGTCAATGGCCAACAGCCAATCTTCACAAGTGTATCCTCTTTCCCAAACCATGTAAAACACAGAACCACAGAGCATAGGGCACTTGCACACATGGGCGTTGACCTTGGGAAAATGAAAAAATCAACCAGACACAGGGACCCCAAAGTTGAGGGCTGCTGTCTTGACAAGAACCTCCACTCCGGTACACGTTTCATATCCCAGGAAAGAGCCAAGTGGACAAAGACGAGTGGACAAGTGGACAAAGACAAGTGGACAAGTGGACAAGTGGTGCTACGTAGGTCCAATGGAGTGTCACTCAGCCATGAAATCCACGTCATGAGGCTGGTAGCAGCATCCTGAGTGTATTTAGGTACGATCATCCTCAATGAAATAAGTCCCACAAAAAAAGAAACTTATGATATCACTTATCGAGGGAATGTAAAAATCGCTCCCCATGCACTGAATCCCCAAACAGAACAGAGTCACGCTTTTAGAAAACACACTTATGCCTGCTTCAGGGGAAAGGTGAGGTGGGGTGACGCATAAAACTCGAGTTTGAAATGAGCACAGATACCCTTCCGAAAACCGAATATGGAATGGACACGACCTACTCCTTGCTCAATCAACTGGACTCACCAGACCCTGTTCATCGCACAAGTATCTATCCGACTAGTAAGCATCTTAAAAGCTAAGTCTTGATATCTCTGTGTAAGTGCATCAAGTGTGTGTAAAGCGGCCTAAAACCAGCAGGGAAAATCAGCTCAGACCCATTCTGAGGATACATTTCCAACATAAAGAAGAAACAAGCAGGGCAAAACAGAGAGAAATTCTTCCAAAATGCGTTCAGGGACTGGCATGCAACCAGGATTGACCACATCTACAGCCCCAGCGGCAGAAGACATAAGGCTGGACACTCTTGGGGCTGAGACGATTGGTGAGGTTGGGAAAGCAAATGCAGACCCTTGAAAGGAATCCTGCGTGCTCCCCATTCCATGGGTCCCAACTCTCCAGGTTCAACGCAATCTTCCGACAGCGAAAGCACTCATTGGAAACCCAGCGGATGCTACACCGTGGGATCGGGAAAGCTTTCTGAAACTCACCTCAGTTTTCATCTCCTGGTGCTCGTGTTCTCCATTCAGGCCCCCTTACTAACAATCTCCCCACTTGGAGACTCGGCGCCTTTCCATGCCTCTTTCGTACCGTCTGCAATTTGTCCGCAGGATGAACTGCAAGAGGGGGAACCAATGAGAGACTCGCTGGAGGTGTTTGGTCGGGCACATGTCACTCTCATTTCCCATCACGAAGAAGAATTCACCAGCGGTTCAGCCTGCCACCCCGGATCGACAATAGGGCGTGAAGCCATCCAGCCGTGTTGCGTCCCACTCACAAAAAAGCGACTTGGGAAATGGAGCTCAGGGGCACTGCACTTCCCAAACCTGCAGAGTTCTAAACGATAACTATCGCCCCAAAATATATTGAGGTCAGGCTACGAAGAGGCGCTGAACGCAAGGCAGAACTGCAGGAAACGGATGTCAACGGGTACATCGGAATGGCCCCGATAGCACATGAAAAGCGCCAGAACGTGGACAATGATGCGGTTGGCCAAAAAGGGCGTATGCGTTTTTTCCTGAATATATTCAGGAAAAAACGCATACGCCCTTTTTGGCCAACCAAGCAACCTGGGAGAGCAAATCAGCACTACAAAGAAATCTCTCGCCCCCCCCGGGGCAAAAGGGCCAGGCGAAAAAAGTATAAAAACCAGAAAGGCAGGACAGGCCACGGAGTCAAGGGAGCCTTGTTAAGCTGATGGGCGGGATGTCAATGGCCAACAGCCAATCTTCACAAGTGTATCCTCTTTCCCAAACCATGGAAAACACAGAACCACAGAGCATAGGGCACTTCCACACATGGGCGTTGACCTTGGGAAAATCAAAAAATCAACCAGACACAGGGACCCCAAAGTTGAGGGCTGCTGTCTTGACAAGAACCTCCACTCCGGTACACGTTTCATATCCCAGGAAAGAGCCAAGTGGACAAAGACGAGTGGACAAGTGGACAAAGACAAGTGGACAAGTGGACAAGTGGTGCTACGTAGGTCCAATGGAGTGTCACTCAGCCATGAAATCCACGTCATGAGGCTGGTAGCAGCATCCTGAGTGGATTTAGGTACGATCATCCTCAGTGAAATAAGTCCCACAAAAAAAGAAACTTATGATATCACTTATCGAGGGAATGTAAAAATCGCTCCCCATGCACTGAATCCCCAAACAGAACAGAGTCACGCTTTTAGAAAACACACTTATGCCTGCTTCAGGGGAAAGGTGAGGTGGGGTGACGCATAAAACTCGAGTTTGAAATGAGCACAGATACCCTTCCGAAAACCGAATATGGAATGGACACGACCTACTCCTTGCTCAATCAACTGGACTCACCAGACCCTGTTCATCGCACAAGTATCTATCCGACTAGTAAGCATCTTAAAAGCTAAGTCTTGATATCTCTGTGTAAGTGCATCAAGTGTGTGTAAAGCGGCCTAAAACCAGCAGGGAAAATCAGCTCAGACCCATTCTGAGGATACATTTCCAACATAAAGAAGAAACAAGCAGGGCAAAACAGAGAGAAATTCTTCCAAAATGCGTTCAGGGACTGGCATGCAACCAGGATTGACCACATCTACAGCCCCAGCGGCAGAAGACATAAGGCTGGACACTCTTGGGGCTGAGACGATTGGTGAGGTTGGGAAAGCAAATGCAGACCCTTGAAAGGAATCCTGCGTGCTCCCCATTCCATGGGTCCCAACTCTCCAGGTTCAACGCAATCTTCCGACAGCGAAAGCACTCATTGGAAACCCAGCGGATGCTACACCGTGGGATCGGGAAAGCTTTCTGAAACTCACCTCAGTTTTCATCTCCTGGTGCTCGTGTTCTCCATTCAGGCCCCCTTACTAACAATCTCCCCACTTGGAGACTCGGCGCCTTTCCATGCCTCTTTCGTACCGTCTGCAATTTGTCCGCAGGATGAACTGCAAGAGGGGGAACCAATGAGAGACTCGCTGGAGGTGTTTGGTCGGGCACATGTCACTCTCATTTCCCATCACGAAGAAGAATTCACCAGCGGTTCAGCCTGCCACCCCGGATCGACAATAGGGCGTGAAGCCATCCAGCCGTGTTGCGTCCCACTCACAAAAAAGCGACTTGGGAAATGGAGCTCAGGGGCACTGCACTTCCCAAACCTGCAGAGTTCTAAACGATAACTATCGCCCCAAAATATATTGAGGTCAGGCTACGAAGAGGCGCTGAACGCAAGGCAGAACTGCAGGAAACGGATGTCAACGGGTACATCGGAATGGCCCCGATAGCACATGAAAAGCGCCAGAACGTGGACAATGATGCGGTTGGCCAAAAAGGGCGTATGCGTTTTTTCCTGAATATATTCAGGAAAAAACGCATACGCCCTTTTTGGCCAACCAAGCAACCTGGGAGAGCAAATCAGCACTATAAAGAAATCTCTCGCCCCCCCCCCGAGGCAAAAGGGCCAGGAGAAAAAAGTCTAAAAACCAGAAAGGCAGGACAGCCCACGGAGTCAAGGGAGCCTTGTTAAGCTGATGGGCGGGATGTCAATGGCCAACAGCCAATCTTCACAAGTGTATCCTCTTTCCCAAACCATGTAAAACACAGAACCACAGAGCATAGGGCACTTCCACACATGGGCGTTGACCTTGGGAAAATGAAAAAATCAACCAGACACAGGGACCCCAAAGTTGAGGGCTGCTGTCTTGACAAGAACCTCCACTCCGGTACACGTTTCATATCCCAGGAAAGAGCCAAGTGGACAAAGACGAGTGGACAAGTGGACAAAGACAAGTGGACAAGTGGACAAGTGGTGCTACGTAGGTCCAATGGAGTGTCACTCAGCCATGAAATCCACGTCATGAGGCTGGTAGCAGCATCCTGAGTGGATTTAGGTACGATCATCCTCAGTGAAATAAGTCCCACAAAAAAAGAAACTTATGATATCACTTATCGAGGGAATGTAAAAATCGCTCCCCATGCACGGAATCCCCAAACAGAACAGAGTCACGCTTTTAGAAAACACACTTATGCCTGCTTCAGGGGAAAGGTGAGGTGGGGTGACGCATAAAACTCGAGTTTGAAATGAGCACAGATACCCTTCCGAAAACCGAATATGGAATGGACACGACCTACTCCTTGCTCAATCAACTGGACTCACCAGACCCTGTTCATCGCACAAGTATCTATCCGACTAGTAAGCATCTTAAAAGCTAAGTCTTGATATCTCTGTGTAAGTGCATCAAGTGTGTGTAAAGCGGCCTAAAACCAGCAGGGAAAATCAGCTCAGACCCATTCTGAGGATACATTTCCAACATAAAGAAGAAACAAGCAGGGCAAAACAGAGAGAAATTCTTCCAAAATGCGTTCAGGGACTGGCATGCAACCAGGATTGACCACATCTACAGCCCCAGCGGCAGAAGACATAAGGCTGGACACTCTTGGGGCTGAGACGATTGGTGAGGTTGGGAAAGCAAATGCAGACCCTTGAAAGGAATCCTGCGTGCTCCCCATTCCATGGGTCCCAACTCTCCAGGTTCAACGCAATCTTCCGACAGCGAAAGCACTCATTGGAAACCCAGCGGATGCTACACCGTGGGATCGGGAAAGCTTTCTGAAACTCACCTCAGTTTTCATCTCCTGGTGCTCGTGTTCTCCATTCAGGCCCCCTTACTAACAATCTCCCCACTTGGAGACTCGGCGCCTTTCCATGCCTCTTTCGTACCGTCTGCAATTTGTCCGCAGGATGAACTGCAAGAGGGGGAACCAATGAGAGACTCGCTGGAGGTGTTTGGTCGGGCACATGTCACTCTCATTTCCCATCACGAAGAAGAATTCACCAGCGGTTCAGCCTGCCACCCCGGATCGACAATAGGGCGTGAAGCCATCCAGCCGTGTTGCGTCCCACTCACAAAAAAGCGACTTGGGAAATGGAGCTCAGGGGCACTGCACTTCCCAAACCTGCAGAGTTCTAAACGATAACTATCGCCCCAAAATATATTGAGGTCAGGCTACGAAGAGGCGCTGAACGCAAGGCAGAACTGCAGGAAACGGATGTCAACGGGTACATCGGAATGGCCCCGATAGCACATGAAAAGCGCCAGAACGTGGACAATGATGCGGTTGGCCAAAAAGGGCGTATGCGTTTTTTCCTGAATATATTCAGGAAAAAACGCATACGCCCTTTTTGGCCAACCAAGCAACCTGGGAGAGCAAATCAGCACTACAAAGAAATCTCTCGCCCCCCCCCCCGAGGCAAAAGGGCCAGGAGAAAAAAGTCTAAAAACCAGAAAGGCAGGACAGCCCACGGAGTCAAGGGAGCCTTGTTAAGCTGATGGGCGGGATGTCAATGGCCAACAGCCAATCTTCACAAGTGTATCCTCTTTCCCAAACCATGTAAAACACAGAACCACAGAGCATAGGGCACTTCCACACATGGGCGTTGACCTTGGGAAAATGAAAAAATCAACCAGACACAGGGACCCCAAAGTTGAGGGCTGCTGTCTTGACAAGAACCTCCACTCCGGTACACGTTTCATATCCCAGGAAAGAGCCAAGTGGACAAAGACGAGTGGACAAGTGGACAAAGACAAGTGGACAAGTGGACAAGTGGTGCTACGTAGGTCCAATGGAGTGTCACTCAGCCATGAAATCCACGTCATGAGGCTGGTAGCAGCATCCTGAGTGGATTTAGGTACGATCATCCTCAGTGAAATAAGTCCCACAAAAAAAGAAACTTATGATATCACTTATCGAGGGAATGTAAAAATCGCTCCCCATGCACGGAATCCCCAAACAGAACAGAGTCACGCTTTTAGAAAACACACTTATGCCTGCTTCAGGGGAAAGGTGAGGTGGGGTGACGCATAAAACTCGAGTTTGAAATGAGCACAGATACCCTTCCGAAAACCGAATATGGAATGGACACGACCTACTCCTTGCTCAATCAACTGGACTCACCAGACCCTGTTCATCGCACAAGTATCTATCCGACTAGTAAGCATCTTAAAAGCTAAGTCTTGATATCTCTGTGTAAGTGCATCAAGTGTGTGTAAAGCGGCCTAAAACCAGCAGGGAAAATCAGCTCAGACCCATTCTGAGGATACATTTCCAACATAAAGAAGAAACAAGCAGGGCAAAACAGAGAGAAATTCTTCCAAAATGCGTTCAGGGACTGGCATGCAACCAGGATTGACCACATCTACAGCCCCAGCGGCAGAAGACATAAGGCTGGACACTCTTGGGGCTGAGACGATTGGTGAGGTTGGGAAAGCAAATGCAGACCCTTGAAAGGAATCCTGCGTGCTCCCCATTCCATGGGTCCCAACTCTCCAGGTTCAACGCAATCTTCCGACAGCGAAAGCACTCAATGGAAACCCAGCGGATGCTACACCGTGGGATCGGGAAAGCTTTCTGAAACTCACCTCAGTTTTCATCTCCTGGTGCTCGTGTTCTCCATTCAGGCCCCCTTACTAACAATCTCCCCACTTGGAGACTCGGCGCCTTTCCATGCCTCTTTCGTACCGTCTGCAATTTGTCCGCAGGATGAACTGCAAGAGGGGGAACCAATGAGAGACTCGCTGGAGGTGTTTGGTCGGGCACATGTCACTCTCATTTCCCATCACGAAGAAGAATTCACCAGCGGTTCAGCCTGCCACCCCGGATCGACAGTAGGGCGTGAAGCCATCCAGCCGTGTTGCGTCCCACTCACAAAAAAGCGACTTGGGAAATGGAGCTCAGGGGCACTGCACTTCCCAAACCTGCAGAGTTCTAAACGATAACTATCGCCCCAAAATATATTGAGGTCAGGCTACGAAGAGGCGCTGAACGCAAGGCAGAACTGCAGGAAACGGATGTCAACGGGTACATCGGAATGGCCCCGATAGCACATGAAAAGCGCCAGAACGTGGACAATGATGCGGTTGGCCAAAAAGGGCGTATGCGTTTTTTCCTGAATATATTCAGGAAAAAACGCATACGCCCTTTTTGGCCAACCAAGCAACCTGGGAGAGCAAATCAGCACTACAAAGAAATCTCTCGCCCCCCCCGGGGCAAAAGGGCCAGGCGAAAAAAGTCTAAAAACCAGAAAGGCAGGACAGGCCACGGAGTCAAGGGAGCCTTGTTAAGCTGATGGGCGGGATGTCAATGGCCAACAGCCAATCTTCACAAGTGTATCCTCTTTCCCAAACCATGTAAAACACAGAACCACAGAGCATAGGGCACTTCCACACATGGGCGTTGACCTTGGGAAAATGAAAAAATCAACCAGACACAGGGACCCCAAAGTTGAGGGCTGCTGTCTTGACAAGAACCTCCACTCCGGTACACGTTTCATATCCCAGGAAAGAGCCAAGTGGACAAAGACGAGTGGACAAGTGGACAAAGACAAGTGGACAAGTGGACAAGTGGTGCTACGTAGGTCCAATGGAGTGTCACTCAGCCATGAAATCCACGTCATGAGGCTGGTAGCAGCATCCTGAGTGGATTTAGGTACGATCATCCTCAGTGAAATAAGTCCCACAAAAAAAGAAACTTATGATATCACTTATCGAGGGAATGTAAAAATCGCTCCCCATGCACTGAATCCCCAAACAGAACAGAGTCACGCTTTTAGAAAACACACTTATGCCTGCTTCAGGGGAAAGGTGAGGTGGGGTGACGCATAAAACTCGAGTTTGAAATGAGCACAGATACCCTTCCGAAAACCGAATATGGAATGGACACGACCTACTCCTTGCTCAATCAACTGGACTCACCAGACCCTGTTCATCGCACAAGTATCTATCCGACTAGTAAGCATCTTAAAAGCTAAGTCTTGATATCTCTGTGTAAGTGCATCAAGTGTGTGTAAAGCGGCCTAAAACCAGCAGGGAAAATCAGCTCAGACCCATTCTGAGGATACATTTCCAACATAAAGAAGAAACAAGCAGGGCAAAACAGAGAGAAATTCTTCCAAAATGCGTTCAGGGACTGGCATGCAACCAGGATTGACCACATCTACAGCCCCAGCGGCAGAAGACATAAGGCTGGACACTCTTGGGGCTGAGACGATTGGTGAGGTTGGGAAAGCAAATGCAGACCCTTGAAAGGAATCCTGCGTGCTCCCCATTCCATGGGTCCCAACTCTCCAGGTTCAACGCAATCTTCCGACAGCGAAAGCACTCATTGGAAACCCAGCGGATGCTACACCGTGGGATCGGGAAAGCTTTCTGAAACTCACCTCAGTTTTCATCTCCTGGTGCTCGTGTTCTCCATTCAGGCCCCCTTACTAACAATCTCCCCACTTGGAGACTCGGCGCCTTTCCATGCCTCTTTCGTACCGTCTGCAATTTGTCCGCAGGATGAACTGCAAGAGGGGGAACCAATGAGAGACTCGCTGGAGGTGTTTGGTCGGGCACATGTCACTCTCATTTCCCATCACGAAGAAGAATTCACCAGCGGTTCAGCCTGCCACCCCGGATCGACAATAGGGCGTGAAGCCATCCAGCCGTGTTGCGTCCCACTCACAAAAAAGCGACTTGGGAAATGGAGCTCAGGGGCACTGCACTTCCCAAACCTGCAGAGTTCTAAACGATAACTATCGCCCCAAAATATATTGAGGTCAGGCTACGAAGAGGCGCTGAACGCAAGGCAGAACTGCAGGAAACGGATGTCAACGGGTACATCGGAATGGCCCCGATAGCACATGAAAAGCGCCAGAACGTGGACAATGATGCGGTTGGCCAAAAAGGGCGTATGCGTTTTTTCCTGAATATATTCAGGAAAAAACGCATACGCCCTTTTTGGCCAACCAAGCAACCTGGGAGAGCAAATCAGCACTACAAAGAAATCTCTGGCCCCCCCCCCCGGGGCAAAAGGGTCAGGCGAAAAAAGTCTAAAAACCAGAAAGGCAGGACAGGCCACGGAGTCAAGGGAGCCTTGTTAAGCTGATGGGCGGGATGTCAATGGCCAACAGCCAATCTTCACAAGTGTATCCTCTTTCCCAAACCATGGAAAACACAGAACCACAGAGCATAGGGCACTTCCACACATGGGCGTTGACCTTGGGAAAATGAAAAAATCAACCAGACACAGGGACCCCAAAGTTGAGGGCTGCTGTCTTGACAAGAACCTCCACTCCGGTACACGTTTCATATCCCAGGAAAGAGCCAAGTGGACAAAGACGAGTGGACACGTGGACAAAGACAAGTGGACAAGTGGACAAGTGGTGCTACGTAGGTCCAATGGAGTGTCACTCAGCCATGAAATCCACGTCATGAGGCTGGTAGCAGCATCCTGAGTGTATTTAGGTACGATCATCCTCAGTGAAATAAGTCCCACAAAAAAAGAAACTTATGATATCACTTATCGAGGGAATGTAAAAATCGCTCCCCATGCACTGAATCCCCAAACAGAACAGAGTCACGCTTTTAGAAAACACACTTATGCCTGCTTCAGGGGAAAGGTGAGGTGGGGTGACGCATAAAACTCGAGTTTGAAATGAGCACAGATACCCTTCCGAAAACCGAATATGGAATGGACACGACCTACTCCTTGCTCAATCAACTGGACTCACCAGACCCTGTTCATCGCACAAGTATCTATCCGACTAGTAAGCATCTTAAAAGCTAAGTCTTGATATCTCTGTGTAAGTGCATCAAGTGTGTGTAAAGCGGCCTAAAACCAGCAGGGAAAATCAGCTCAGACCCATTCTGAGGATACATTTCCAACATAAAGAAGAAACAAGCAGGGCAAAACAGAGAGAAATTCTTCCAAAATGCGTTCAGGGACTGGCATGCAACCAGGATTGACCACATCTACAGCCCCAGCGGCAGAAGACATAAGGCTGGACACTCTTGGGGCTGAGACGATTGGTGAGGTTGGGAAAGCAAATGCAGACCCTTGAAAGGAATCCTGCGTGCTCCCCATTCCATGGGTCCCAACTCTCCAGGTTCAACGCAATCTTCCGACAGCGAAAGCACTCATTGGAAACCCAGCGGATGCTACACCGTGGGATCGGGAAAGCTTTCTGAAACTCACCTCAGTTTTCATCTCCTGGTGCTCGTGTTCTCCATTCAGGCCCCCTTACTAACAATCTCCCCACTTGGAGACTCGGCGCCTTTCCATGCCTCTTTCGTAC
This sequence comes from Kogia breviceps, assembly GCF_026419965.1. Classification (NCBI taxonomy): domain Eukaryota; kingdom Metazoa; phylum Chordata; class Mammalia; order Artiodactyla; family Physeteridae; genus Kogia; species Kogia breviceps. The sequence goes on along the minus strand of NC_081312.1, from coordinate 126,211,177 downwards.
CGTCTGCAATTTGTCCGCAGGATGAACTGCAAGAGGGGGAACCAATGAGAGACTCGCTGGAGGTGTTTGGTCGGGCACATGTCACTCTCATTTCCCATCACGAAGAAGAATTCACCAGCGGTTCAGCCTGCCACCCCGGATCGACAATAGGGCGTGAAGCCATCCAGCCGTGTTGCGTCCCACTCACAAAAAAGCGACTTGGGAAATGGAGCTCAGGGGCACTGCACTTCCCAAACCTGCAGAGTTCTAAACGATAACTATCGCCCCAAAATATATTGAGGTCAGGCTACGAAGAGGCGCTGAACGCAAGGCAGAACTGCAGGAAACGGATGTCAACGGGTACATCGGAATGGCCCCGATAGCACATGAAAAGCGCCAGAACGTGGACAATGATGCGGTTGGCCAAAAAGGGCGTATGCGTTTTTTCCTGAATATATTCAGGAAAAAACGCATACGCCCTTTTTGGCCAACCAAGCAACCTGGGAGAGCAAATCAGCACTACAAAGAAATCTCTCGCCCCCCCCGGGGCAAAAGGGCCAGGCGAAAAAAGTCTAAAAACCAGAAAGGCAGGACAGGCCACGGAGTCAAGGGAGCCTTGTTAAGCTGATGGGCGGGATGTCAATGGCCAACAGCCAATCTTCACAAGTGTATCCTCTTTCCCAAACCATGGAAAACACAGAACCACAGAGCATAGGGCACTTCCACACATGGGCGTTGACCTTGGGAAAATGAAAAAATCAACCAGACACAGGGACCCCAAAGTTGAGGGCTGCTGTCTTGACAAGAACCTCCACTCCGGTACACGTTTCATATCCCAGGAAAGAGCCAAGTGGACAAAGACGAGTGGACAAGTGGACAAAGACAAGTGGACAAGTGGACAAGTGGTGCTACGTAGGTCCAATGGAGTGTCACTCAGCCATGAAATCCACGTCATGAGGCTGGTAGCAGCATCCTGAGTGGATTTAGGTACGATCATCCTCAGTGAAATAAGTCCCACAAAAAAAGAAACTTATGATATCACTTATCGAGGGAATGTAAAAATCGCTCCCCATGCACGGAATCCCCAAACAGAACAGAGTCACGCTTTTAGAAAACACACTTATGCCTGCTTCAGGGGAAAGGTGAGGTGGGGTGACGCATAAAACTCGAGTTTGAAATGAGCACAGATACCCTTCCGAAAACCGAATATGGAATGGACACGACCTACTCCTTGCTCAATCAACTGGACTCACCAGACCCTGTTCATCGCACAAGTATCTATCCGACTAGTAAGCATCTTAAAAGCTAAGTCTTGATATCTCTGTGTAAGTGCATCAAGTGTGTGTAAAGCGGCCTAAAACCAGCAGGGAAAATCAGCTCAGACCCATTCTGAGGATACATTTCCAACATAAAGAAGAAACAAGCAGGGCAAAACAGAGAGAAATTCTTCCAAAATGCGTTCAGGGACTGGCATGCAACCAGGATTGACCACATCTACAGCCCCAGCGGCAGAAGACATAAGGCTGGACACTCTTGGGGCTGAGACGATTGGTGAGGTTGGGAAAGCAAATGCAGACCCTTGAAAGGAATCCTGCGTGCTCCCCATTCCATGGGTCCCAACTCTCCAGGTTCAACGCAATCTTCCGACAGCGAAAGCACTCATTGGAAACCCAGCGGATGCTACACCGTGGGATCGGGAAAGCTTTCTGAAACTCACCTCAGTTTTCATCTCCTGGTGCTCGTGTTCTCCATTCAGGCCCCCTTACTAACAATCTCCCCACTTGGAGACTCGGCGCCTTTCCATGCCTCTTTCGTACCGTCTGCAATTTGTCCGCAGGATGAACTGCAAGAGGGGGAACCAATGAGAGACTCGCTGGAGGTGTTTGGTCGGGCACATGTCACTCTCATTTCCCATCACGAAGAAGAATTCACCAGCGGTTCAGCCTGCCACCCCGGATCGACAATAGGGCGTGAAGCCATCCAGCCGTGTTGCGTCCCACTCACAAAAAAGCGACTTGGGAAATGGAGCTCAGGGGCACTGCACTTCCCAAACCTGCAGAGTTCTAAACGATAACTATCGCCCCAAAATATATTGAGGTCAGGCTACGAAGAGGCGCTGAACGCAAGGCAGAACTGCAGGAAACGGATGTCAACGGCTACATCGGAATGGCCCCGATAGCACATGAAAAGCGCCAGAACGTGGACAATGATGCGGTTGGCCAAAAAGGGCGTATGCGTTTTTTCCTGAATATATTCAGGAAAAAACGCATACGCCCTTTTTGGCCAACCAAGCAACCTGGGAGAGCAAATCAGCACTACAAAGAAATCTCTCGCCCCCCCCGGGGCAAAAGGGCCAGGCGAAAAAAGTCTAAAAACCAGAAAGGCAGGACAGGCCACGGAGTCAAGGGAGCCTTGTTAAGCTGATGGGCGGGATGTCAATGGCCAACAGCCAATCTTCACAAGTGTATCCTCTTTCCCAAACCATGGAAAACACAGAACCACAGAGCATAGGGCACTTCCACACATGGGCGTTGACCTTGGGAAAATGAAAAAATCAACCAGACACAGGGACCCCAAAGTTGAGGGCTGCTGTCTTGACAAGAACCTCCACTCCGGTACACGTTTCATATCCCAGGAAAGAGCCAAGTGGACAAAGACGAGTGGACAAGTGGACAAAGACAAGTGGACAAGTGGACAAGTGGTGCTACGTAGGTCCAATGGAGTGTCACTCAGCCATGAAATCCACGTCATGAGGCTGGTAGCAGCATCCTGAGTGGATTTAGGTACGATCATCCTCAGTGAAATAAGTCCCACAAAAAAAGAAACTTATGATATCACTTATCGAGGGAATGTAAAAATCGCTCCCCATGCACTGAATCCCCAAACAGAACAGAGTCACGCTTTTAGAAAACACACTTATGCCTGCTTCAGGGGAAAGGTGAGGTGGGGTGACGCATAAAACTCGAGTTTGAAATGAGCACAGATACCCTTCCGAAAACCGAATATGGAATGGACACGACCTACTCCTTGCTCAATCAACTGGACTCACCAGACCCTGTTCATCGCACAAGTATCTATCCGACTAGTAAGCATCTTAAAAGCTAAGTCTTGATATCTCTGTGTAAGTGCATCAAGTGTGTGTAAAGCGGCCTAAAACCAGCAGGGAAAATCAGCTCAGACCCATTCTGAGGATACATTTCCAACACAAAGAAGAAACAAGCAGGGCAAAACAGAGAGAAATTCTTCCAAAATGCGTTCAGGGACTGGCATGCAACCAGGATTGACCACATCTACAGCCCCAGCGGCAGAAGACATAAGGCTGGACACTCTTGGGGCTGAGACGATTGGTGAGGTTGGGAAAGCAAATGCAGACCCTTGAAAGGAATCCTGCGTGCTCCCCATTCCATGGGTCCCAACTCTCCAGGTTCAACGCAATCTTCCGACAGCGAAAGCACTCATTGGAAACCCAGCGGATGCTACACCGTGGGATCGGGAAAGCTTTCTGAAACTCACCTCAGTTTTCATCTCCTGGTGCTCGTGTTCTCCATTCAGGCCCCCTTACTAACAATCTCCCCACTTGGAGACTCGGCGCCTTTCCATGCCTCTTTCGTACCGTCTGCAATTTGTCCGCAGGATGAACTGCAAGAGGGGGAACCAATGAGAGACTCGCTGGAGGTGTTTGGTCGGGCACATGTCACTCTCATTTCCCATCACGAAGAAGAATTCACCAGCGGTTCAGCCTGCCACCCCGGATCGACAATAGGGCGTGAAGCCATCCAGCCGTGTTGCGTCCCACTCACAAAAAAGCGACTTGGGAAATGGAGCTCAGGGGCACTGCACTTCCCAAACCTGCAGAGTTCTAAACGATAACTATCGCCCCAAAATATATTGAGGTCAGGCTACGAAGAGGCGCTGAACGCAAGGCAGAACTGCAGGAAACGGATGTCAACGGGTACATCGGAATGGCCCCGATAGCACATGAAAAGCGCCAGAACGTGGACAATGATGCGGTTGGCCAAAAAGGGCGTATGCGTTTTTTCCTGAATATATTCAGGAAAAAACGCATACGCCCTTTTTGGCCAACCAAGCAACCTGGGAGAGCAAATCAGCACTACAAAGAAATCTCTCGCCCCCCCCCCGAGGCAAAAGGGCCAGGAGAAAAAAGTCTAAAAACCAGAAAGGCAGGACAGCCCACGGAGTCAAGGGAGCCTTGTTAAGCTGATGGGCGGGATGTCAATGGCCAACAGCCAATCTTCACAAGTGTATCCTCTTTCCCAAACCATGTAAAACACAGAACCACAGAGCATAGGGCACTTCCACACATGGGCGTTGACCTTGGGAAAATGAAAAAATCAACCAGACACAGGGACCCCAAAGTTGAGGGCTGCTGTCTTGACAAGAACCTCCACTCCGGTACACGTTTCATATCCCAGGAAAGAGCCAAGTGGACAAAGACGAGTGGACAAGTGGACAAAGACAAGTGGACAAGTGGACAAGTGGTGCTACGTAGGTCCAATGGAGTGTCACTCAGCCATGAAATCCACGTCATGAGGCTGGTAGCAGCATCCTGAGTGGATTTAGGTACGATCATCCTCAGTGAAATAAGTCCCACAAAAAAAGAAACTTATGATATCACTTATCGAGGGAATGTAAAAATCGCTCCCCATGCACGGAATCCCCAAACAGAACAGAGTCACGCTTTTAGAAAACACACTTATGCCTGCTTCAGGGGAAAGGTGAGGTGGGGTGACGCATAAAACTCGAGTTTGAAATGAGCACAGATACCCTTCCGAAAACCGAATATGGAATGGACACGACCTACTCCTTGCTCAATCAACTGGACTCACCAGACCCTGTTCATCGCACAAGTATCTATCCGACTAGTAAGCATCTTAAAAGCTAAGTCTTGATATCTCTGTGTAAGTGCATCAAGTGTGTGTAAAGCGGCCTAAAACCAGCAGGGAAAATCAGCTCAGACCCATTCTGAGGATACATTTCCAACATAAAGAAGAAACAAGCAGGGCAAAACAGAGAGAAATTCTTCCAAAATGCGTTCAGGGACTGGCATGCAACCAGGATTGACCACATCTACAGCCCCAGCGGCAGAAGACATAAGGCTGGACACTCTTGGGGCTGAGACGATTGGTGAGGTTGGGAAAGCAAATGCAGACCCTTGAAAGGAATCCTGCGTGCTCCCCATTCCATGGGTCCCAACTCTCCAGGTTCAACGCAATCTTCCGACAGCGAAAGCACTCAATGGAAACCCAGCGGATGCTACACCGTGGGATCGGGAAAGCTTTCTGAAACTCACCTCAGTTTTCATCTCCTGGTGCTCGTGTTCTCCATTCAGGCCCCCTTACTAACAATCTCCCCACTTGGAGACTCGGCGCCTTTCCATGCCTCTTTCGTACCGTCTGCAATTTGTCCGCAGGATGAACTGCAAGAGGGGGAACCAATGAGAGACTCGCTGGAGGTGTTTGGTCGGGCACATGTCACTCTCATTTCCCATCACGAAGAAGAATTCACCAGCGGTTCAGCCTGCCACCCCGGATCGACAGTAGGGCGTGAAGCCATCCAGCCGTGTTGCGTCCCACTCACAAAAAAGCGACTTGGGAAATGGAGCTCAGGGGCACTGCACTTCCCAAACCTGCAGAGTTCTAAACGATAACTATCGCCCCAAAATATATTGAGGTCAGGCTACGAAGAGGCGCTGAACGCAAGGCAGAACTGCAGGAAACGGATGTCAACGGGTACATCGGAATGGCCCCGATAGCACATGAAAAGCGCCAGAACGTGGACAATGATGCGGTTGGCCAAAAAGGGCGTATGCGTTTTTTCCTGAATATATTCAGGAAAAAACGCATACGCCCTTTTTGGCCAACCAAGCAACCTGGGAGAGCAAATCAGCACTACAAAGAAATCTCTCGCCCCCCCCGGGGCAAAAGGGCCAGGCGAAAAAAGTCTAAAAACCAGAAAGGCAGGACAGGCCACGGAGTCAAGGGAGCCTTGTTAAGCTGATGGGCGGGATGTCAATGGCCAACAGCCAATCTTCACAAGTGTATCCTCTTTCCCAAACCATGTAAAACACAGAACCACAGAGCATAGGGCACTTCCACACATGGGCGTTGACCTTGGGAAAATGAAAAAATCAACCAGACACAGGGACCCCAAAGTTGAGGGCTGCTGTCTTGACAAGAACCTCCACTCCGGTACACGTTTCATATCCCAGGAAAGAGCCAAGTGGACAAAGACGAGTGGACAAGTGGACAAAGACAAGTGGACAAGTGGACAAGTGGTGCTACGTAGGTCCAATGGAGTGTCACTCAGCCATGAAATCCACGTCATGAGGCTGGTAGCAGCATCCTGAGTGGATTTAGGTACGATCATCCTCAGTGAAATAAGTCCCACAAAAAAAGAAACTTATGATATCACTTATCGAGGGAATGTAAAAATCGCTCCCCATGCACTGAATCCCCAAACAGAACAGAGTCACGCTTTTAGAAAACACACTTATGCCTGCTTCAGGGGAAAGGTGAGGTGGGGTGACGCATAAAACTCGAGTTTGAAATGAGCACAGATACCCTTCCGAAAACCGAATATGGAATGGACACGACCTACTCCTTGCTCAATCAACTGGACTCACCAGACCCTGTTCATCGCACAAGTATCTATCCGACTAGTAAGCATCTTAAAAGCTAAGTCTTGATATCTCTGTGTAAGTGCATCAAGTGTGTGTAAAGCGGCCTAAAACCAGCAGGGAAAATCAGCTCAGACCCATTCTGAGGATACATTTCCAACATAAAGAAGAAACAAGCAGGGCAAAACAGAGAGAAATTCTTCCAAAATGCGTTCAGGGACTGGCATGCAACCAGGATTGACCACATCTACAGCCCCAGCGGCAGAAGACATAAGGCTGGACACTCTTGGGGCTGAGACGATTGGTGAGGTTGGGAAAGCAAATGCAGACCCTTGAAAGGAATCCTGCGTGCTCCCCATTCCATGGGTCCCAACTCTCCAGGTTCAACGCAATCTTCCGACAGCGAAAGCACTCATTGGAAACCCAGCGGATGCTACACCGTGGGATCGGGAAAGCTTTCTGAAACTCACCTCAGTTTTCATCTCCTGGTGCTCGTGTTCTCCATTCAGGCCCCCTTACTAACAATCTCCCCACTTGGAGACTCGGCGCCTTTCCATGCCTCTTTCGTACCGTCTGCAATTTGTCCGCAGGATGAACTGCAAGAGGGGGAACCAATGAGAGACTCGCTGGAGGTGTTTGGTCGGGCACATGTCACTCTCATTTCCCATCACGAAGAAGAATTCACCAGCGGTTCAGCCTGCCACCCCGGATCGACAATAGGGCGTGAAGCCATCCAGCCGTGTTGCGTCCCACTCACAAAAAAGCGACTTGGGAAATGGAGCTCAGGGGCACTGCACTTCCCAAACCTGCAGAGTTCTAAACGATAACTATCGCCCCAAAATATATTGAGGTCAGGCTACGAAGAGGCGCTGAACGCAAGGCAGAACTGCAGGAAACGGATGTCAACGGGTACATCGGAATGGCCCCGATAGCACATGAAAAGCGCCAGAACGTGGACAATGATGCGGTTGGCCAAAAAGGGCGTATGCGTTTTTTCCTGAATATATTCAGGAAAAAACGCATACGCCCTTTTTGGCCAACCAAGCAACCTGGGAGAGCAAATCAGCACTACAAAGAAATCTCTCGCCCCCCCCCCCGGGGCAAAAGGGCCAGGCGAAAAAAGTCTAAAAACCAGAAAGGCAGGACAGCCCACGGAGTCAAGGGAGCCTTGTTAAGCTGATGGGCGGGATGTCAATGGCCAACAGCCAATCTTCACAAGTGTATCCTCTTTCCCAAACCATGGAAAACACAGAACCACAGAGCATAGGGCACTTCCACACATGGGCGTTGACCTTGGGAAAATGAAAAAATCAACCAGACACAGGGACCCCAAAGTTGAGGGCTGCTGTCTTGACAAGAACCTCCACTCCGGTACACGTTTCATATCCCAGGAAAGAGCCAAGTGGACAAAGACGAGTGGACAAGTGGACAAAGACAAGTGGACAAGTGGACAAGTGGTGCTACGTAGGTCCAATGGAGTGTCACTCAGCCATGAAATCCACGTCATGAGGCTGGTAGCAGCATCCTGAGTGGATTTAGGTACGATCATCCTCAGTGAAATAAGTCCCACAAAAAAAGAAACTTATGATATCACTTATCGAGGGAATGTAAAAATCGCTCCCCATGCACTGAATCCCCAAACAGAACAGAGTCACGCTTTTAGAAAACACACTTATGCCTGCTTCAGGGGAAAGGTGAGGTGGGGTGACGCATAAAACTCGAGTTTGAAATGAGCACAGATACCCTTCCGAAAACCGAATATGGAATGGACACGACCTACTCCTTGCTCAATCAACTGGACTCACCAGACCCTGTTCATCGCACAAGTATCTATCCGACTAGTAAGCATCTTAAAAGCTAAGTCTTGATATCTCTGTGTAAGTGCATCAAGGGTGTGTAAAGCGGCCTAAAACCAGCAGGGAAAATCAGCTAGAACCCATTCTGAGGATACATTTCCAACATAAAGAAGAAACAAGCAGGGCAAAACAGAGAGAAATTCTTCCAAAATGCGTTCAGGGACTGGCATGCAACCAGGATTGACCACATCTACAGCCCCAGCGGCAGAAGACATAAGGCTGGACACTCTTGGGGCTGAGACGATTGGTGAGGTTGGGAAAGCAAATGCAGACCCTTGAAAGGAATCCTGCGTGCTCCCCATTCCATGGGTCCCAACTCTCCAGGTTCAACGCAATCTTCCGACAGCGAAAGCACTCATTGGAAACCCAGCGGATGCTACACCGTGGGATCGGGAAAGCTTTCTGAAACTCACCTCAGTTTTCATCTCCTGGTGCTCGTGTTCTCCATTCAGGCCCCCTTACTAACAATCTCCCCACTTGGAGACTCGGCGCCTTTCCATGCCTCTTTCGTACCGTCTGCAATTTGTCCGCAGGATGAACTGCAAGAGGGGGAACCAATGAGAGACTCGCTGGAGGTGTTTGGTCGGGCACATGTCACTCTCATTTCCCATCACGAAGAAGAATTCACCAGCGGTTCAGCCTGCCACCCCGGATCGACAATAGGGCGTGAAGCCATCCAGCCGTGTTGCGTCCCACTCACAAAAAAGCGACTTGGGAAATGGAGCTCAGGGGCACTGCACTTCCCAAACCTGCAGAGTTCTAAACGATAACTATCGCCCCAAAATATATTGAGGTCAGGCTACGAAGAGGCGCTGAACGCAAGGCAGAACTGCAGGAAACGGATGTCAACGGGTACATCGGAATGGCCCCGATAGCACATGAAAAGCGCCAGAACGTGGACAATGATGCGGTTGGCCAAAAAGGGCGTATGCGTTTTTTCCTGAATATATTCAGGAAAAAACGCATACGCCCTTTTTGGCCAACCAAGCAACCTGGGAGAGCAAATCAGCACTACAAAGAAATCTCTCGCCCCCCCCCGGGGCAAAAGGGCCAGGCGAAAAAAGTCTAAAAACCAGAAAGGCAGGACAGGCCACGGAGTCAAGGGAGCCTTGTTAAGCTGATGGGCGGGATGTCAATGGCCAACAGCCAATCTTCACAAGTGTATCCTCTTTCCCAATCCATGGAAAACACAGAACCACAGAGCATAGGGCACTTCCACACATGGGCGTTGACCTTGGGAAAATGAAAAAATCAACCAGACACAGGGACCCCAAAGTTGAGGGCTGCTGTCTTGACAAGAACCTCCACTCCGGTACACGTTTCATATCCCAGGAAAGAGCCAAGTGGACAAAGACGAGTGGACAAGTGGACAAAGACAAGTGGACAAGTGGACAAGTGGTGCTACGTAGGTCCAATGGAGTGTCACTCAGCCATGAAATCCACGTCATGAGGCTGGTAGCAGCATCCTGAGTGGATTTAGGTACGATCATCCTCAGTGAAATAAGTCCCACAAAAAAAGAAACTTATGATATCACTTATCGAGGGAATGTAAAAATCGCTCCCCATGCACTGAATCCCCAAACAGAACAGAGTCACGCTTTTAGAAAACACACTTATGCCTGCTTCAGGGGAAAGGTGAGGTGGGGTGACGCATAAAACTCGAGTTTGAAATGAGCACAGATACCCTTCCGAAAACCGAATATGGAATGGACACGACCTACTCCTTGCTCAATCAACTGGACTCACCAGACCCTGTTCATCGCACAAGTATCTATCCGACTAGTAAGCATCTTAAAAGCTAAGTCTTGATATCTCTGTGTAAGTGCATCAAGTGTGTGTAAAGCGGCCTAAAACCAGCAGGGAAAATCAGCTCAGACCCATTCTGAGGATACATTTCCAACATAAAGAAGAAACAAGCAGGGCAAAACAGAGAGAAATTCTTCCAAAATGCGTTCAGGGACTGGCATGCAACCAGGATTGACCACATCTACAGCCCCAGCGGCAGAAGACATAAGGCTGGACACTCTTGGGGCTGAGACGATTGGTGAGGTTGGGAAAGCAAATGCAGACCCTTGAAAGGAATCCTGCGTGCTCCCCATTCCATGGCTCCCAACTCTCCAGGTTCAACGCAATCTTCCGACAGCGAAAGCACTCATTGGAAACCCAGCGGATGCTACACCGTGGGATCGGGAAAGCTTTCTGAAACTCACCTCAGTTTTCATCTCCTGGTGCTCGTGTTCTCCATTCAGGCCCCCTTACTAACAATCTCCCCACTTGGAGACTCGGCGCCTTTCCATGCCTCTTTCGTACCGTCTGCAATTTGTCCGCAGGATGAACTGCAAGAGGGGGAACCAATGAGAGACTCGCTGGAGGTGTTTGGTCGGGCACATGTCACTCTCATTTCCCATCACGAAGAAGAATTCACCAGCGGTTCAGCCTGCCACCCCGGATCGACAATAGGGCGTGAAGCCATCCAGCCGTGTTGCGTCCCACTCACAAAAAAGCGACTTGGGAAATGGAGCTCAGGGGCACTGCACTTCCCAAACCTGCAGAGTTCTAAACGATAACTATCGCCCCAAAATATATTGAGGTCAGGCTACGAAGAGGCGCTGAACGCAAGGCAGAACTGCAGGAAACGGATGTCAACGGGTACATCGGAATGGCCCCGATAGCACATGAAAAGCGCCAGAACGTGGACAATGATGCGGTTGGCCAAAAAGGGCGTATGCGTTTTTTCCTGAATATATTCAGGAAAAAACGCATACGCCCTTTTTGGCCAACCAAGCAACCTGGGAGAGCAAATCAGCACTACAAAGAAATCTCTCGCCCCCCCCGGGGCAAAAGGGCCAGGCGAAAAAAGTCTAAAAACCAGAAAGGCAGGACAGCCCACGGAGTCAAGGGAGCCTTGTTAAGCTGATGGGCGGGATGTCAATGGCCAACAGCCAATCTTCACAAGTGTATCCTCTTTCCCAAACCATGGAAAACACAGAACCACAGAGCATAGGGCACTTCCACACATGGGCGTTGACCTTGGGAAAATGAAAAAATCAACCAGACACAGGGACCCCAAAGTTGAGGGCTGCTGTCTTGACAAGAACCTCCACTCCGGTACACGTTTCATATCCCAGGAAAGAGCCAAGTGGACAAGTGGACAAAGACAAGTGGACAAGTGGACAAGTGGTGCTACGTAGGTCCAATGGAGTGTCACTCAGCCATGAAATCCACGTCATGAGGCTGGTAGCAGCATCCTGAGTGGATTTAGGTACGATCATCCTCAGTGAAATAAGTCCCACAAAAAAAGAAACTTATGATATCACTTATCGAGGGAATGTAAAAATCGCTCCCCATGCACTGAATCCCCAAACAGAACAGAGTCACGCTTTTAGAAAACACACTTATGCCTGCTTCAGGGGAAAGGTGAGGTGGGGTGACGCATAAAACTCGAGTTTGAAATGAGCACAGATACCCTTCCGAAAACCGAATATGGAATGGACACGACCTACTCCTTGCTCAATCAACTGGACTCACCAGACCCTGTTCATCGCACAAGTATCTATCCGACTAGTAAGCATCTTAAAAGCTAAGTCTTGATATCTCTGTGTAAGTGCATCAAGTGTGTGTAAAGCGGCCTAAAACCAGCAGGGAAAATCAGCTCAGACCCATTCTGAGGATACATTTCCAACATAAAGAAGAAACAAGCAGGGCAAAACAGAGAGAAATTCTTCCAAAATGCGTTCAGGGACTGGCATGCAACCAGGATTGACCACATCTACAGCCCCAGCGGCAGAAGACATAAGGCTGGACACTCTTGGGGCTGAGACGATTGGTGAGGTTGGGAAAGCAAATGCAGACCCTTGAAAGGAATCCTGCGTGCTCCCCATTCCATGGGTCCCAACTCTCCAGGTTCAACGCAATCTTCCGACAGCGAAAGCACTCATTGGAAACCCAGCGGATGCTACACCGTGGGATCGGGAAAGCTTTCTGAAACTCACCTCAGTTTTCATCTCCTGGTGCTCGTGTTCTCCATTCAGGCCCCCTTACTAACAATCTCCCCACTTGGAGACACGGCGCCTTTCCATGCCTCTTTCGTACCGTCTGCAATTTGTCCGCAGGATGAACTGCAAGAGGGGGAACCAATGAGAGACTCGCTGGAGGTGTTTGGTCGGGCACATGTCACTCTCATTTCCCATCACGAAGAAGAATTCACCAGCGGTTCAGCCTCCCACCCCGGATCGACAATAGGGCGTGAAGCCATCCAGCCGTGTTGCGTCCCACTCACAAAAAAGCGACTTGGGAAATGGAGCTCAGGGGCACTGCACTTCCCAAACCTGCAGAGTTCTAAACGATAACTATCGCCCCAAAATATATTGAGGTCAGGCTACGAAGAGGCGCTGAACGCAAGGCAGAACTGCAGGAAACGGATGTCAACGGGTACATCGGAATGGCCCCGATAGCACATGAAAAGCGCCAGAACGTGGACAATGATGCGGTTGGCCAAAAAGGGCGTATGCGTTTTTTCCTGAATATATTCAGGAAAAAACGCATACGCCCTTTTTGGCCAACCAAGCAACCTGGGAGAGCAAATCAGCACTACAAAGAAATCTCTCGCCCCCCCCCGGGGCAAAAGGGCCAGGCGAAAAAAGTCTAAAAACCAGAAAGGCAGGACAGCCCACGGAGTCAAGGGAGCCTTGTTAAGCTGATGGGCGGGATGTCAATGGCCAACAGCCAATCTTCACAAGTGTATCCTCTTTCCCAAACCATGGAAAACACAGAACCACAGAGCATAGGGCACTTCCACACATGGGCGTTGACCTTGGGAAAATGAAAAAATCAACCAGACACAGGGACCCCAAAGTTGAGGGCTGCTGTCTTGACAAGAACCTCCACTCCGGTACACGTTTCATATCCCAGGAAAGAGCCAAGTGGACAAAGACGAGTGGACAAGTGGACAAAGACAAGTGGACAAGTGGACAAGTGGACAAGTGGTGCTACGTAGGTCCAATGGAGTGTCACTCAGCCATGAAATCCACGTCATGAGGCTGGTAGCAGCATCCTGAGTGGATTTAGGTACGATCATCCTCAGTGAAATAAGTCCCACAAAAAAAGAAACTTATGATATCACTTATCGAGGGAATGTAAAAATCGCTCCCCATGCACTGAATCCCCAAACAGAACAGAGTCACGCTTTTAGAAAACACACTTATGCCTGCTTCAGGGGAAAGGTGAGGTGGGGTGACGCATAAAACTCGAGTTTGAAATGAGCACAGATACCCTTCCGAAAACCGAATATGGAATGGACACGACCTACTCCTTGCTCAATCAACTGGACTCACCAGACCCTGTTCATCGCACAAGTATCTATCCGACTAGTAAGCATCTTAAAAGCTAAGTCTTGATATCTCTGTGTAAGTGCATCAAGTGTGTGTAAAGCGGCCTAAAACCAGCAGGGAAAATCAGCTCAGACCCATTCTGAGGATACATTTCCAACATAAAGAAGAAACAAGCAGGGCAAAACAGAGAGAAATTCTTCCAAAATGCGTTCAGGGACTGGCATGCAACCAGGATGGACCACATCTACAGCCCCAGCGGCAGAAGACATAAGGCTGGACACTCTTGGGGCTGAGACGATTGGTGAGGTTGGGAAAGCAAATGCAGACCCTTGAAAGGAATCCTGCGTGCTCCCCATTCCATGGGTCCCAACTCTCCAGGTTCAACGCAATCTTCCGACAGCGAAAGCACTCATTGGAAACCCAGCGGATGCTACACCGTGGGATCGGGAAAGCTTTCTGAAACTCACCTCAGTTTTCATCTCCTGGTGCTCGTGTTCTCCATTCAGGCCCCCTTACTAACAATCTCCCCACTTGGAGACTCGGCGCCTTTCCATGCCTCTTTCGTACCGTCTGCAATTTGTCCGCAGGATGAACTGCAAGAGGGGGAACCAATGAGAGACTCGCTGGAGGTGTTTGGTTGGGCACATGTCACTCTCATTTCCCATCACGAAGAAGAATTCACCAGAGGTTCAGCCTGCCACCCCGGATCGACAATAGGGCGTGAAGCCATCCAGCCGTGTTGCGTCCCACTCACAAAAAAGCGACTTGGGAAATGGAGCTCAGGGGCACTGCACTTCCCAAACCTGCAGAGTTCTAAACGATAACTATCGCCCCAAAATATATTGAGGTCAGGCTACGAAGAGGCGCTGAACGCAAGGCAGAACTGCAGGAAACGGATGTCAACGGGTACATCGGAATGGCCCCGATAGCACATGAAAAGCGCCAGAACGTGGACAATGATGCGGTTGGCCAAAAAGGGCGTATGCGTTTTTTCCTGAATATATTCAGGAAAAAACGCATACGCCCTTTTTGGCCAACCAAGCAACCTGGGAGAGCAAATCAGCACTACAAAGAAATCTCTCGCCCCCCCCCGGGGCAAAAGGGCCAGGCGAAAAAAGTCTAAAAACCAGAAAGGCAGGACAGCCCACGGAGTCAAGGGAGCCTTGTTAAGCTGATGGGCGGGATGTCAATGGCCAACAGCCAATCTTCACAAGTGTATCCTCTTTCCCAAACCATGGAAAACACAGAACCACAGAGCATAGGGCACTTCCACACATGGGCGTTGACCTTGGGAAAATGAAAAAATCAACCAGACACAGGGACCCCAAAGTTGAGGGCTGCTGTCTTGACAAGAACCTCCACTCCGGTACACGTTTCATATCCCAGGAAAGAGCCAAGTGGACAAAGACGAGTGGACAAGTGGACAAAGACAAGTGGACAAGTGGACAAGTGGTGCTACGTAGGTCCAATGGAGTGTCACTCAGCCATGAAATCCACGTCATGAGGCTGGTAGCAGCATCCTGAGTGGATTTAGGTACGATCATCCTCAGTGAAATAAGTCCCACAAAAAAAGAAACTTATGATATCACTTATCGAGGGAATGTAAAAATCGCTCCCCATGCACTGAATCCCCAAACAGAACAGAGTCACGCTTTTAGAAAACACACTTATGCCTGCTTCAGGGGAAAGGTGAGGTGGGGTGACGCATAAAACTCGAGTTTGAAATGAGCACAGATACCCTTCCGAAAACCGAATATGGAATGGACACGACCTACTCCTTGCTCAATCAACTGGACTCACCAGACCCTGTTCATCGCACAAGTATCTATCCGACTAGTAAGCATCTTAAAAGCTAAGTCTTGATATCTCTGTGTAAGTGCATCAAGTGTGTGTAAAGCGGCCTAAAACCAGCAGGGAAAATCAGCTCAGACCCATTCTGAGGATACATTTCCAACATAAAGAAGAAACAAGCAGGGCAAAACAGAGAGAAATTCTTCCAAAATGCGTTCAGGGACTGGCATGCAACCAGGATTGACCACATCTACAGCCCCAGCGGCAGAAGACATAAGGCTGGACACTCTTGGGGCTGAGACGATTGGTGAGGTTGGGAAAGCAAATGCAGACCCTTGAAAGGAATCCTGCGTGCTCCCCATTCCATGGGTCCCAACTCTCCAGGTTCAACGCAATCTTCCGACAGCGAAAGCACTCATTGGAAACCCAGCGGATGCTACACCGTGGGATCGGGAAAGCTTTCTGAAACTCACCTCAGTTTTCCTCTCCTGGTGCTCGTGTTCTCCATTCAGGCCCCCTTACTAACAATCTCCCCACTTGGAGACTCGGCGCCTTTCCATGCCTCTTTCGTACCGTCTGCAATTTGTCCGCAGGATGAACTGCAAGAGGGGGAACCAATGAGAGACTCGCTGGAGGTGTTTGGTCGGGCACATGTCACTCTCATTTCCCATCACGAAGAAGAATTCACCAGCGGTTCAGCCTGCCACCCCGGATCGACAATAGGGCGTGAAGCCATCCAGCCGTGTTGCGTCCCACTCACAAAAAAGCGACTTGGGAAATGGAGCTCAGGGGCACTGCACTTCCCAAACCTGCAGAGTTCTAAACGATAACTATCGCCCCAAAATATATTGAGGTCAGGCTACGAAGAGGCGCTGAACGCAAGGCAGAACTGCAGGAAACGGATGTCAACGGGTACATCGGAATGGCCCCGATAGCACATGAAAAGCGCCAGAACGTGGACAATGATGCGGTTGGCCAAAAAGGGCGTATGCGTTTTTTCCTGAATATATTCAGGAAAAAACGCATACGCCCTTTTTGGCCAACCAAGCAACCTGGGAGAGCAAATCAGCACTACAAAGAAATCTCTCGACCCCCCCCCCGGGGCAAAAGGGCCAGGCGAAAAAAGTCTAAAAACCAGAAAGGCAGGACAGCCCACGGAGTCAAGGGAGCCTTGTTAAGCTGATGGGCGGGATGTCAATGGCCAACAGCCAATCTTCACAAGTGTATCCTCTTTCCCAAACCATGGAAAACACAGAACCACAGAGCATAGGGCACTTCCACACATGGGCGTTGACCTTGGGAAAATGAAAAAATCAACCAGACACAGGGACCCCAAAGTTGAGGGCTGCTGTCTTGACAAGAACCTCCACTCCGGTACACGTTTCATATCCCAGGAAAGAGCCAAGTGGACAAAGACGAGTGGACAAGTGGACAAAGACAAGTGGACAAGTGGACAAGTGGTGCTACGTAGGTCCAATGGAGTGTCACTCAGCCATGAAATCCACGTCATGAGGCTGGTAGCAGCATCCTGAGTGGATTTAGGTACGATCATCCTCAGTGAAATAAGTCCCACAAAAAAAGAAACTTATGATATCACTTATCGAGGGAATGTAAAAATCGCTCCCCATGCACTGAATCCCCAAACAGAACAGAGTCACGCTTTTAGAAAACACACTTATGCCTGCTTCAGGGGAAAGGTGAGGTGGGGTGACGCATAAAACTCGAGTTTGAAATGAGCACAGATACCCTTCCGAAAACCGAATATGGAATGGACACGACCTACTCCTTGCTCAATCAACTGGACTCACCAGACCCTGTTCATCGCACAAGTATCTATCCGACTAGTAAGCATCTTAAAAGCTAAGTCTTGATATCTCTGTGTAAGTGCATCAAGTGTGTGTAAAGCGGCCTAAAACCAGCAGGGAAAATCAGCTCAGACCCATTCTGAGGATACATTTCCAACATAAAGAAGAAACAAGCAGGGCAAAACAGAGAGAAATTCTTCCAAAATGCGTTCAGGGACTGGCATGCAACCAGGATTGACCACATCTACAGCCCCAGCGGCAGAAGACATAAGGCTGGACACTCTTGGGGCTGAGACGATTGGTGAGGTTGGGAAAGCAAATGCAGACCCTTGAAAGGAATCCTGCGTGCTCCCCATTCCATGGGTCCCAACTCTCCAGGTTCAACGCAATCTTCCGACAGCGAAAGCACTCATTGGAAACCCAGCGGTTGCTACACCGTGGGATCGGGAAAGCTTTCTGAAACTCACCTCAGTTTTCATCTCCTGGTGCTCGTGTTCTCCATTCAGGCCCCCTTACTAACAATCTCCCCACTTGGAGACTCGGCGCCTTTCCATGCCTCTTTCGTACCGTCTGCAATTTGTCTGCAGGATGAACTGCAAGAGGGGGAACCAATGAGAGACTCGCTGGAGGTGTTTGGTCGGGCACATGTCACTCTCATTTCCCATCACGAAGAAGAATTCACCAGCGGTTCAGCCTGCCACCCCGGATCGACAATAGGGCGTGAAGCCATCCAGCCGTGTTGCGTCCCACTCACAAAAAAGCGACTTGGGAAATGGAGCTCAGGGGCACTGCACTTCCCAAACCTGCAGAGTTCTAAACGATAACTATCGCCCCAAAATATATTGAGGTCAGGCTACGAAGAGGCGCTGAACGCAAGGCAGAACTGCAGGAAACGGATGTCAACGGGTACATCGGAATGGCCCCGATAGCACATGAAAAGCGCCAGAACGTGGACAATGATGCGGTTGGCCAAAAAGGGCGTATGCGTTTTTTCCTGAATATATTCAGGAAAAAACGCATACGCCCTTTTTGGCCAACCAAGCAACCTGGGAGAGCAAATCAGCACTACAAAGAAATCTCTCGCCCCCCCCCCCCGGGGCAAAAGGGCCAGGCGAAAAAAGTCTAAAAACCAGAAAGGCAGGACAGGCCACGGAGTCAAGGGAGTCTTGTTAAGCTGATGGGCGGGATGTCAATGGCCAACAGCCAATCTTCACAAGTGTATCCTCTTTCCCAAACCATGGAAAACACAGAACCACAGAGCATAGGGCACTTCCACACATGGGCGTTGACCTTGGGAAAATGAAAAAATCAACCAGACACAGGGACCCCAAAGTTGAGGGCTGCTGTCTTGACAAGAACCTCCACTCGGGTACACGTTTCATATCCCAGGAAAGAGCCAAGTGGACAAAGACGAGTGGACAAGTGGACAAAGACAAGTGGACAAGTGGACAAGTGGTGCTACGTAGGTCCAATGGAGTGTCACTCAGCCATGAAATCCACGTCATGAGGCTGGTAGCAGCATCCTGAGTGGATTTAGGTACGATCATCCTCAGTGAAATAAGTCCCACAAAAAAAGAAACTTATGATATCACTTATCGAGGGAATGTAAAAATCGCTCCCCATGCACTGAATCCCCAAACAGAACAGAGTCACGCTTTTAGAAAACACACTTATGCCTGCTTCAGGGGAAAGGTGAGGTGGGGTGACGCATAAAACTCGAGTTTGAAATGAGCACAGATACCCTTCCGAAAACCGAATATGGAATGGACACGACCTACTCCTTGCTCAATCAACTGGACTCACCAGACCCTGTTCATCGCACAAGTATCTATCCGACTAGTAAGCATCTTAAAAGCTAAGTCTTGATATCTCTGTGTAAGTGCATCAAGTGTGTGTAAAGCGGCCTAAAACCAGCAGGGAAAATCAGCTCAGACCCATTCTGAGGATACATTTCCAACATAAAGAAGAAACAAGCAGGGCAAAACAGAGAGAAATTCTTCCAAAATGCGTTCAGGGACTGGCATGCAACCAGGATTGACCACATCTACAGCCCCAGCGGCAGAAGACATAAGGCTGGACACTCTTGGGGCTGAGACGATTGGTGAGGTTGGGAAAGCAAATGCAGACCCTTGAAAGGAATCCTGCGTGCTCCCCATTCCATGGGTCCCAACTCTCCAGGTTCAACGCAATCTTCCGACAGCGAAAGCACTCATTGGAAACCCAGCGGATGCTACACCGTGGGATCGGGAAAGCTTTCTGAAACTCACCTCAGTTTTCATCTCCTGGTGCTCGTGTTCTCCATTCAGGCCCCCTTACTAACAATCTCCCCACTTGGAGACTCGGCGCCTTTCCATGCCTCTTTCGTACCGTCTGCAATTTGTCCGCAGGATGAACTGCAAGAGGGGGAACCAATGAGAGACTCGCTGGAGGTGTTTGGTCGGGCACATGTCACTCTCATTTCCCATCACGAAGAAGAATTCACCAGCGGTTCAGCCTGCCACCCCGGATCGACAATAGGGCGTGAAGCCATCCAGCCGTGTTGCGTCCCACTCACAAAAAAGCGACTTGGGAAATGGAGCTCAGGGGCACTGCACTTCCCAAACCTGCAGAGTTCTAAACGATAACTATCGCCCCAAAATATATTGAGGTCAGGCTACGAAGAGGCGCTGAACGCAAGGCAGAACTGCAGGAAACGGATGTCAACGGGTACATCGGAATGGCCCCGATAGCACATGAAAAGCGCCAGAACGTGGACAATGATGCGGTTGGCCAAAAAGGGCGTATGCGTTTTTTCCTGAATATATTCAGGAAAAAACGCATACGCCCTTTTTGGCCAACCAAGCAACCTGGGAGAGCAAATCAGCACTACAAAGAAATCTCTCGCCCCCCCCCCCCGGGGCAAAAGGGCCAGGCGAAAAAAGTCTAAAAACCAGAAAGGCAGGACAGCCCACGGAGTCAAGGGAGCCTTGTTAAGCTGATGGGCGGGATGTCAATGGCCAACAGCCAATCTTCACAAGTGTATCCTCTTTCCCAAACCATGGAAAACACAGAACCACAGAGCATAGGGCACTTCCACACATGGGCGTTGACCTTGGGAAAATGAAAAAATCAACCAGACACAGGGACCCCAAAGTTGAGGGCTGCTGTCTTGACAAGAACCTCCACTCGGGTACACGTTTCATATCCCAGGAAAGAGCCAAGTGGACAAAGACGAGTGGACAAGTGGACAAAGACAAGTGGACAAGTGGACAAGTGGTGCTACGTAGGTCCAATGGAGTGTCACTCAGCCATGAAATCCACGTCATGAGGCTGGTAGCAGCATCCTGAGTGGATTTAGGTACGATCATCCTCAGTGAAATAAGTCCCACAAAAAAAGAAACTTATGATATCACTTATCGAGGGAATGTAAAAATCGCTCCCCATGCACTGAATCCCCAAACAGAACAGAGTCACGCTTTTAGAAAACACACTTATGCCTGCTTCAGGGGAAAGGTGAGGTGGGGTGACGCATAAAACTCGAGTTTGAAATGAGCACAGATACCCTTCCGAAAACCGAATATGGAATGGACACGACCTACTCCTTGCTCAATCAACTGGACTCACCAGACCCTGTTCATCGCACAAGTATCTATCCGACTAGTAAGCATCTTAAAAGCTAAGTCTTGATATCTCTGTGTAAGTGCATCAAGTGTGTGTAAAGCGGCCTAAAACCAGCAGGGAAAATCAGCTCAGACCCATTCTGAGGATACATTTCCAACATAAAGAAGAAACAAGCAGGGCAAAACAGAGAGAAATTCTTCCAAAATGCGTTCAGGGACTGGCATGCAACCAGGATTGACCACATCTACAGCCCCAGCGGCAGAAGACATAAGGCTGGACACTCTTGGGGCTGAGACGATTGGTGAGGTTGGGAAAGCAAATGCAGACCCTTGAAAGGAATCCTGCGTGCTCCCCATTCCATGGGTCCCAACTCTCCAGGTTCAACGCAATCTTCCGACAGCGAAAGCACTCATTGGAAACCCAGCGGATGCTACACCGTGGGATCGGGAAAGCTTTCTGAAACTCACCTCAGTTTTCATCTCCTGGTGCTCGTGTTCTCCATTCAGGCCCCCTTACTAACAATCTCCCCACTTGGAGACTCGGCGCCTTTCCATGCCTCTTTCGTACCGTCTGCAATTTGTCCGCAGGATGAACTGCAAGAGGGGGAACCAATGAGAGACTCGCTGGAGGTGTTTGGTCGGGCACATGTCACTCTCATTTCCCATCACGAAGAAGAATTCACCAGCGGTTCAGCCTGCCACCCCGGATCGACAATAGGGCGTGAAGCCATCCAGCCGTGTTGCGTCCCACTCACAAAAAAGCGACTTGGGAAATGGAGCTCAGGGGCACTGCACTTCCCAAACCTGCAGAGTTCTAAACGATAACTATCGCCCCAAAATATATTGAGGTCAGGCTACGAAGAGGCGCTGAACGCAAGGCAGAACTGCAGGAAACGGATGTCAACGGGTACATCGGAATGGCCCCGATAGCACATGAAAAGCGCCAGAACGTGGACAATGATGCGGTTGGCCAAAAAGGGCGTATGCGTTTTTTCCTGAATATATTCAGGAAAAAACGCATACGCCCTTTTTGGCCAACCAAGCAACCTGGGAGAGCAAATCAGCACTACAAAGAAATCTCTCGCCCCCCCCCCCCGGGGCAAAAGGGCCAGGCGAAAAAAGTCTAAAAACCAGAAAGGCAGGACAGCCCACGGAGTCAAGGGAGCCTTGTTAAGCTGATGGGCGGGATGTCAATGGCCAACAGCCAATCTTCACAAGTGTATCCTCTTTCCCAAACCATGGAAAACACAGAACCACAGAGCATAGGGCACTTCCACACATGGGCGTTGACCTTGGGAAAATGAAAAAATCAACCAGACACAGGGACCCCAAAGTTGAGGGCTGCTGTCTTGACAAGAACCTCCACTCCGGTACACGTTTCATATCCCAGGAAAGAGCCAAGTGGACAAAGACGAGTGGACAAGTGGACAAAGACAAGTGGACAAGTGGACAAGTGGTGCTACGTAGGTCCAATGGAGTGTCACTCAGCCATGAAATCCACGTCATGAGGCTGGTAGCAGCATCCTGAGTGGATTTAGGTACGATCATCCTCAGTGAAATAAGTCCCACAAAAAAAGAAACTTATGATATCACTTATCGAGGGAATGTAAAAATCGCTCCCCATGCACTGAATCCCCAAACAGAACAGAGTCACGCTTTTAGAAAACACACTTATGCCTGCTTCAGGGGAAAGGTGAGGTGGGGTGACGCATAAAACTCGAGTTTGAAATGAGCACAGATACCCTTCCGAAAAC
The DNA here is from genome assembly GCF_026419965.1 of Kogia breviceps. Classification (NCBI taxonomy): domain Eukaryota; kingdom Metazoa; phylum Chordata; class Mammalia; order Artiodactyla; family Physeteridae; genus Kogia; species Kogia breviceps. The sequence continues at coordinate 126,188,426 of NC_081312.1, read as the reverse complement.
CGAATATGGAATGGACACGACCTACTCCTTGCTCAATCAACTGGACTCACCAGACCCTGTTCATCGCACAAGTATCTATCCGACTAGTAAGCATCTTAAAAGCTAAGTCTTGATATCTCTGTGTAAGTGCATCAAGTGTGTGTAAAGCGGCCTAAAACCAGCAGGGAAAATCAGCTCAGACCCATTCTGAGGATACATTTCCAACATAAAGAAGAAACAAGCAGGGCAAAACAGAGAGAAATTCTTCCAAAATGCGTTCAGGGACTGGCATGCAACCAGGATTGACCACATCTACAGCCCCAGCGGCAGAAGACATAAGGCTGGACACTCTTGGGGCTGAGACGATTGGTGAGGTTGGGAAAGCAAATGCAGACCCTTGAAAGGAATCCTGCGTGCTCCCCATTCCATGGGTCCCAACTCTCCAGGTTCAACGCAATCTTCCGACAGCGAAAGCACTCATTGGAAACCCAGCGGATGCTACACCGTGGGATCGGGAAAGCTTTCTGAAACTCACCTCAGTTTTCATCTCCTGGTGCTCGTGTTCTCCATTCAGGCCCCCTTACTAACAATCTCCCCACTTGGAGACTCGGCGCCTTTCCATGCCTCTTTCGTACCGTCTGCAATTTGTCCGCAGGATGAACTGCAAGAGGGGGAACCAATGAGAGACTCGCTGGAGGTGTTTGGTCGGGCACATGTCACTCTCATTTCCCATCACGAAGAAGAATTCACCAGCGGTTCAGCCTGCCACCCCGGATCGACAATAGGGCGTGAAGCCATCCAGCCGTGTTGCGTCCCACTCACAAAAAAGCGACTTGGGAAATGGAGCTCAGGGGCACTGCACTTCCCAAACCTGCAGAGTTCTAAACGATAACTATCGCCCCAAAATATATTGAGGTCAGGCTACGAAGAGGCGCTGAACGCAAGGCAGAACTGCAGGAAACGGATGTCAACGGGTACATCGGAATGGCCCCGATAGCACATGAAAAGCGCCAGAACGTGGACAATGATGCGGTTGGCCAAAAAGGGCGTATGCGTTTTTTCCTGAATATATTCAGGAAAAAACGCATACGCCCTTTTTGGCCAACCAAGCAACCTGGGAGAGCAAATCAGCACTACAAAGAAATCTCTCGCCCCCCCCCCCCGGGGCAAAAGGGCCAGGCGAAAAAAGTCTAAAAACCAGAAAGGCAGGACAGCCCACGGAGTCAAGGGAGCCTTGTTAAGCTGATGGGCGGGATGTCAATGGCCAACAGCCAATCTTCACAAGTGTATCCTCTTTCCCAAACCATGGAAAACACAGAACCACAGAGCATAGGGCACTTCCACACATGGGCGTTGACCTTGGGAAAATGAAAAAATCAACCAGACACAGGGACCCCAAAGTTGAGGGCTGCTGTCTTGACAAGAACCTCCACTCCGGTACACGTTTCATATCCCAGGAAAGAGCCAAGTGGACAAAGACGAGTGGACAAGTGGACAAAGACAAGTGGACAAGTGGACAAGTGGTGCTACGTAGGTCCAATGGAGTGTCACTCAGCCATGAAATCCACGTCATGAGGCTGGTAGCAGCATCCTGAGTGGATTTAGGTACGATCATCCTCAGTGAAATAAGTCCCACAAAAAAAGAAACTTATGATATCACTTATCGAGGGAATGTAAAAATCGCTCCCCATGCACTGAATCCCCAAACAGAACAGAGTCACGCTTTTAGAAAACACACTTATGCCTGCTTCAGGGGAAAGGTGAGGTGGGGTGACGCATAAAACTCGAGTTTGAAATGAGCACAGATACCCTTCCGAAAACCGAATATGGAATGGACACGACCTACTCCTTGCTCAATCAACTGGACTCACCAGACCCTGTTCATCGCACAAGTATCTATCCGACTAGTAAGCATCTTAAAAGCTAAGTCTTGATATCTCTGTGTAAGTGCATCAAGTGTGTGTAAAGCGGCCTAAAACCAGCAGGGAAAATCAGCTCAGACCCATTCTGAGGATACATTTCCAACATAAAGAAGAAACAAGCAGGGCAAAACAGAGAGAAATTCTTCCAAAATGCGTTCAGGGACTGGCATGCAACCAGGATTGACCACATCTACAGCCCCAGCGGCAGAAGACATAAGGCTGGACACTCTTGGGGCTGAGACGATTGGTGAGGTTGGGAAAGCAAATGCAGACCCTTGAAAGGAATCCTGCGTGCTCCCCATTCCATGGGTCCCAACTCTCCAGGTTCAACGCAATCTTCCGACAGCGAAAGCACTCATTGGAAACCCAGCGGATGCTACACCGTGGGATCGGGAAAGCTTTCTGAAACTCACCTCAGTTTTCATCTCCTGGTGCTCGTGTTCTCCATTCAGGCCCCCTTACTAACAATCTCCCCACTTGGAGACTCGGCGCCTTTCCATGCCTCTTTCGTACCGTCTGCAATTTGTCCGCAGGATGAACTGCAAGAGGGGGAACCAATGAGAGACTCGCTGGAGGTGTTTGGTCGGGCACATGTCACTCTCATTTCCCATCACGAAGAAGAATTCACCAGCGGTTCAGCCTGCCACCCCGGATCGACAATAGGGCGTGAAGCCATCCAGCCGTGTTGCGTCCCACTCACAAAAAAGCGACTTGGGAAATGGAGCTCAGGGGCACTGCACTTCCCAAACCTGCAGAGTTCTAAACGATAACTATCGCCCCAAAATATATTGAGGTCAGGCTACGAAGAGGCGCTGAACGCAAGGCAGAACTGCAGGAAACGGATGTCAACGGGTACATCGGAATGGCCCCGATAGCACATGAAAAGCGCCAGAACGTGGACAATGATGCGGTTGGCCAAAAAGGGCGTATGCGTTTTTTCCTGAATATATTCAGGAAAAAACGCATACGCCCTTTTTGGCCAACCAAGCAACCTGGGAGAGCAAATCAGCACTACAAAGAAATCTCTCGGCCCCCCCCCCGGGGCAAAAGGGCCAGGCGAAAAAAGTCTAAAAACCAGAAAGGCAGGACAGCCCACGGAGTCAAGGGAGCCTTGTTAAGCTGATGGGCGGGATGTCAATGGCCAACAGCCAATCTTCACAAGTGTATCCTCTTTCCCAAACCATGGAAAACACAGAACCACAGAGCATAGGGCACTTCCACACATGGGCGTTGACCTTGGGAAAATGAAAAAATCAACCAGACACAGGGACCCCAAAGTTGAGGGCTGCTGTCTTGACAAGAACCTCCACTCCGGTACACGTTTCATATCCCAGGAAAGAGCCAAGTGGACAAGTGGACAAAGACAAGTGGACAAGTGGACAAGTGGTGCTACGTAGGTCCAATGGAGTGTCACTCAGCCATGAAATCCACGTCATGAGGCTGGTAGCAGCATCCTGAGTGGATTTAGGTACGATCATCCTCAGTGAAATAAGTCCCACAAAAAAAGAAACTTATGATATCACTTATCGAGGGAATGTAAAAATCGCTCCCCATGCACTGAATCCCCAAACAGAACAGAGTCACGCTTTTAGAAAACACACTTATGCCTGCTTCAGGGGAAAGGTGAGGTGGGGTGACGCATAAAACTCGAGTTTGAAATGAGCACAGATACCCTTCCGAAAACCGAATATGGAATGGACACGACCTACTCCTTGCTCAATCAACTGGACTCACCAGACCCTGTTCATCGCACAAGTATCTATCCGACTAGTAAGCATCTTAAAAGCTAAGTCTTGATATCTCTGTGTAAGTGCATCAAGTGTGTGTAAAGCGGCCTAAAACCAGCAGGGAAAATCAGCTCAGACCCATTCTGAGGATACATTTCCAACATAATGAAGAAACAGGCAGGGCAAAACAGAGAGAAATTCTTCCAAAATGCGTTCAGGGACTGGCATGCAACCAGGATTGACCACATCTACAGCCCCAGCGGCAGAAGACATAAGGCTGGACACTCTTGGGGCTGAGACGATTGGTGAGGTTGGGAAAGCAAATGCAGACCCTTGAAAGGAATCCTGCGTGCTCCCCATTCCATGGGTCCCAACTCTCCAGGTTCAACGCAATCTTCCGACAGCGAAAGCACTCATTGGAAACCCAGCGGTTGCTACACCGTGGGATCGGGAAAGCTTTCTGAAACTCACCTCAGTTTTCATCTCCTGGTGCTCGTGTTTTCCATTCAGGCCCCCTTACTAACAATCTCCCCACTTGGAGACTCGGCGCCTTTCCATGCCTCTTTCGTACCGTCTGCAATTTGTCCGCAGGATGAACTGCAAGAGGGGGAACCAATGAGAGACTCGCTGGAGGTGTTTGGTCGGGCACATGTCATTCTCATTTCCCATCACGAAGAAGAATTCACCAGCGGTTCAGCCTGCCACCCCGGATCGACAATAGGGCGTGAAGCCATCCAGCCGTGTTGCGTCCCACTCACAAAAAAGCGACTTGGGAAATGGAGCTCAGGGGCACTGCACTTCCCAAACCTGCAGAGTTCTAAACGATAACTATCGCCCCAAAATATATTGAGGTCAGGCTACGAAGAGGCGCTGAACGCAAGGCAGAACTGCAGGAAACGGATGTCAACGGGTACATCGGAATGGCCCCGATAGCACATGAAAAGCGCCAGAACGTGGACAATGATGCGGTTGGCCAAAAAGGGCGTATGCGTTTTTTCCTGAATATATTCAGGAAAAAACGCATACGCCCTTTTTGGCCAACCAAGCAACCTGGGAGAGCAAATCAGCACTACAAAGAAATCTCTCGCCCCCCCCCGGGGCAAAAGGGCCAGGCGAAAAAAGTCTAAAAACCAGAAAGGCAGGACAGCCCACGGAGTCAAGGGAGCCTTGTTAAGCTGATGGGCGGGATGTCAATGGCCAACAGCCAATCTTCACAAGTGTATCCTCTTTCCCAAACCATGTAAAACACAGAACCACAGAGCATAGGGCACTTCCACACATGGGCGTTGACCTTGGGAAAATGAAAAAATCAACCAGACACAGGGACCCCAAAGTTGAGGGCTGCTGTCTTGACAAGAACCTCCACTCCGGTACACGTTTCATATCCCAGGAAAGAGCCAAGTGGACAAGTGGACAAAGACAAGTGGACAAGTGGACAAGTGGTGCTACGTAGGTCCAATGGAGTGTCACTCAGCCATGAAATCCACGTCATGAGGCTGGTAGCAGCATCCTGAGTGGATTTAGGTACGATCATCCTCAGTGAAATAAGTCCCACAAAAAAAGAAACTTATGATATCACTTATCGAGGGAATGTAAAAATCGCTCCCCATGCACTGAATCCCCAAACAGAACAGAGTCACGCTTTTAGAAAACACACTTATGCCTGCTTCAGGGGAAAGGTGAGGTGGGGTGACGCATAAAACTCGAGTTTGAAATGAGCACAGATACCCTTCCGAAAACCGAATATGGAATGGACACGACCTACTCCTTGCTCAATCAACTGGACTCACCAGACCCTGTTCATCGCACAAGTATCTATCCGACTAGTAAGCATCTTAAAAGCTAAGTCTTGATATCTCTGTGTAAGTGCATCAAGTGTGTGTAAAGCGGCCTAAAACCAGCAGGGAAAATCAGCTCAGACCCATTCTGAGGATACATTTCCAACATAAAGAAGAAACAAGCAGGGCAAAACAGAGAGAAATTCTTCCAAAATGCGTTCAGGGACTGGCATGCAACCAGGATTGACCACATCTACAGCCCCAGCGGCAGAAGACATAAGGCTGGACACTCTTGGGGCTGAGACGATTGGTGAGGTTGGGAAAGCAAATGCAGACCCTTGAAAGGAATCCTGCGTGCTCCCCATTCCATGGGTCCCAACTCTCCAGGTTCAACGCAATCTTCCGACAGCGAAAGCACTCATTGGAAACCCAGCGGATGCTACACCGTGGGATCGGGAAAGCTTTCTGAAACTCACCTCAGTTTTCATCTCCTGGTGCTCGTGTTCTCCATTCAGGCCCCCTTACTAACAATCTCCCCACTTGGAGACTCGGCGCCTTTCCATGCCTCTTTCGTACCGTCTGCAATTTGTCCGCAGGATGAACTGCAAGAGGGGGAACCAATGAGAGACTCGCTGGAGGTGTTTGGTCGGGCACATGTCACTCTCATTTCCCATCACGAAGAAGAATTCACCAGCGGTTCAGCCTGCCACCCCGGATCGACAATAGGGCGTGAAGCCATCCAGCCGTGTTGCGTCCCACTCACAAAAAAGCGACTTGGGAAATGGAGCTCAGGGGCACTGCACTTCCCAAACCTGCAGAGTTCTAAACGATAACTATCGCCCCAAAATATATTGAGGTCAGGCTACGAAGAGGCGCTGAACGCAAGGCAGAACTGCAGGAAACGGATGTCAACGGGTACATCGGAATGGCCCCGATAGCACATGAAAAGCGCCAGAACGTGGACAATGATGCGGTTGGCCAAAAAGGGCGTATGCGTTTTTTCCTGAATATATTCAGGAAAAAACGCATACGCCCTTTTTGGCCAACCAAGCAACCTGGGAGAGCAAATCAGCACTACAAAGAAATCTCTCGGCCCCCCCCCCGGGGCAAAAGGGCCAGGCGAAAAAAGTCTAAAAACCAGAAAGGCAGGACAGCCCACGGAGTCAAGGGAGCCTTGTTAAGCTGATGGGCGGGATGTCAATGGCCAACAGCCAATCTTCACAAGTGTATCCTCTTTCCCAAACCATGGAAAACACAGAACCACAGAGCATAGGGCACTTCCACACATGGGCGTTGACCTTGGGAAAATGAAAAAATCAACCAGACACAGGGACCCCAAAGTTGAGGGCTGCTGTCTTGACAAGAACCTCCACTCCGGTACACGTTTCATATCCCAGGAAAGAGCCAAGTGGACAAGTGGACAAAGACAAGTGGACAAGTGGACAAGTGGTGCTACGTAGGTCCAATGGAGTGTCACTCAGCCATGAAATCCACGTCATGAGGCTGGTAGCAGCATCCTGAGTGGATTTAGGTACGATCATCCTCAGTGAAATAAGTCCCACAAAAAAAGAAACTTATGATATCACTTATCGAGGGAATGTAAAAATCGCTCCCCATGCACTGAATCCCCAAACAGAACAGAGTCACGCTTTTAGAAAACACACTTATGCCTGCTTCAGGGGAAAGGTGAGGTGGGGTGACGCATAAAACTCGAGTTTGAAATGAGCACAGATACCCTTCCGAAAACCGAATATGGAATGGACACGACCTACTCCTTGCTCAATCAACTGGACTCACCAGACCCTGTTCATCGCACAAGTATCTATCCGACTAGTAAGCATCTTAAAAGCTAAGTCTTGATATCTCTGTGTAAGTGCATCAAGTGTGTGTAAAGCGGCCTAAAACCAGCAGGGAAAATCAGCTCAGACCCATTCTGAGGATACATTTCCAACATAATGAAGAAACAGGCAGGGCAAAACAGAGAGAAATTCTTCCAAAATGCGTTCAGGGACTGGCATGCAACCAGGATTGACCACATCTACAGCCCCAGCGGCAGAAGACATAAGGCTGGACACTCTTGGGGCTGAGACGATTGGTGAGGTTGGGAAAGCAAATGCAGACCCTTGAAAGGAATCCTGCGTGCTCCCCATTCCATGGGTCCCAACTCTCCAGGTTCAACGCAATCTTCCGACAGCGAAAGCACTCATTGGAAACCCAGCGGTTGCTACACCGTGGGATCGGGAAAGCTTTCTGAAACTCACCTCAGTTTTCATCTCCTGGTGCTCGTGTTTTCCATTCAGGCCCCCTTACTAACAATCTCCCCACTTGGAGACTCGGCGCCTTTCCATGCCTCTTTCGTACCGTCTGCAATTTGTCCGCAGGATGAACTGCAAGAGGGGGAACCAATGAGAGACTCGCTGGAGGTGTTTGGTCGGGCACATGTCATTCTCATTTCCCATCACGAAGAAGAATTCACCAGCGGTTCAGCCTGCCACCCCGGATCGACAATAGGGCGTGAAGCCATCCAGCCGTGTTGCGTCCCACTCACAAAAAAGCGACTTGGGAAATGGAGCTCAGGGGCACTGCACTTCCCAAACCTGCAGAGTTCTAAACGATAACTATCGCCCCAAAATATATTGAGGTCAGGCTACGAAGAGGCGCTGAACGCAAGGCAGAACTGCAGGAAACGGATGTCAACGGGTACATCGGAATGGCCCCGATAGCACATGAAAAGCGCCAGAACGTGGACAATGATGCGGTTGGCCAAAAAGGGCGTATGCGTTTTTTCCTGAATATATTCAGGAAAAAACGCATACGCCCTTTTTGGCCAACCAAGCAACCTGGGAGAGCAAATCAGCACTACAAAGAAATCTCTCGCCCCCCCCCGGGGCAAAAGGGCCAGGCGAAAAAAGTCTAAAAACCAGAAAGGCAGGACAGCCCACGGAGTCAAGGGAGCCTTGTTAAGCTGATGGGCGGGATGTCAATGGCCAACAGCCAATCTTCACAAGTGTATCCTCTTTCCCAAACCATGTAAAACACAGAACCACAGAGCATAGGGCACTTCCACACATGGGCGTTGACCTTGGGAAAATGAAAAAATCAACCAGACACAGGGACCCCAAAGTTGAGGGCTGCTGTCTTGACAAGAACCTCCACTCCGGTACACGTTTCATATCCCAGGAAAGAGCCAAGTGGACAAGTGGACAAAGACAAGTGGACAAGTGGACAAGTGGTGCTACGTAGGTCCAATGGAGTGTCACTCAGCCATGAAATCCACGTCATGAGGCTGGTAGCAGCATCCTGAGTGGATTTAGGTACGATCATCCTCAGTGAAATAAGTCCCACAAAAAAAGAAACTTATGATATCACTTATCGAGGGAATGTAAAAATCGCTCCCCATGCACTGAATCCCCAAACAGAACAGAGTCACGCTTTTAGAAAACACACTTATGCCTGCTTCAGGGGAAAGGTGAGGTGGGGTGACGCATAAAACTCGAGTTTGAAATGAGCACAGATACCCTTCCGAAAACCGAATATGGAATGGACACGACCTACTCCTTGCTCAATCAACTGGACTCACCAGACCCTGTTCATCGCACAAGTATCTATCCGACTAGTAAGCATCTTAAAAGCTAAGTCTTGATATCTCTGTGTAAGTGCATCAAGTGTGTGTAAAGCGGCCTAAAACCAGCAGGGAAAATCAGCTCAGACCCATTCTGAGGATACATTTCCAACATAAAGAAGAAACAAGCAGGGCAAAACAGAGAGAAATTCTTCCAAAATGCGTTCAGGGACTGGCATGCAACCAGGATTGACCACATCTACAGCCCCAGCGGCAGAAGACATAAGGCTGGACACTCTTGGGGCTGAGACGATTGGTGAGGTTGGGAAAGCAAATGCAGACCCTTGAAAGGAATCCTGCGTGCTCCCCATTCCATGGGTCCCAACTCTCCAGGTTCAACGCAATCTTCCGACAGCGAAAGCACTCATTGGAAACCCAGCGGATGCTACACCGTGGGATCGGGAAAGCTTTCTGAAACTCACCTCAGTTTTCATCTCCTGGTGCTCGTGTTCTCCATTCAGGCCCCCTTACTAACAATCTCCCCACTTGGAGACTCGGCGCCTTTCCATGCCTCTTTCGTACCGTCTGCAATTTGTCCGCAGGATGAACTGCAAGAGGGGGAACCAATGAGAGACTCGCTGGAGGTGTTTGGTCGGGCACATGTCACTCTCATTTCCCATCACGAAGAAGAATTCACCAGCGGTTCAGCCTGCCACCCCGGATCGACAATAGGGCGTGAAGCCATCCAGCCGTGTTGCGTCCCACTCACAAAAAAGCGACTTGGGAAATGGAGCTCAGGGGCACTGCACTTCCCAAACCTGCAGAGTTCTAAACGATAACTATCGCCCCAAAATATATTGAGGTCAGGCTACGAAGAGGCGCTGAACGCAAGGCAGAACTGCAGGAAACGGATGTCAACGGGTACATCGGAATGGCCCCGATAGCACATGAAAAGCGCCAGAACGTGGACAATGATGCGGTTGGCCAAAAAGGGCGTATGCGTTTTTTCCTGAATATATTCAGGAAAAAACGCATACGCCCTTTTTGGCCAACCAAGCAACCTGGGAGAGCAAATCAGCACTACAAAGAAATCTCTCGCCCCCCCCGGGGCAAAAGGGCCAGGCGAAAAAAGTCTAAAAACCAGAAAGACAGGACAGGCCACGGAGTCAAGGGAGCCTTGTTAAGCTGATGGGCGGGATGTCAATGGCCAACAGCCAATCTTCACAAGTGTATCCTCTTTCCCAAACCATGTAAAACACAGAACCACAGAGCATAGGGCACTTCCACACATGGGCGTTGACCTTGGGAAAATGAAAAAATCAACCAGACACAGGGACCCCAAAGTTGAGGGCTGCTGTCTTGACAAGAACCTCCACTCCGGTACACGTTTCATATCCCAGGAAAGAGCCAAGTGGACAAAGACGAGTGGACAAGTGGACAAAGACAAGTGGACAAGTGGACAAGTGGTGCTACGTAGGTCCAATGGAGTGTCACTCAGCCATGAAATCCACGTCATGAGGCTGGTAGCAGCATCCTGAGTGGATTTAGGTACGATCATCCTCAGTGAAATAAGTCCCACAAAAAAAGAAACTTATGATATCACTTATCGAGGGAATGTAAAAATTGCTCCCCATGCACTGAATCCCCAAACAGAACAGAGTCACGCTTTTAGAAAACACACTTATGCCTGCTTCAGGGGAAAGGTGAGGTGGGGTGACGCATAAAACTCGAGTTTGAAATGAGCACAGATACCCTTCCGAAAACCGAATATGGAATGGACACGACCTACTCCTTGCTCAATCAACTGGACTCACCAGACCCTGTTCATCGCACAAGTATCTATCCGACTAGTAAGCATCTTAAAAGCTAAGTCTTGATATCTCTGTGTAAGTGCATCAAGTGTGTGTAAAGCGGCCTAAAACCAGCAGGGAAAATCAGCTCAGACCCATTCTGAGGATACATTTCCAACATAAAGAAGAAACAAGCAGGGCAAAACAGAGAGAAATTCTTCCAAAATGCGTTCAGGGACTGGCATGCAACCAGGATTGACCACATCTACAGCCCCAGCGGCAGAAGACATAAGGCTTGACACTCTTGGGGCTGAGACGATTGGTGAGGTTGGGAAAGCAAATGCAGACCCTTGAAAGGAATCCTGCGTGCTCCCCATTCCATGGGTCCCAACTCTCCAGGTTCAACGCAATCTTCCGACAGCGAAAGCACTCATTGGAAACCCAGCGGTTGCTACACCGTGGGATCGGGAAAGCTTTCTGAAACTCACCTCAGTTTTCATCTCCTGGTGCTCGTGTTCTCCATTCAGGCCCCCTTACTAACAATCTCCCCACTTGGAGACTCGGCGCCTTTCCATGCCTCTTTCGTACCGTCTGCAATTTGTCCGCAGGATGAACTGCAAGAGGGGGAACCAATGAGAGACTCGCTGGAGGTGTTTGGTCGGGCACATGTCACTCTCATTTCCCATCACGAAGAAGAATTCACCAGCGGTTCAGCCTGCCACCCCGGATCGACAATAGGGCGTGAAGCCATCCAGCCGTGTTGCGTCCCACTCACAAAAAAGCGACTTGGGAAATGGAGCTCAGGGGCACTGCACTTCCCAAACCTGCAGAGTTCTAAACGATAACTATCGCCCCAAAATATATTGAGGTCAGGCTACGAAGAGGCGCTGAACGCAAGGCAGAACTGCAGGAAACGGATGTCAACGGGTACATCGGAATGGCCCCGATAGCACATGAAAAGCGCCAGAACGTGGACAATGATGCGGTTGGCCAAAAAGGGCGTATGCGTTTTTTCCTGAATATATTCAGGAAAAAACGCATACGCCCTTTTTGGCCAACCAAGCAACCTGGGAGAGCAAATCAGCACTACAAAGAAATCTCTCGCCCCCCCCCCACCGGGGCAAAAGGGCCAGGCGAAAAAAGTCTAAAAACCAGAAAGGCAGGACAGGCCACGGAGTCAAGGGAGCCTTGTTAAGCTGATGGGCGGGATGTCAATGGCCAACAGCCAATCTTCACAAGTGTATCCTCTTTCCCAAACCATGGAAAACACAGAACCACAGAGCATAGGGCACTTCCACACATGGGCGTTGACCTTGGGAAAATGAAAAAATCAACCAGACACAGGGACCCAAAGTTGAGGGCTGCTGTCTTGACAAGAACCTCCACTCCGGTACACGTTTCATATCCCAGGAAAGAGCCAAGTGGACAAAGACGAGTGGACAAGTGGACAAAGACAAGTGGACAAGTGGACAAGTGGTGCTACGTAGGTCCAATGGAGTGTCACTCAGCCATGAAATCCACGTCATGAGGCTGGTAGCAGCATCCTGAGTGGATTTAGGTACGATCATCCTCAGTGAAATAAGTCCCACAAAAAAAGAAACTTATGATATCACTTATCGAGGGAATGTAAAAATCGCTCCCCATGCACTGAATCCCCAAACAGAACAGAGTCACGCTTTTAGAAAACACACTTATGCCTGCTTCAGGGGAAAGGTGAGGTGGGGTGACGCATAAAACTCGAGTTTGAAATGAGCACAGATACCCTTCCGAAAACCGAATATGGAATGGACACGACCTACTCCTTGCTCAATCAACTGGACTCACCAGACCCTGTTCATCGCACAAGTATCTATCCGACTAGTAAGCATCTTAAAAGCTAAGTCTTGATATCTCTGTGTAAGTGCATCAAGTGTGTGTAAAGCGGCCTAAAACCAGCAGGGAAAATCAGCTCAGACCCATTCTGAGGATACATTTCCAACATAAAGAAGAAACAAGCAGGGCAAAACAGAGAGAAATTCTTCCAAAATGCGTTCAGGGACTGGCATGCAACCAGGATTGACCACATCTACAGCCCCAGCGGCAGAAGACATAAGGCTGGACACTCTTGGGGCTGAGACGATTGGTGAGGTTGGGAAAGCAAATGCAGACCCTTGAAAGGAATCCTGCGTGCTCCCCATTCCATGGGTCCCAACTCTCCAGGTTCAACGCAATCTTCCGACAGCGAAAGCACTCATTGGAAACCCAGCGGATGCTACACCGTGGGATCGGGAAAGCTTTCTGAAACTCACCTCAGTTTTCATCTCCTGGTGCTCGTGTTCTCCATTCAGGCCCCCTTACTAACAATCTCCCCACTTGGAGACTCGGCGCCTTTCCATGCCTCTTTCGTACCGTCTGCAATTTGTCCGCAGGATGAACTGCAAGAGGGGGAACCAATGAGAGACTCGCTGGAGGTGTTTGGTCGGGCACATGTCACTCTCATTTCCCATCACGAAGAAGAATTCACCAGCGGTTCAGCCTGCCACCCCGGATCGACAATAGGGCGTGAAGCCATCCAGCCGTGTTGCGTCCCACTCACAAAAAAGCGACTTGGGAAATGGAGCTCAGGGGCACTGCACTTCCCAAACCTGCAGAGTTCTAAACGATAACTATCGCCCCAAAATATATTGAGGTCAGGCTACGAAGAGGCGCTGAACGCAAGGCAGAACTGCAGGAAACGGATGTCAACGGGTACATCGGAATGGCCCCGATAGCACATGAAAAGCGCCAGAACGTGGACAATGATGCGGTTGGCCAAAAAGGGCGTATGCGTTTTTTCCTGAATATATTCAGGAAAAAACGCATACGCCCTTTTTGGCCAACCAAGCAACCTGGGAGAGCAAATCAGCACTACAAAGAAATCTCTCGGCCCCCCCCCCGGGGCAAAAGGGCCAGGCGAAAAAAGTCTAAAAACCAGAAAGGCAGGACAGCCCACGGAGTCAAGGGAGCCTTGTTAAGCTGATGGGCGGGATGTCAATGGCCAACAGCCAATCTTCACAAGTGTATCCTCTTTCCCAAACCATGGAAAACACAGAACCACAGAGCATAGGGCACTTCCACACATGGGCGTTGACCTTGGGAAAATGAAAAAATCAACCAGACACAGGGACCCCAAAGTTGAGGGCTGCTGTCTTGACAAGAACCTCCACTCCGGTACACGTTTCATATCCCAGGAAAGAGCCAAGTGGACAAGTGGACAAAGACAAGTGGACAAGTGGACAAGTGGTGCTACGTAGGTCCAATGGAGTGTCACTCAGCCATGAAATCCACGTCATGAGGCTGGTAGCAGCATCCTGAGTGGATTTAGGTACGATCATCCTCAGTGAAATAAGTCCCACAAAAAAAGAAACTTATGATATCACTTATCGAGGGAATGTAAAAATCGCTCCCCATGCACTGAATCCCCAAACAGAACAGAGTCACGCTTTTAGAAAACACACTTATGCCTGCTTCAGGGGAAAGGTGAGGTGGGGTGACGCATAAAACTCGAGTTTGAAATGAGCACAGATACCCTTCCGAAAACCGAATATGGAATGGACACGACCTACTCCTTGCTCAATCAACTGGACTCACCAGACCCTGTTCATCGCACAAGTATCTATCCGACTAGTAAGCATCTTAAAAGCTAAGTCTTGATATCTCTGTGTAAGTGCATCAAGTGTGTGTAAAGCGGCCTAAAACCAGCAGGGAAAATCAGCTCAGACCCATTCTGAGGATACATTTCCAACATAATGAAGAAACAGGCAGGGCAAAACAGAGAGAAATTCTTCCAAAATGCGTTCAGGGACTGGCATGCAACCAGGATTGACCACATCTACAGCCCCAGCGGCAGAAGACATAAGGCTGGACACTCTTGGGGCTGAGACGATTGGTGAGGTTGGGAAAGCAAATGCAGACCCTTGAAAGGAATCCTGCGTGCTCCCCATTCCATGGGTCCCAACTCTCCAGGTTCAACGCAATCTTCCGACAGCGAAAGCACTCATTGGAAACCCAGCGGTTGCTACACCGTGGGATCGGGAAAGCTTTCTGAAACTCACCTCAGTTTTCATCTCCTGGTGCTCGTGTTTTCCATTCAGGCCCCCTTACTAACAATCTCCCCACTTGGAGACTCGGCGCCTTTCCATGCCTCTTTCGTACCGTCTGCAATTTGTCCGCAGGATGAACTGCAAGAGGGGGAACCAATGAGAGACTCGCTGGAGGTGTTTGGTCGGGCACATGTCATTCTCATTTCCCATCACGAAGAAGAATTCACCAGCGGTTCAGCCTGCCACCCCGGATCGACAATAGGGCGTGAAGCCATCCAGCCGTGTTGCGTCCCACTCACAAAAAAGCGACTTGGGAAATGGAGCTCAGGGGCACTGCACTTCCCAAACCTGCAGAGTTCTAAACGATAACTATCGCCCCAAAATATATTGAGGTCAGGCTACGAAGAGGCGCTGAACGCAAGGCAGAACTGCAGGAAACGGATGTCAACGGGTACATCGGAATGGCCCCGATAGCACATGAAAAGCGCCAGAACGTGGACAATGATGCGGTTGGCCAAAAAGGGCGTATGCGTTTTTTCCTGAATATATTCAGGAAAAAACGCATACGCCCTTTTTGGCCAACCAAGCAACCTGGGAGAGCAAATCAGCACTACAAAGAAATCTCTCGCCCCCCCCCGGGGCAAAAGGGCCAGGCGAAAAAAGTCTAAAAACCAGAAAGGCAGGACAGCCCACGGAGTCAAGGGAGCCTTGTTAAGCTGATGGGCGGGATGTCAATGGCCAACAGCCAATCTTCACAAGTGTATCCTCTTTCCCAAACCATGTAAAACACAGAACCACAGAGCATAGGGCACTTCCACACATGGGCGTTGACCTTGGGAAAATGAAAAAATCAACCAGACACAGGGACCCCAAAGTTGAGGGCTGCTGTCTTGACAAGAACCTCCACTCCGGTACACGTTTCATATCCCAGGAAAGAGCCAAGTGGACAAGTGGACAAAGACAAGTGGACAAGTGGACAAGTGGTGCTACGTAGGTCCAATGGAGTGTCACTCAGCCATGAAATCCACGTCATGAGGCTGGTAGCAGCATCCTGAGTGGATTTAGGTACGATCATCCTCAGTGAAATAAGTCCCACAAAAAAAGAAACTTATGATATCACTTATCGAGGGAATGTAAAAATCGCTCCCCATGCACTGAATCCCCAAACAGAACAGAGTCACGCTTTTAGAAAACACACTTATGCCTGCTTCAGGGGAAAGGTGAGGTGGGGTGACGCATAAAACTCGAGTTTGAAATGAGCACAGATACCCTTCCGAAAACCGAATATGGAATGGACACGACCTACTCCTTGCTCAATCAACTGGACTCACCAGACCCTGTTCATCGCACAAGTATCTATCCGACTAGTAAGCATCTTAAAAGCTAAGTCTTGATATCTCTGTGTAAGTGCATCAAGTGTGTGTAAAGCGGCCTAAAACCAGCAGGGAAAATCAGCTCAGACCCATTCTGAGGATACATTTCCAACATAAAGAAGAAACAAGCAGGGCAAAACAGAGAGAAATTCTTCCAAAATGCGTTCAGGGACTGGCATGCAACCAGGATTGACCACATCTACAGCCCCAGCGGCAGAAGACATAAGGCTGGACACTCTTGGGGCTGAGACGATTGGTGAGGTTGGGAAAGCAAATGCAGACCCTTGAAAGGAATCCTGCGTGCTCCCCATTCCATGGGTCCCAACTCTCCAGGTTCAACGCAATCTTCCGACAGCGAAAGCACTCATTGGAAACCCAGCGGATGCTACACCGTGGGATCGGGAAAGCTTTCTGAAACTCACCTCAGTTTTCATCTCCTGGTGCTCGTGTTCTCCATTCAGGCCCCCTTACTAACAATCTCCCCACTTGGAGACTCGGCGCCTTTCCATGCCTCTTTCGTACCGTCTGCAATTTGTCCGCAGGATGAACTGCAAGAGGGGGAACCAATGAGAGACTCGCTGGAGGTGTTTGGTCGGGCACATGTCACTCTCATTTCCCATCACGAAGAAGAATTCACCAGCGGTTCAGCCTGCCACCCCGGATCGACAATAGGGCGTGAAGCCATCCAGCCGTGTTGCGTCCCACTCACAAAAAAGCGACTTGGGAAATGGAGCTCAGGGGCACTGCACTTCCCAAACCTGCAGAGTTCTAAACGATAACTATCGCCCCAAAATATATTGAGGTCAGGCTACGAAGAGGCGCTGAACGCAAGGCAGAACTGCAGGAAACGGATGTCAACGGGTACATCGGAATGGCCCCGATAGCACATGAAAAGCGCCAGAACGTGGACAATGATGCGGTTGGCCAAAAAGGGCGTATGCGTTTTTTCCTGAATATATTCAGGAAAAAACGCATACGCCCTTTTTGGCCAACCAAGCAACCTGGGAGAGCAAATCAGCACTACAAAGAAATCTCTCGCCCCCCCCGGGGCAAAAGGGCCAGGCGAAAAAAGTCTAAAAACCAGAAAGACAGGACAGGCCACGGAGTCAAGGGAGCCTTGTTAAGCTGATGGGCGGGATGTCAATGGCCAACAGCCAATCTTCACAAGTGTATCCTCTTTCCCAAACCATGTAAAACACAGAACCACAGAGCATAGGGCACTTCCACACATGGGCGTTGACCTTGGGAAAATGAAAAAATCAACCAGACACAGGGACCCCAAAGTTGAGGGCTGCTGTCTTGACAAGAACCTCCACTCCGGTACACGTTTCATATCCCAGGAAAGAGCCAAGTGGACAAAGACGAGTGGACAAGTGGACAAAGACAAGTGGACAAGTGGACAAGTGGTGCTACGTAGGTCCAATGGAGTGTCACTCAGCCATGAAATCCACGTCATGAGGCTGGTAGCAGCATCCTGAGTGGATTTAGGTACGATCATCCTCAGTGAAATAAGTCCCACAAAAAAAGAAACTTATGATATCACTTATCGAGGGAATGTAAAAATCGCTCCCCATGCACTGAATCCCCAAACAGAACAGAGTCACGCTTTTAGAAAACACACTTATGCCTGCTTCAGGGGAAAGGTGAGGTGGGGTGACGCATAAAACTCGAGTTTGAAATGAGCACAGATACCCTTCCGAAAACCGAATATGGAATGGACACGACCTACTCCTTGCTCAATCAACTGGACTCACCAGACCCTGTTCATCGCACAAGTATCTATCCGACTAGTAAGCATCTTAAAAGCTAAGTCTTGATATCTCTGTGTAAGTGCATCAAGTGTGTGTAAAGCGGCCTAAAACCAGCAGGGAAAATCAGCTCAGACCCATTCTGAGGATACATTTCCAACATAAAGAAGAAACAAGCAGGGCAAAACAGAGAGAAATTCTTCCAAAATGCGTTCAGGGACTGGCATGCAACCAGGATTGACCACATCTACAGCCCCAGCGGCAGAAGACATAAGGCTTGACACTCTTGGGGCTGAGACGATTGGTGAGGTTGGGAAAGCAAATGCAGACCCTTGAAAGGAATCCTGCGTGCTCCCCATTCCATGGGTCCCAACTCTCCAGGTTCAACGCAATCTTCCGACAGCGAAAGCACTCATTGGAAACCCAGCGGTTGCTACACCGTGGGATCGGGAAAGCTTTCTGAAACTCACCTCAGTTTTCATCTCCTGGTGCTCGTGTTCTCCATTCAGGCCCCCTTACTAACAATCTCCCCACTTGGAGACTCGGCGCCTTTCCATGCCTCTTTCGTACCGTCTGCAATTTGTCCGCAGGATGAACTGCAAGAGGGGGAACCAATGAGAGACTCTCTGGAGGTGTTTGGTCGGGCACATGTCACTCTCATTTCCCATCACGAAGAAGAATTCACCAGCGGTTCAGCCTGCCACCCCGGATCGACAATAGGGCGTGAAGCCATCCAGCCGTGTTGCGTCCCACTCACAAAAAAGCGACTTGGGAAATGGAGCTCAGGGGCACTGCACTTCCCAAACCTGCAGAGTTCTAAACGATAACTATCGCCCCAAAATATATTGAGGTCAGGCTACGAAGAGGCGCTGAACGCAAGGCAGAACTGCAGGAAACGGATGTCAACGGGTACATCGGAATGGCCCCGATAGCACATGAAAAGCGCCAGAACGTGGACAATGATGCGGTTGGCCAAAAAGGGCGTATGCGTTTTTTCCTGAATATATTCAGGAAAAAACGCATACGCCCTTTTTGGCCAACCAAGCAACCTGGGAGAGCAAATCAGCACTACAAAGAAATCTCTCGCCCCCCCCCCACCGGGGCAAAAGGGCCAGGCGAAAAAAGTCTAAAAACCAGAAAGGCAGGACAGGCCACGGAGTCAAGGGAGCCTTGTTAAGCTGATGGGCGGGATGTCAATGGCCAACAGCCAATCTTCACAAGTGTATCCTCTTTCCCAAACCATGGAAAACACAGAACCACAGAGCATAGGGCACTTCCACACATGGGCGTTGACCTTGGGAAAATGAAAAAATCAACCAGACACAGGGACCCAAAGTTGAGGGCTGCTGTCTTGACAAGAACCTCCACTCCGGTACACGTTTCATATCCCAGGAAAGAGCCAAGTGGACAAAGACGAGTGGACAAGTGGACAAAGACAAGTGGACAAGTGGACAAGTGGTGCTACGTAGGTCCAATGGAGTGTCACTCAGCCATGAAATCCACGTCATGAGGCTGGTAGCAGCATCCTGAGTGGATTTAGGTACGATCATCCTCAGTGAAATAAGTCCCACAAAAAAAGAAACTTATGATATCACTTATCGAGGGAATGTAAAAATCGCTCCCCATGCACTGAATCCCCAAACAGAACAGAGTCACGCTTTTAGAAAACACACTTATGCCTGCTTCAGGGGAAAGGTGAGGTGGGGTGACGCATAAAACTCGAGTTTGAAATGAGCACAGATACCCTTCTGAAAACCGAATATGGAATGGACACGACCTACTCCTTGCTCAATCAACTGGACTCACCAGACCCTGTTCATCGCACAAGTATCTATCCGACTAGTAAGCATCTTAAAAGCTAAGTCTTGATATCTCTGTGTAAGTGCATCAAGTGTGTGTAAAGCGGCCTAAAACCAGCAGGGAAAATCAGCTCAGACCCATTCTGAGGATACATTTCCAACATAAAGAAGAAACAAGCAGGGCAAAACAGAGAGAAATTCTTCCAAAATGCGTTCAGGGACTGGCATGCAACCAGGATTGACCACATCTACAGCCCCAGCGGCAGAAGACATAAGGCTGGACACTCTTGGGGCTGAGACGATTGGTGAGGTTGGGAAAGCAAATGCAGACCCTTGAAAGGAATCCTGCGTGCTCCCCATTCCATGGGTCCCAACTCTCCAGGTTCAACGCAATCTTCCGACAGCGAAAGCACTCATTGGAATCCCAGCGGTTGCTACACCGTGGGATCGGGAAAGCTTTCTGAAACTCACCTCAGTTTTCATCTCCTGGTGCTCGTGTTCTCCATTCAGGCCCCCTTACTAACAATCTCCCCACTTGGAGACTCGGCGCCTTTCCATGCCTCTTTCGTACCGTCTGCAATTTGTCCGCAGGATGAACTGCAAGAGGGGGAACCAATGAGAGACTCGCTGGAGGTGTTTGGTCGGGCACATGTCAC
The DNA here is from genome assembly GCF_026419965.1 of Kogia breviceps. Classification (NCBI taxonomy): domain Eukaryota; kingdom Metazoa; phylum Chordata; class Mammalia; order Artiodactyla; family Physeteridae; genus Kogia; species Kogia breviceps. The sequence continues at coordinate 126,168,031 of NC_081312.1, read as the reverse complement.
TCTCATTTCCCATCACGAAGAAGAATTCACCAGCGGTTCAGCCTGCCACCCCGGATCGACAATAGGGCGTGAAGCCATCCAGCCGTGTTGCGTCCCACTCACAAAAAAGCGACTTGGGAAATGGAGCTCAGGGGCACTGCACTTCCCAAACCTGCAGAGTTCTAAACGATAACTATCGCCCCAAAATATATTGAGGTCAGGCTACGAAGAGGCGCTGAACGCAAGGCAGAACTGCAGGAAACGGATGTCAACGGGTACATCGGAATGGCCCCGATAGCACATGAAAAGCGCCAGAACGTGGACAATGATGCGGTTGGCCAAAAAGGGCGTATGCGTTTTTTCCTGAATATATTCAGGAAAAAATGCATACGCCCTTTTTGGCCAACCAAGCAACCTGGGAGAGCAAATCAGCACTACAAAGAAATCTCTCGGCCCCCCCCCGGGGCAAAAGGGCCAGGCGAAAAAAGTCTAAAAACCAGAAAGGCAGGACAGGCCACGGAGTCAAGGGAGCCTTGTTAAGCTGATGGGCGGGATGTCAATGGCCAACAGCCAATCTTCACAAGTGTATCCTCTTTCCCAAACCATGTAAAACACAGAACCACAGAGCATAGGGCACTTCCACACATGGGCGTTGACCTTGGGAAAATGAAAAAATCAACCAGACACAGGGACCCCAAAGTTGAGGGCTGCTGTCTTGACAAGAACCTCCACTCCGGTACACGTTTCATATCCCAGGAAAGAGCCAAGTGGACAAGTGGACAAAGACAAGTGGACAAGTGGACAAGTGGTGCTACGTAGGTCCAATGGAGTGTCACTCAGCCATGAAATCCACGTCATGAGGCTGGTAGCAGCATCCTGAGTGGATTTAGGTACGATCATCCTCAGTGAAATAAGTCCCACAAAAAAAGAAACTTATGATATCACTTATCGAGGGAATGTAAAAATCGCTCCCCATGCACTGAATCCCCAAACAGAACAGAGTCACGCTTTTAGAAAACACACTTATGCCTGCTTCAGGGGAAAGGTGAGGTGGGGTGACGCATAAAACTCGAGTTTGAAATGAGCACAGATACCCTTCCGAAAACCGAATATGGAATGGACACGACCTACTCCTTGCTCAATCAACTGGACTCACCAGACCCTGTTCATCGCACAAGTATCTATCCGACTAGTAAGCATCTTAAAAGCTAAGTCTTGATATCTCTGTGTAAGTGCATCAAGTGTGTGTAAAGCGGCCTAAAACCAGCAGGGAAAATCAGCTCAGACCCATTCTGAGGATACATTTCCAACATAAAGAAGAAACAAGCAGGGCAAAACAGAGAGAAATTCTTCCAAAATGCGTTCAGGGACTGGCATGCAACCAGGATTGACCACATCTACAGCCCCAGCGGCAGAAGACATAAGGCTGGACACTCTTGGGGCTGAGACGATTGGTGAGGTTGGGAAAGCAAATGCAGACCCTTGAAAGGAATCCTGCGTGCTCCCCATTCCATGGCTCCCAACTCTCCAGGTTCAACGCAATCTTCCGACAGCGAAAGCACTCATTGGAAACCCAGCGGATGCTACACCGTGGGATCGGGAAAGCTTTCTGAAACTCACCTCAGTTTTCATCTCCTGGTGCTCGTGTTCTCCATTCAGGCCCCCTTACTAACAATCTCCCCACTTGGAGACTCGGCGCCTTTCCATGCCTCTTTCGTACCGTCTGCAATTTGTCCGCAGGATGAACTGCAAGAGGGGGAACCAATGAGAGACTCGCTGGAGGTGTTTGGTCGGGCACATGTCACTCTCATTTCCCATCACGAAGAAGAATTCACCAGCGGTTCAGCCTGCCACCCCGGATCGACAATAGGGCGTGAAGCCATCCAGCCGTGTTGCGTCCCACTCACAAAAAAGCGACTTGGGAAATGGAGCTCAGGGGCACTGCACTTCCCAAACCTGCAGAGTTCTAAACGATAACTATCGCCCCAAAATATATTGAGGTCAGGCTACGAAGAGGCGCTGAACGCAAGGCAGAACTGCAGGAAACGGATGTCAACGGGTACATCGGAATGGCCCCGATAGCACATGAAAAGCGCCAGAACGTGGACAATGATGCGGTTGGCCAAAAAGGGCGTATGCGTTTTTTCCTGAATATATTCAGGAAAAAATGCATACGCCCTTTTTGGCCAACCAAGCAACCTGGGAGAGCAAATCAGCACTACAAAGAAATCTCTCGGCCCCCCCCCCGGGGCAAAAGGGCCAGGCGAAAAAAGTCTAAAAACCAGAAAGGCAGGACAGCCCACGGAGTCAAGGGAGCCTTGTTAAGCTGATGGGCGGGATGTCAATGGCCAACAGCCAATCTTCACAAGTGTATCCTCTTTCCCAAACCATGTAAAACACAGAACCACAGAGCATAGGGCACTTCCACACATGGGCGTTGACCTTGGGAAAATGAAAAAATCAACCAGACACAGGGACCCCAAAGTTGAGGGCTGCTGTCTTGACAAGAACCTCCACTCCGGTACACGTTTCATATCCCAGGAAAGAGCCAAGTGGACAAGTGGACAAAGACAAGTGGACAAGTGGACAAGTGGTGCTACGTAGGTCCAATGGAGTGTCACTCAGCCATGAAATCCACGTCATGAGGCTGGTAGCAGCATCCTGAGTGGATTTAGGTACGATCATCCTCAGTGAAATAAGTCCCACAAAAAAAGAAACTTATGATATCACTTATCGAGGGAATGTAAAAATCGCTCCCCATGCACTGAATCCCCAAACAGAACAGAGTCACGCTTTTAGAAAACACACTTATGCCTGCTTCAGGGGAAAGGTGAGGTGGGGTGACGCATAAAACTCGAGTTTGAAATGAGCACAGATACCCTTCCGAAAACCGAATATGGAATGGACACGACCTACTCCTTGCTCAATCAACTGGACTCACCAGACCCTGTTCATCGCACAAGTATCTATCCGACTAGTAAGCATCTTAAAAGCTAAGTCTTGATATCTCTGTGTAAGTGCATCAAGTGTGTGTAAAGCGGCCTAAAACCAGCAGGGAAAATCAGCTCAGACCCATTCTGAGGATACATTTCCAACATAAAGAAGAAACAAGCAGGGCAAAACAGAGAGAAATTCTTCCAAAATGCGTTCAGGGACTGGCATGCAACCAGGATTGACCACATCTACAGCCCCAGCGGCAGAAGACATAAGGCTGGACACTCTTGGGGCTGAGACGATTGGTGAGGTTGGGAAAGCAAATGCAGACCCTTGAAAGGAATCCTGCGTGCTCCCCATTCCATGGGTCCCAACTCTCCAGGTTCAACGCAATCTTCCGACAGCGAAAGCACTCATTGGAAACCCAGCGGATGCTACACCGTGGGATCGGGAAAGCTTTCTGAAACTCACCTCAGTTTTCATCTCCTGGTGCTCGTGTTCTCCATTCAGGCCCCCTTACTAACAATCTCCCCACTTGGAGACTCGGCGCCTTTCCATGCCTCTTTCGTACCGTCTGCAATTTGTCCGCAGGATGAACTGCAAGAGGGGGAACCAATGAGAGACTCGCTGGAGGTGTTTGGTCGGGCACATGTCACTCTCATTTCCCATCACGAAGAAGAATTCACCAGCGGTTCAGCCTGCCACCCCGGATCGACAATAGGGCGTGAAGCCATCCAGCCGTGTTGCGTCCCACTCACAAAAAAGCGACTTGGGAAATGGAGCTCAGGGGCACTGCACTTCCCAAACCTGCAGAGTTCTAAACGATAACTATCGCCCCAAAATATATTGAGGTCAGGCTACGAAGAGGCGCTGAACGCAAGGCAGAACTGCAGGAAACGGATGTCAACGGGTACATCGGAATGGCCCCGATAGCACATGAAAAGCGCCAGAACGTGGACAATGATGCGGTTGGCCAAAAAGGGCGTATGCGTTTTTTCCTCAGGAAAAAACGCATACGCCCTTTTTGGCCAACCAAGCAACCTGGGAGAGCAAATCAGCACTACAAAGAAATCTCTCGCCCCCCCCCGGGGCAAAAGGGCCAGGCGAAAAAAGTCTAAAAACCAGAAAGGCAGGACAGGCCACGGAGTCAAGGGAGCCTTGTTAAGCTGATGGGCGGGATGTCAATGGCCAACAGCCAATCTTCACAAGTGTATCCTCTTTCCCAAACCATGGAAAACACAGAACCACAGAGCATAGGGCACTTCCACACATGGGCGTTGACCTTGGGAAAATGAAAAAATCAACCAGACACAGGGACCCCAAAGTTGAGGGCTGCTGTCTTGACAAGAACCTCCACTCCGGTACACGTTTCATATCCCAGGAAAGAGCCAAGTGGACAAAGACGAGTGGACAAGTGGACAAAGACAAGTGGACAAGTGGACAAGTGGTGCTACGTAGGTCCAATGGAGTGTCACTCAGCCATGAAATCCACGTCATGAGGCTGGTAGCAGCATCCTGAGTGGATTTAGGTACGATCATCCTCAGTGAAATAAGTCCCACAAAAAAAGAAACTTATGATATCACTTATCGAGGGAATGTAAAAATCGCTCCCCATGCACTGAATCCCCAAACAGAACAGAGTCACGCTTTTAGAAAACACACTTATGCCTGCTTCAGGGGAAAGGTGAGGTGGGGTGACGCATAAAACTCGAGTTTGAAATGAGCACAGATACCCTTCCGAAAACCGAATATGGAATGGACACGACCTACTCCTTGCTCAATCAACTGGACTCACCAGACCCTGTTCATCGCACAAGTATCTATCCGACTAGTAAGCATCTTAAAAGCTAAGTCTTGATATCTCTGTGTAAGTGCATCAAGTGTGTGTAAAGCGGCCTAAAACCAGCAGGGAAAATCAGCTCAGACCCATTCTGAGGATACATTTCCAACATAAAGAAGAAACAAGCAGGGCAAAACAGAGAGAAATTCTTCCAAAATGCGTTCAGGGACTGGCATGCAACCAGGATTGACCACATCTACAGCCCCAGCGGCAGAAGACATAAGGCTGGACACTCTTGGGGCTGAGACGATTGGTGAGGTTGGGAAAGCAAATGCAGACCCTTGAAAGGAATCCTGCGTGCTCCCCATTCCATGGGTCCCAACTCTCCAGGTTCAACGCAATCTTCCGACAGCGAAAGCACTCATTGGAAACCCAGCGGATGCTACACCGTGGGATCGGGAAAGCTTTCTGAAACTCACCTCAGTTTTCATCTCCTGGTGCTCGTGTTCTCCATTCAGGCCCCCTTACTAACAATCTCCCCACTTGGAGACTCGGCGCCTTTCCATGCCTCTTTCGTACCGTCTGCAATTTGTCCGCAGGATGAACTGCAAGAGGGGGAACCAATGAGAGACTCGCTGGAGGTGTTTGGTCGGGCACATGTCACTCTCATTTCCCATCACGAAGAAGAATTCACCAGCGGTTCAGCCTGCCACCCCGGATCGACAATAGGGCGTGAAGCCATCCAGCCGTGTTGCGTCCCACTCACAAAAAAGCGACTTGGGAAATGGAGCTCAGGGGCACTGCACTTCCCAAACCTGCAGAGTTCTAAACGATAACTATCGCCCCAAAATATATTGAGGTCAGGCTACGAAGAGGCGCTGAACGCAAGGCAGAACTGCAGGAAACGGATGTCAACGGGTACATCGGAATGGCCCCGATAGCACATGAAAAGCGCCAGAACGTGGACAATGATGCGGTTGGCCAAAAAGGGCGTATGCGTTTTTTCCTGAATATATTCAGGAAAAAACGCATACGCCCTTTTTGGCCAACCAAGCAACCTGGGAGAGCAAATCAGCACTACAAAGAAATCTCTCGCCCCCCCCCCCCGGGGCAAAAGGGCCAGGCGAAAAAAGTCTAAAATCCAGAAAGGCAGGACAGCCCACGGAGTCAAGGGAGCCTTGTTAAGCTGATGGGCGGGATGTCAATGGCCAACAGCCAATCTTCACAAGTGTATCCTCTTTCCCAAACCATGGAAAACACAGAACCACAGAGCATAGGGCACTTCCACATATGGGCGTTGACCTTGGGAAAATGAAAAAATCAACCAGACACAGGGACCCAAAGTTGAGGGCTGCTGTCTTGACAAGAACCTCCACTCCGGTACACGTTTCATATCCCAGGAAAGAGCCAAGTGGACAAAGACGAGTGGACAAGTGGACAAAGACAAGTGGACAAGTGGACAAGTGGTGCTACGTAGGTCCAATGGAGTGTCACTCAGCCTTGAAATCCACGTCATGAGGCTGGTAGCAGCATCCTGAGTGGATTTAGGTACGATCATCCTCAGTGAAATAAGTCCCACAAAAAAAGAAACTTATGATATCACTTATCGAGGGAATGTAAAAATCGCTCCCCATGCACTGAATCCCCAAACAGAACAGAGTCACGCTTTTAGAAAACACACTTATGCCTGCTTCAGGGGAAAGGTGAGGTGGGGTGACGCATAAAACTCGAGTTTGAAATGAGCACAGATACCCTTCCGAAAACCGAATATGGAATGGACACGACCTACTCCTTGCTCAATCAACTGGACTCACCAGACCCTGTTCATCGCACAAGTATCTATCCGACTAGTAAGCATCTTAAAAGCTAAGTCTTGATATCTCTGTGTAAGTGCATCAAGTGTGTGTAAAGCGGCCTAAAACCAGCAGGGAAAATCAGCTCAGACCCATTCTGAGGATACATTTCCAACATAAAGAAGAAACAAGCAGGGCAAAACAGAGAGAAATTCTTCCAAAATGCGTTCAGGGACTGGCATGCAACCAGGATTGACCACATCTACAGCCCCAGCGGCAGAAGACATAAGGCTGGACACTCTTGGGGCTGAGACGATTGGTGAGGTTGGGAAAGCAAATGCAGACCCTTGAAAGGAATCCTGCGTGCTCCCCATTCCATGGGTCCCAACTCTCCAGGTTCAACGCAATCTTCCGACAGCGAAAGCACTCATTGGAAACCCAGCGGTTGCTACACCGTGGGATCGGGAAAGCTTTCTGAAACTCACCTCAGTTTTCATCTCCTGGTGCTCGTGTTCTCCATTCAGGCCCCCTTACTAACAATCTCCCCACTTGGAGACTCGGCGCCTTTCCATGCCTCTTTCGTACCGTCTGCAATTTGTCCGCAGGATGAACTGCAAGAGGGGGAACCAATGAGAGACTCGCTGGAGGTGTTTGGTCGGGCACATGTCACTCTCATTTCCCATCACGAAGAAGAATTCACCAGCGGTTCAGCCTGCCACCCCGGATCGACAATAGGGCGTGAAGCCATCCAGCCGTGTTGCGTCCCACTCACAAAAAAGCGACTTGGGAAATGGAGCTCAGGGGCACTGCACTTCCCAAACCTGCAGAGTTCTAAACGATAACTATCGCCCCAAAATATATTGAGGTCAGGCTACGAAGAGGCGCTGAACGCAAGGCAGAACTGCAGGAAACGGATGTCAACGGGTACATCGGAATGGCCCCGATAGCACATGAAAAGCGCCAGAACGTGGACAATGATGCGGTTGGCCAAAAAGGGCGTATGCGTTTTTTCCTGAATATATTCAGGAAAAAACGCATACGCCCTTTTTGGCCAACCAAGCAACCTGGGAGAGCAAATCAGCACTACAAAGAAATCTCTCGCCCCCCCCCCGGGGCAAAAGGGCCAGGCGAAAAAAGTCTAAAAACCAGAAAGGCAGGACAGGCCACGGAGTCAAGGGAGCCTTGTTAAGCTGATGGGCGGGATGTCAATGGCCAACAGCCAATCTTCACAAGTGTATCCTCTTTCCCAAACCATGGAAAACACAGAACCACAGAGCATAGGGCACTTCCACACATGGGCGTTGACCTTGGGAAAATGAAAAAATCAACCAGACACAGGGACCCCAAAGTTGAGGGCTGCTGTCTTGACAAGAACCTCCACTCCGGTACACGTTTCATATCCCAGGAAAGAGCCAAGTGGACAAAGACGAGTGGACAAGTGGACAAGTGCAGAAGTGGTGCTACGTAGGTCCAATGGAGTGTCACTCAGCCATGAAATGCACGTCATGAGGCTGGTAGCAGCATCCTGAGTGGATTTAGGTACGATCATCCTCAGTGAAATAAGTCCCACAAAAAAAGAAACTTATGATATCACTTATCGAGGGAATGTAAAAATCGCTCCCCATGCACTGAATCCCCAAACAGAACAGAGTCACGCTTTTAGAAAACACACTTATGCCTGCTTCAGGGGAAAGGTGAGGTGGGGTGACGCATAAAACTCGAGTTTGAAATGAGCACAGATACCCTTCCGAAAACCGAATATGGAATGGACACGACCTACTCCTTGCTCAATCAACTGGACTCACCAGACCCTGTTCATCGCACAAGTATCTATCCGACTAGTAAGCATCTTAAAAGCTAAGTCTTGATATCTCTGTGTAAGTGCATCAAGTGTGTGTAAAGCGGCCTAAAACCAGCAGGGAAAATCAGCTCAGACCCATTCTGAGGATACATTTCCAACATAAAGAAGAAACAAGCAGGGCAAAACAGAGAGAAATTCTTCCAAAATGCGTTCAGGGACTGGCATGCAACCAGGATTGACCACATCTACAGCCCCAGCGGCAGAAGACATAAGGCTGGACACTCTTGGGGCTGAGACGATTGGTGAGGTTGGGAAAGCAAATGCACACCCTTGAAAGGAATCCTGCGTACTCCCCATTCCATGGGTCCCAACTCTCCAGGTTCAACGCAATCTTCCGACAGCGAAAGCACTCATTGGAAACCCAGCGGATGCTACACCGTGGGATCGGGAAAGCTTTCTGAAACTCACCTCAGTTTTCATCTCCTGGTGCTCGTGTTCTCCATTCAGGCCCCCTTACTAACAATCTCCCCACTTGGAGACTCGGCGCCTTTCCATGCCTCTTTCGTACCGTCTGCAATTTGTCCGCAGGATGAACTGCAAGAGGGGGAACCAATGAGAGACTCGCTGGAGGTGTTTGGTCGGGCACATGTCACTCTCATTTCCCATCACGAAGAAGAATTCACCAGCGGTTCAGCCTGCCACCCCGGATCGACAATAGGGCGTGAAGCCATCCAGCCGTGTTGCGTCCCACTCACAAAAAAGCGACTTGGGAAATGGAGCTCAGGGGCACTGCACTTCCCAAACCTGCAGAGTTCTAAACGATAACTATCGCCCCAAAATATATTGAGGTCAGGCTACGAAGAGGCGCTGAACGCAAGGCAGAACTGCAGGAAACGGATGTCAACGGGTACATCGGAATGGCCCCGATAGCACATGAAAAGCGCCAGAACGTGGACAATGATGCGGTTGGCCAAAAAGGGCGTATTCAGGAAAAAACGCATACGCCCTTTTTGGCCAACCAAGCAACCTGGGAGAGCAAATCAGCACTACAAAGAAATCTCTCGCCCCCCCCCCGGGGCAAAAGGGCCAGGCGAAAAAAGTCTAAAAACCAGAAAGGCAGGACAGCCCACGGAGTCAAGGGAGCCTTGTTAAGCTGATGGGCGGGATGTCAATGGCCAACAGCCAATCTTCACAAGTGTATCCTCTTTCCCAAACCATGTAAAACACAGAACCACAGAGCATAGGGCACTTCCACACATGGGCGTTGACCTTGGGAAAATGAAAAAATCAACCAGACACAGGGACCCCAAAGTTGAGGGCTGCTGTCTTGACAAGAACCTCCACTCCGGTACACGTTTCATATCCCAGGAAAGAGCCAAGTGGACAAGTGGACAAAGACAAGTGGACAAGTGGACAAGTGGTGCTACGTAGGTCCAATGGAGTGTCACTCAGCCATGAAATCCACGTCATGAGGCTGGTAGCAGCATCCTGAGTGGATTTAGGTACGATCATCCTCAGTGAAATAAGTCCCACAAAAAAGAAACTTATGATATCACTTATCGAGGGAATGTAAAAATCGCTCCCCATGCACTGAATCCCCAAACAGAACAGAGTCACGCTTTTAGAAAACACACTTATGCCTGCTTCAGGGGAAAGGTGAGGTGGGGTGACGCATAAAACTCGAGTTTGAAATGAGCACAGATACCCTTCCGAAAACCGAATATGGAATGGACACGACCTACTCCTTGCTCAATCAACTGGACTCACCAGACCCTGTTCATCGCACAAGTATCTATCCGACTAGTAAGCATCTTAAAAGCTAAGTCTTGATATCTCTGTGTAAGTGCATCAAGTGTGTGTAAAGCGGCCTAAAACCAGCAGGGAAAATCAGCTCAGACCCATTCTGAGGATACATTTCCAACATAAAGAAGAAACAAGCAGGGCAAAACAGAGAGAAATTCTTCCAAAATGCGTTCAGGGACTGGCATGCAACCAGGATTGACCACATCTACAGCCCCAGCGGCAGAAGACATAAGGCTGGACACTCTTGGGGCTGAGACGATTGGTGAGGTTGGGAAAGCAAATGCAGACCCTTGAAAGGAATCCTGCGTGCTCCCCATTCCATGGGTCCCAACTCTCCAGGTTCAACGCAATCTTCCGACAGCGAAAGCACTCATTGGAAACCCAGCGGATGCTACACCGTGGGATCGGGAAAGCTTTCTGAAACTCACCTCAGTTTTCATCTCCTGGTGCTCGTGTTCTCCATTCAGGCCCCCTTACTAACAATCTCCCCACTTGGAGACTCGGCGCCTTTCCATGCCTCTTTCGTACCGTCTGCAATTTGTCCGCAGGATGAACTGCAAGAGGGGGAACCAATGAGAGACTCGCTGGAGGTGTTTGGTCGGGCACATGTCACTCTCATTTCCCATCACGAAGAAGAATTCACCAGCGGTTCAGCCTGCCACCCCGGATCGACAATAGGGCGTGAAGCCATCCAGCCGTGTTGCGTCCCACTCACAAAAAAGCGACTTGGGAAATGGAGCTCAGGGGCACTGCACTTCCCAAACCTGCAGAGTTCTAAACGATAACTATCGCCCCAAAATATATTGAGGTCAGGCTACGAAGAGGCGCTGAACGCAAGGCAGAACTGCAGGAAACGGATGTCAACGGGTACATCGGAATGGCCCCGATAGCACATGAAAAGCGCCAGAACGTGGACAATGATGCGGTTGGCCAAAAAGGGCGTATGCGTTTTTTCCTGAATATATTCAGGAAAAAACGCATACGCCCTTTTTGGCCAACCAAGCAACCTGGGAGAGCAAATCAGCACTACAAAGAAATCTCTCGCCCCCCCCCGGGGCAAAAGGGCCAGGCGAAAAAAGTCTAAAAACCAGAAAGGCAGGACAGCCCACGGAGTCAAGGGAGCCTTGTTAAGCTGATGGGCGGGATGTCAATGGCCAACAGCCAATCTTCACAAGTGTATCCTCTTTCCCAAGCCATGTAAAACACAGAACCACAGAGCATAGGGCACTTCCACACATGGGCGTTGACCTTGGGAAAATGAAAAAATCAACCAGACACAGGGACCCCAAAGTTGAGGGCTGCTGTCTTGACAAGAACCTCCACTCCGGTACACGTTTCATATCCCAGGAAAGAGCCAAGTGGACAAAGACGAGTGGACAAGTGGACAAAGACAAGTGGACAAGTGGACAAGTGGTGCTACGTAGGTCCAATGGAGTGTCACTCAGCCATGAAATCCACGTCATGAGGCTGGTAGCAGCATCCTGAGTGGATTTAGGTACGATCATCCTCAGTGAAATAAGTCCCACAAAAAAAGAAACTTATGATATCACTTATCGAGGGAATGTAAAAATCGCTCCCCATGCACTGAATCCCCAAACAGAACAGAGTCACGCTTTTAGAAAACACACTTATGCCTGCTTCAGGGGAAAGGTGAGGTGGGGTGACGCATAAAACTCGAGTTTGAAATGAGCACACATACCCTTCCGAAAACCGAATATGGAATGGACACGACCTACTCCTTGCTCAATCAACTGGACTCACCAGACCCTGTTCATCGCACAAGTATCTATCCGACTAGTAAGCATCTTAAAAGCTAAGTCTTGATATCTCTGTGTAAGTGCATCAAGTGTGTGTAAAGCGGCCTAAAACCAGCAGGGAAAATCAGCTCAGACCCATTCTGAGGATACATTTCCAACATAAAGAAGAAACAAGCAGGGCAAAACAGAGAGAAATTCTTCCAAAATGCGTTCAGGGACTGGCATGCAACCAGGATTGACCACATCTACAGCCCCAGCGGCAGAAGACATAAGGCTGGACACTCTTGGGGCTGAGACGATTGGTGAGGTTGGGAAAGCAAATGCAGACCCTTGAAAGGAATCCTGCGTGCTCCCCATTCCATGGGTCCCAACTCTCCAGGTTCAACGCAATCTTCCGACAGCGAAAGCACTCATTGGAAACCCAGCGGATGCTACACCGTGGGATCGGGAAAGCTTTCTGAAACTCACCTCAGTTTTCATCTCCTGGTGCTCGTGTTCTCCATTCAGGCCCCCTTACTAACAATCTCCCCACTTGGAGACTCGGCGCCTTTCCATGCCTCTTTCGTACCGTCTGCAATTTGTCCGCAGGATGAACTGCAAGAGGGGGAACCAATGAGAGACTCGCTGGAGGTGTTTGGTCGGGCACATGTCACTCTCATTTCCCATCACGAAGAAGAATTCACCAGCGGTTCAGCCTGCCACCCCGGATCGACAATAGGGCGTGAAGCCATCCAGCCGTGTTGCGTCCCACTCACAAAAAAGCGACTTGGGAAATGGAGCTCAGGGGCACTGCACTTCCCAAACCTGCAGAGTTCTAAACGATAACTATCGCCCCAAAATATATTGAGGTCAGGCTACGAAGAGGCGCTGAACGCAAGGCAGAACTGCAGGAAACGGATGTCAACGGGTACATCGGAATGGCCCCGATAGCACATGAAAAGCGCCAGAACGTGGACAATGATGCGGTTGGCCAAAAAGGGCGTATGCGTTTTTTCCTGAATATATTCAGGAAAAAACGCATACGCCCTTTTTGGCCAACCAAGCAACCTGGGAGAGCAAATCAGCACTACAAAGAAATCTCTCGCCCCCCCCCCACCGGGGCAAAAGGGCCAGGCGAAAAAAGTCTAAAAACCAGAAAGGCAGGACAGGCCACGGAGTCAAGGGAGCCTTGTTAAGCTGATGGGCGGGATGTCAATGGCCAACAGCCAATCTTCACAAGTGTATCCTCTTTCCCAAACCATGGAAAACACAGAACCACAGAGCATAGGGCACTTCCACACATGGGCGTTGACCTTGGGAAAATGAAAAAATCAACCAGACACAGGGACCCAAAGTTGAGGGCTGCTGTCTTGACAAGAACCTCCACTCCGGTACACGTTTCATATCCCAGGAAAGAGCCAAGTGGACAAAGACGAGTGGACAAGTGGACAAAGACAAGTGGACAAGTGGACAAGTGGTGCTACGTAGGTCCAATGGAGTGTCACTCAGCCATGAAATCCACGTCATGAGGCTGGTAGCAGCATCCTGAGTGGATTTAGGTACGATCATCCTCAGTGAAATAAGTCCCACAAAAAAAGAAACTTATGATATCACTTATCGAGGGAATGTAAAAATCGCTCCCCATGCACTGAATCCCCAAACAGAACAGAGTCACGCTTTTAGAAAACACACTTATGCCTGCTTCAGGGGAAAGGTGAGGTGGGGTGACGCATAAAACTCGAGTTTGAAATGAGCACAGATACCCTTCTGAAAACCGAATATGGAATGGACACGACCTACTCCTTGCTCAATCAACTGGACTCACCAGACCCTGTTCATCGCACAAGTATCTATCCGACTAGTAAGCATCTTAAAAGCTAAGTCTTGATATCTCTGTGTAAGTGCATCAAGTGTGTGTAAAGCGGCCTAAAACCAGCAGGGAAAATCAGCTCAGACCCATTCTGAGGATACATTTCCAACATAAAGAAGAAACAAGCAGGGCAAAACAGAGAGAAATTCTTCCAAAATGCGTTCAGGGACTGGCATGCAACCAGGATTGACCACATCTACAGCCCCAGCGGCAGAAGACATAAGGCTGGACACTCTTGGGGCTGAGACGATTGGTGAGGTTGGGAAAGCAAATGCAGACCCTTGAAAGGAATCCTGCGTGCTCCCCATTCCATGGGTCCCAACTCTCCAGGTTCAACGCAATCTTCCGACAGCGAAAGCACTCATTGGAAACCCAGCGGTTGCTACACCGTGGGATCGGGAAAGCTTTCTGAAACTCACCTCAGTTTTCATCTCCTGGTGCTCGTGTTCTCCATTCAGGCCCCCTTACTAACAATCTCTCCACTTGGAGACTCGGCGCCTTTCCATGCCTCTTTCGTACCGTCTGCAATTTGTCCGCAGGATGAACTGCAAGAGGGGGAACCAATGAGAGACTCGCTGGAGGTGTTTGGTCGGGCACATGTCACTCTCATTTCCCATCACGAAGAAGAATTCACCAGCGGTTCAGCCTGCCACCCCGGATCGACAATAGGGCGTGAAGCCATCCAGCCGTGTTGCGTCCCACTCACAAAAAAGCGACTTGGGAAATGGAGCTCAGGGGCACTGCACTTCCCAAACCTGCAGAGTTCTAAACGATAACTATCGCCCCAAAATATATTGAGGTCAGGCTACGAAGAGGCGCTGAACGCAAGGCAGAACTGCAGGAAACGGATGTCAACGGGTACATCGGAATGGCCCCGATAGCACATGAAAAGCGCCAGAACGTGGACAATGATGCGGTTGGCCAAAAAGGGCGTATGCGTTTTTTCCTGAATATATTCAGGAAAAAATGCATACGCCCTTTTTGGCCAACCAAGCAACCTGGGAGAGCAAATCAGCACTACAAAGAAATCTCTCGGCCCCCCCCCCGGGGCAAAAGGGCCAGGCGAAAAAAGTCTAAAAACCAGAAAGGCAGGACAGCCCACGGAGTCAAGGGAGCCTTGTTAAGCTGATGGGCGGGATGTCAATGGCCAACAGCCAATCTTCACAAGTGTATCCTCTTTCCCAAACCATGTAAAACACAGAACCACAGAGCATAGGGCACTTCCACACATGGGCGTTGACCTTGGGAAAATGAAAAAATCAACCAGACACAGGGACCCCAAAGTTGAGGGCTGCTGTCTTGACAAGAACCTCCACTCCGGTACACGTTTCATATCCCAGGAAAGAGCCAAGTGGACAAGTGGACAAAGACAAGTGGACAAGTGGACAAGTGGTGCTACGTAGGTCCAATGGAGTGTCACTCAGCCATGAAATCCACGTCATGAGGCTGGTAGCAGCATCCTGAGTGGATTTAGGTACGATCATCCTCAGTGAAATAAGTCCCACAAAAAAAGAAACTTATGATATCACTTATCGAGGGAATGTAAAAATCGCTCCCCATGCACTGAATCCCCAAACAGAACAGAGTCACGCTTTTAGAAAACACACTTATGCCTGCTTCAGGGGAAAGGTGAGGTGGGGTGACGCATAAAACTCGAGTTTGAAATGAGCACAGATACCCTTCCGAAAACCGAATATGGAATGGACACGACCTACTCCTTGCTCAATCAACTGGACTCACCAGACCCTGTTCATCGCACAAGTATCTATCCGACTAGTAAGCATCTTAAAAGCTAAGTCTTGATATCTCTGTGTAAGTGCATCAAGTGTGTGTAAAGCGGCCTAAAACCAGCAGGGAAAATCAGCTCAGACCCATTCTGAGGATACATTTCCAACATAAAGAAGAAACAAGCAGGGCAAAACAGAGAGAAATTCTTCCAAAATGCGTTCAGGGACTGGCATGCAACCAGGATTGACCACATCTACAGCCCCAGCGGCAGAAGACATAAGGCTGGACACTCTTGGGGCTGAGACGATTGGTGAGGTTGGGAAAGCAAATGCAGACCCTTGAAAGGAATCCTGCGTGCTCCCCATTCCATGGGTCCCAACTCTCCAGGTTCAACGCAATCTTCCGACAGCGAAAGCACTCATTGGAAACCCAGCGGATGCTACACCGTGGGATCGGGAAAGCTTTCTGAAACTCACCTCAGTTTTCCTCTCCTGGTGCTCGTGTTCTCCATTCAGGCCCCCTTACTAACAATCTCCCCACTTGGAGACTCGGCGCCTTTCCATGCCTCTTTCGTACCGTCTGCAATTTGTCCGCAGGATGAACTGCAAGAGGGGGAACCAATGAGAGACTCGCTGGAGGTGTTTGGTCGGGCACATGTCACTCTCATTTCCCATCACGAAGAAGAATTCACCAGCGGTTCAGCCTGCCACCCCGGATCGACAATAGGGCGTGAAGCCATCCAGCCGTGTTGCGTCCCACTCACAAAAAAGCGACTTGGGAAATGGAGCTCAGGGGCACTGCACTTCCCAAACCTGCAGAGTTCTAAACGATAACTATCGCCCCAAAATATATTGAGGTCAGGCTACGAAGGGGCGCTGAACGCAAGGCAGAACTGCAGGAAACGGATGTCAACGGGTACATCGGAATGGCCCCGATAGCACATGAAAAGCGCCAGAACGTGGACAATGATGCGGTTGGCCAAAAAGGGCGTATGCGTTTTTTCCTGAATATATTCAGGAAAAAACGCATACGCCCTTTTTGGCCAACCAAGCAACCTGGGAGAGCAAATCAGCACTACAAAGAAATCTCTCGCCCCCCCCGGGGCAAAAGGGCCAGGCGAAAAAAGTCTAAAAACCAGAAAGGCAGGACAGGCCACGGAGTCAAGGGAGCCTTGTTAAGCTGATGGGCGGGATGTCAATGGCCAACAGCCAATCTTCACAAGTGTATCCTCTTTCCCAAACCATGGAAAACACAGAACCACAGAGCATAGGGCACTTCCACACATGGGCGTTGACCTTGGGAAAATGAAAAAATCAACCAGACACAGGGACCCCAAAGTTGAGGGCTGCTGTCTTGACAAGAACCTCCACTCCGGTACACGTTTCATATCCCAGGAAAGAGCCAAGTGGACAAAGACGAGTGGACAAGTGGACAAAGACAAGTGGACAAGTGGACAAGTGGTGCTACGTAGGTCCAATGGAGTGTCACTCAGCCATGAAATCCACGTCATGAGGCTGGTAGCAGCATCCTGAGTGGATTTAGGTACGATCATCCTCAGTGAAATAAGTCCCACAAAAAAAGAAACTTATGATATCACTTATCGAGGGAATGTAAAAATCGCTCCCCATGCACTGAATCCCCAAACAGAACAGAGTCACGCTTTTAGAAAACACACTTATGCCTGCTTCAGGGGAAAGGTGAGGTGGGGTGACGCATAAAACTCGAGTTTGAAATGAGCACAGATACCCTTCCGAAAACCGAATATGGAATGGACACGACCTACTCCTTGCTCAATCAACTGGACTCACCAGACCCTGTTCATCGCACAAGTATCTATCCGACTAGTAAGCATCTTAAAAGCTAAGTCTTGATATCTCTGTGTAAGTGCATCAAGTGTGTGTAAAGCGGCCTAAAACCAACAGGGAAAATCAGCTCAGACCCATTCTGAGGATACATTTCCAACATAAAGAAGAAACAAGCAGGGCAAAACAGAGAGAACTTCTTCCAAAATGCGTTCAGGGACTGGCATGCAACCAGGATTGACCACATCTACAGCCCCAGCGGCAGAAGACATAAGGCTGGACACTCTTGGGGCTGAGACGATTGGTGAGGTTGGGAAAGCAAATGCAGACCCTTGAAAGGAATCCTGCGTGCTCCCCATTCCATGGGTCCCAACTCTCCAGGTTCAACGCAATCTTCCGACAGCGAAAGCACTCATTGGAAACCCAGCGGATGCTACACCGTGGGATCGGGAAAGCTTTCTGAAACTCACCTCAGTTTTCCTCTCCTGGTGCTCGTGTTCTCCATTCAGGCCCCCTTACTAACAATCTCCCCACTTGGAGACTCGGCGCCTTTCCATGCCTCTTTCGTACCGTCTGCAATTTGTCCGCAGGATGAACTGCAAGAGGGGGAACCAATGAGAGACTCGCTGGAGGTGTTTGGTCGGGCACATGTCACTCTCATTTCCCATCACGAAGAAGAATTCACCAGCGGTTCAGCCTGCCACCCCGGATCGACAATAGGGCGTGAAGCCATCCAGCCGTGTTGCGTCCCACTCACAAAAAAGCGACTTGGGAAATGGAGCTCAGGGGCACTGCACTTCCCAAACCTGCAGAGTTCTAAACGATAACTATCGCCCCAAAATATATTGAGGTCAGGCTACGAAGAGGCGCTGAACGCAAGGCAGAACTGCAGGAAACGGATGTCAACGGCTACATCGGAATGGCCCCGATAGCACATGAAAAGCGCCAGAACGTGGACAATGATGCGGTTGGCCAAAAAGGGCGTATGCGTTTTTTCCTGAATATATTCAGGAAAAAACGCATACGCCCTTTTTGGCCAACCAAGCAACCTGGGAGAGCAAATCAGCACTACAAAGAAATCTCTCGCCCCCCCCCCGGGGCAAAAGGGCCAGGCGAAAAAAGTCTAAAAACCAGAAAGGCAGGACAGGCCACGGAGTCAAGGGAGCCTTGTTAAGCTGATGGGCGGGATGTCAATGGCCAACAGCCAATCTTCACAAGTGTATCCTCTTTCCCAAACCATGGAAAACACAGAACCACAGAGCATAGGGCACTTCCACACATGGGCGTTGACCTTGGGAAAATGAAAAAATCAACCAGACACAGGGACCCCAAAGTTGAGGGCTGCTGTCTTGACAAGAACCTCCACTCCGGTACACGTATCATATCCCAGGAAAGAGCCAAGTGGACAAAGACGAGTGGACAAGTGGACAAAGACAAGTGGACAAGTGGACAAGTGGTGCTACGTAGGTCCAATGGAGTGTCACTCAGCCATGAAATCCACGTCATGAGGCTGGTAGCAGCATCCTGAGTGGATTTAGGTACGATCATCCTCAGTGAAATAAGTCCCACAAAAAAAGAAACTTATGATATCACTTATCGAGGGAATGTAAAAATCGCTCCCCATGCACTGAATCCCCAAACAGAACAGAGTCACGCTTTTAGAAAACACACTTATGCCTGCTTCAGGGGAAAGGTGAGGTGGGGTGACGCATAAAACTCGAGTTTGAAATGAGCACAGATACCCTTCCGAAAACCGAATATGGAATGGACACGACCTACTCCTTGCTCAATCAACTGGACTCACCAGACCCTGTTCATCGCACAAGTATCTATCCGACTAGTAAGCATCTTAAAAGCTAAGTCTTGATATCTCTGTGTAAGTGCATCAAGTGTGTGTAAAGCGGCCTAAAACCAGCAGGGAAAATCAGCTCAGACCCATTCTGAGGATACATTTCCAACATAAAGAAGAAACAAGCAGGGCAAAACAGAGAGAACTTCTTCCAAAATGCGTTCAGGGACTGGCATGCAACCAGGATTGACCACATCTACAGCCCCAGCGGCAGAAGACATAAGGCTGGACACTCTTGGGGCTGAGACGATTGGTGAGGTTGGGAAAGCAAATGCAGACCCTTGAAAGGAATCCTGCGTGCTCCCCATTCCATGGGTCCCAACTCTCCAGGTTCAACGCAATCTTCCGACAGCGAAAGCACTCATTGGAAACCCAGCGGATGCTACACCGTGGGATCGGGAAAGCTTTCTGAAACTCACCTCAGTTTTCCTCTCCTGGTGCTCGTGTTCTCCATTCAGGCCCCCTTACTAACAATCTCCCCACTTGGAGACTCGGCGCCTTTCCATGCCTCTTTCGTACCGTCTGCAATTTGTCCGCAGGATGAACTGCAAGAGGGGGAACCAATGAGAGACTCGCTGGAGGTGTTTGGTCGGGCACATGTCACTCTCATTTCCCATCACGAAGAAGAATTCACCAGCGGTTCAGCCTGCCACCCCGGATCGACAATAGGGCGTGAAGCCATCCAGCCGTGTTGCGTCCCACTCACAAAAAAGCGACTTGGGAAATGGAGCTCAGGGGCACTGCACTTCCCAAACCTGCAGAGTTCTAAACGATAACTATCGCCCCAAAATATATTGAGGTCAGGCTACGAAGAGGCGCTGAACGCAAGGCAGAACTGCAGGAAACGGATGTCAACGGGTACATCGGAATGGCCCCGATAGCACATGAAAAGCGCCAGAACGTGGACAATGATGCGGTTGGCCAAAAAGGGCGTATGCGTTTTTTCCTGAATATATTCAGGAAAAAACGCATACGCCCTTTTTGGCCAACCAAGCAACCTGGGAGAGCAAATCAGCACTACAAAGAAATCTCTCGCCCCCCCCCCGGGGCAAAAGGGCCAGGCGAAAAAAGTCTAAAAACCAGAAAGGCAGGACAGGCCACGGAGTCAAGGGAGCCTTGTTAAGCTGATGGGCGGGATGTCAATGGCCAACAGCCAATCTTCACAAGTGTATCCTCTTTCCCAAACCATGGAAAACACAGAACCACAGAGCATAGGGCACTTCCACACATGGGCGTTGACCTTGGGAAAATGAAAAAATCAACCAGACACAGGGACCCCAAAGTTGAGGGCTGCTGTCTTGACAAGAACCTCCACTCCGGTACACGTTTCATATCCCAGGAAAGAGCCAAGTGGACAAAGACGAGTGGACAAGTGGACAAAGACAAGTGGACAAGTGGACAAGTGGTGCTACGTAGGTCCAATGGAGTGTCACTCAGCCATGAAATCCACGTCATGAGGCTGGTAGCAGCATCCTGAGTGGATTTAGGTACGATCATCCTCAGTGAAATAAGTCCCACAAAAAAAAAAACTTATGATATCACTTATCGAGGGAATGTAAAAATCGCTCCCCATGCACTGAATCCCCAAACAGAACAGAGTCACGCTTTTAGAAAACACACTTATGCCTGCTTCAGGGGAAAGGTGAGGTGGGGTGACGCATAAAACTCGAGTTTGAAATGAGCACAGATACCCTTCCGAAAACCGAATATGGAATGGACACGACCTACTCCTTGCTCAATCAACTGGACTCACCAGACCCTGTTCATCGCACAAGTATCTATCCGACTAGTAAGCATCTTAAAAGCTAAGTCTTGATATCTCTGTGTAAGTGCATCAACTGAGTGTAAAGCGGCCTAAAACCAGCAGGGAAAATCAGCTCAGACCCATTCTGAGGATACATTTCCAACATAAAGAAGAAACAAGCAGGGCAAAACAGAGAGAACTTCTTCCAAAATGCGTTCAGGGACTGGCATGCAACCAGGATTGACCACATCTACAGCCCCAGCGGCAGAAGACATAAGGCTGGACACTCTTGGGGCTGAGACGATTGGTGAGGTTGGGAAAGCAAATGCAGACCCTTGAAAGGAATCCTGCGTGCTCCCCATTCCATGGGTCCCAACTCTCCAGGTTCAACGCAATCTTCCGACAGCGAAAGCACTCATTGGAAACCCAGCGGTTGCTACACCGTGGGATCGGGAAAGCTTTCTGAAACTCACCTCAGTTTTCATCTCCTGGTGCTCGTGTTCTCCATTCAGGCCCCCTTACTAACAATCTCCCCACTTGGAGACTCGGCGCCTTTCCATGCCTCTTTCGTACCGTCTGCAATTTGTCCGCAGGATGAACTGCAAGAGGGGGAACCAATGAGAGACTCGCTGGAGGTGTTTGGTCGGGCACATGTCACTCTCATTTCCCATCACGAAGAAGAATTCACCAGCGGTTCAGCCTCCCACCCCGGATCGACAATAGGGCGTGAAGCCATCCAGCCGTGTTGCGTCCCACTCACAAAAAAGCGACTTGGGAAATGGAGCTCAGGGGCACTGCACTTCCCAAACCTGCAGAGTTCTAAACGATAACTATCGCCCCAAAATATATTGAGGTCAGGCTACGAAGAGGCGCTGAACGCAAGGCAGAACTGCAGGAAACGGATGTCAACGGGTACATCGGAATGGCCCCGATAGCACATGAAAAGCGCCAGAACGTGGACAATGATGCGGTTGGCCAAAAAGGGCGTATGCGTTTTTTCCTGAATATATTCAGGAAAAAACGCATACGCCCTTTTTGGCCAACCAAGCAACCTGGGAGAGCAAATCAGCACTACAAAGAAATCTCTCGCCCCCCCCCCACCGGGGCAAAAGGGCCAGGCGAAAAAAGTCTAAAAACCAGAAAGGCAGGACAGCCCACGGAGTCAAGGGAGCCTTGTTAAGCTGATGGGCGGGATGTCAATGGCCAACAGCCAATCTTCACAAGTGTATCCTCTTTCCCAAACCATGTAAAACACAGAACCACAGAGCATAGGGCACTTCCACACATGGGCGTTGACCTTGGGAAAATGAAAAAATCAACCAGACACAGGGACCCCAAAGTTGAGGGCTGCTGTCTTGACAAGAACCTCCACTCCGGTACACGTTTCATATCCCAGGAAAGAGCCAAGTGGACAAAGACGAGTGGACAAGTGGACAAAGACAAGTGGACAAGTGGACAAGTGGTGCTACGTAGGTCCAATGGAGTGTCACTCAGCCATGAAATCCACGTCATGAGGCTGGTAGCAGCATCCTGAGTGGATTTAGGTACGATCATCCTCAGTGAAATAAGTCCCACAAAAAAAGAAACTTATGATATCACTTATCGAGGGAATGTAAAAATCGCTCCCCATGCACTGAATCCCCAAACAGAACAGAGTCACGCTTTTAGAAAACACACTTATGCCTGCTTCAGGGGAAAGGTGAGGTGGGGTGACGCATAAAACTCGAGTTTGAAATGAGCACAGATACCCTTCCGAAAACCGAATATGGAATGGACACGACCTACTCCTTGCTCAATCAACTGGACTCACCAGACCCTGTTCGTCGCACAAGTATCTATCCGACTAGTAAGCATCTTAAAAGCTAAGTCTTGATATCTCTGTGTAAGTGCATCAAGTGTGTGTAAAGCGGCCTAAAACCAGCAGGGAAAATCAGCTCAGACCCATTCTGAGGATACATTTCCAACATAAAGAAGAAACAAGCAGGGCAAAACAAAGAGAACTTCTTCCAAAATGCGTTCAGGGACTGGCATGCAACCAGGATTGACCACATCTACAGCCCCAGCGGCAGAAGTCATAAGGCTGGACACTCTTGGGGCTGAGACGATTGGTGAGGTTGGGAAAGCAAATGCAGACCCTTGAAAGGAATCCTGCGTGCTCCCCATTCCATGGGTCCCAACTCTCCAGGTTGAACGCAATCTTCCGACAGCGAAAGCACTCATTGGAAACCCAGCGGATGCTACACCGTGGGATCGGGAAAGCTTTCTGAAACTCACCTCAGTTTTCATCTCCTGGTGCTCGTGTTCTCCATTCAGGCCCCCTTACTAACAATCTCCCCACTTGGAGACTCGGCGCCTTTCCATGCCTCTTTCGTACCGTCTGCAATTTGTCCGCAGGATGAACTGCAAGAGGGGGAACCAATGAGAGACTCGCTGGAGGTGTTTGGTCGGGCACATGTCACTCTCATTTCCCATCACGAAGAAGGATTCACCAGCGGTTCAGCCTGCCACCCCGGATCGACAATAGGGCGTGAAGCCATCCAGCCGTGTTGCGTCCCACTCACAAAAAAGCGACTTGGGAAATGGAGCTCAGGGGCACTGCACTTCCCAAACCTGCAGAGTTCTAAACGATAACTATCGCCCCAAAATATATTGAGGTCAGGCTACGAAGAGGCGCTGAACGCAAGGCAGAACTGCAGGAAACGGATGTCAACGGGTACATCGGAATGGCCCCGATAGCACATGAAAAGCGCCAGAACGTGGACAATGATGCGGTTGGCCAAAAAGGGCGTATGCGTTTTTTCCTGAATATATTCAGGAAAAAACGCATACGCCCTTTTTGGCCAACCAAGCAACCTGGGAGAGCAAATCAGCACTACAAAGAAATCTCTCGCCCCCCCCCGGGGCAAAAGGGCCAGGCGAAAAAAGTCTAAAAACCAGAAAGGCAGGACAGGCCACGGAGTCAAGGGAGCCTTGTTAAGCTGATGGGCGGGATGTCAATGGCCAACAGCCAATCTTCACAAGTGTATCCTCTTTCCCAAACCATGTAAAACACAGAACCACAGAGCATAGGGCACTTCCACACATGGGCGTTGACCTTGGGAAAATCAAAAAATCAACCAGACACAGGGACCCCAAAGTTGAGGGCTGCTGTCTTGACAAGAACCTCCACTCCGGTACACGTTTCATATCCCAGGAAAGAGCCAAGTGGACAAAGACGAGTGGACAAGTGGACAAAGACAAGTGGACAAGTGGACAAGTGGTGCTACGTAGGTCCAATGGAGTGTCACTCAGCCATGAAATCCACGTCATGAGGCTGGTAGCAGCATCCTGAGTGGATTTAGGTACGATCATCCTCAGTGAAATAAGTCCCACAAAAAAAGAAACTTATGATATCACTTATCGAGGGAATGTAAAAATCGCTCCCCATGCACTGAATCCCCAAACAGAACAGAGTCACGCTTTTAGAAAACACACTTATGCCTGCTTCAGGGGAAAGGTGAGGTGGGGTGACGCATAAAACTCGAGTTTGAAATGAGCACAGATACCCTTCCGAAAACCGAATATGGAATGGACACGACCTACTCCTTGCTCAATCAACTGGACTCACCAGACCCTGTTCATCGCACAAGTATCTATCCGACTAGTAAGCATCTTAAAAGCTAAGTCTTGATATCTCTGTGTAAGTGCATCAAGTGTGTGTAAAGCGGCCTAAAACCAGCAGGGAAAATCAGCTCAGACCCATTCTGAGGATACATTTCCAACATAAAGAAGAAACAAGCAGGGCAAAACAGAGAGAACTTCTTCCAAAATGCGTTCAGGGACTGGCATGCAACCAGGATTGACCACATCTACAGCCCCAGCGGCAGAAGACATAAGGCTGGACACTCTTGGGGCTGAGACGATTGGTGAGGTTGGGAAAGCAAATGCAGACCCTTGAAAGGAATCCTGCGTGCTCCCCATTCCATGGGTCCCAACTCTCCAGGTTGAACGCAATCTTCCGACAGCGAAAGCACTCATTGGAAACCCAGCGGATGCTACACCGTGGGATCGGGAAAGCTTTCTGAAACTCACCTCAGTTTTCATCTCCTGGTGCTCGTGTTCTCCATTCAGGCCCCCTTACTAACAATCTCCCCACTTGGAGACTCGGCGCCTTTCCATGCCTCTTTCGTACCGTCTGCAATTTGTCCGCAGGATGAACTGCAAGAGGGGGAACCAATGAGAGACTCGCTGGAGGTGTTTGGTCGGGCACATGTCACTCTCATTTCCCATCACGAAGAAGAATTCACCAGCGGTTCAGCCTGCCACCCCGGATCGACAATAGGGCGTGAAGCCATCCAGCCGTGTTGCGTCCCACTCACAAAAAAGCGACTTGGGAAATGGAGCTCAGGGGCACTGCACTTCCCAAACCTGCAGAGTTCTAAACGATAACTATCGCCCCAAAATATATTGAGGTCAGGCTACGAAGAGGCGCTGAACGCAAGGCAGAACTGCAGGAAACGGATGTCAACGGGTACATCGGAATGGCCCCGATAGCACATGAAAAGCGCCAGAACGTGGACAATGATGCGGTTGGCCAAAAAGGGCGTATGCGTTTTTTCCTGAATATATTCAGGAAAAAACGCATACGCCCTTTTTGGCCAACCAAGCAACCTGGGAGAGCAAATCAGCACTACAAAGAAATCTCTCGCCCCCCCCCCCGGGGCAAAAGGGCCAGGCGAAAAAAGTCTAAAAACCAGAAAGGCAGGACAGGCCACGGAGTCAAGGGAGCCTTGTTAAGCTGATGGGCGGGATGTCAATGGCCAACAGCCAATCTTCACAAGTGTATCCTCTTTCCCAAACCATGTAAAACACAGAACCACAGAGCATAGGGCACTTCCACACATGGGCGTTGACCTTGGGAAAATCAAAAAATCAACCAGACACAGGGACCCCAAAGTTGAGGGCTGCTGTCTTGACAAGAACCTCCACTCCGGTACACGTTTCATATCCCAGGAAAGAGCCAAGTGGACAAAGACGAGTGGACAAGAGGACAAAGACAAGTGGACAAGTGGTGCTACGTAGGTCCAATGGAGTGTCACTCAGCCATGAAATCCACGTCATGAGGCTGGTAGCAGCATCCTGAGTGGATTTAGGTACGATCATCCTCAGTGAAATAAGTCCCACAAAAAAAGAAACTTATGATATCACTTATCGAGGGAATGTAAAAATCGCTCCCCATGCACTGAATCCCCAAACAGAACAGAGTCACGCTTTTAGAAAACACACTTATGCCTGCTTCAGGGGAAAGGTGAGGTGGGGTGACGCATAAAACTCGAGTTTGAAATGAGCACACATACCCTTCCGAAAACCGAATATGGAATGGACACGACCTACTCCTTGCTCAATCAACTGGACTCACCAGACCCTGTTCATCGCACAAGTATCTATCCGACTAGTAAGCATCTTAAAAGCTAAGTCTTGATATCTCTGTGTAAGTGCATCAAGTGTGTGTAAAGCGGCCTAAAACCAGCAGGGAAAATCAGCTCAGACCCATTCTGAGGATACATTTCCAACATAAAGAAGAAACAAGCAGGGCAAAACAGAGAGAAATTCTTCCAAAATGCGTTCAGGGACTGGCATGCAACCAGGATTGACCACATCTACAGCCCCAGCGGCAGAAGACATAAGGCTGGACACTCTTGGGGCTGAGACGATTGGTGAGGTTGGGAAAGCAAATGCAGACCCTTGAAAGGAATCCTGCGTGCTCCCCATTCCATGGGTCCCAACTCTCCAGGTTCAACGCAATCTTCCGACAGCGAAAGCACTCATTGGAAACCCAGCGGATGCTACACCGTGGGATCGGGAAAGCTTTCTGAAACTCACCTCAGTTTTCATCTCCTGGTGCTCGTGTTCTCCATTCAGGCCCCCTTACTAACAATCTCCCCACTTGGAGACTCGGCGCCTTTCCATGCCTCTTTCGTACCGTCTGCAATTTGTCCGCAGGATGAACTGCAAGAGGGGGAACCAATGAGAGACTCGCTGGAGGTGTTTGGTCGGGCACATGTCACTCTCATTTCCCATCACGAAGAAGAATTCACCAGCGGTTCAGCCTGCCACCCCGGATCGACAATAGGGCGTGAAGCCATCCAGCCGTGTTGCGTCCCACTCACAAAAAAGCGACTTGGGAAATGGAGCTCAGGGGCACTGCACTTCCCAAACCTGCAGAGTTCTAAACGATAACTATCGCCCCAAAATATATTGAGGTCAGGCTACGAAGAGGCGCTGAACGCAAGGCAGAACTGCAGGAAACGGATGTCAACGGGTACATCGGAATGGCCCCGATAGCACATGAAAAGCGCCAGAACGTGGACAATGATGCGGTTGGCCAAAAAGGGCGTATGCGTTTTTTCCTGAATATATTCAGGAAAAAACGCATACGCCCTTTTTGGCCAACCAAGCAACCTGGGAGAGCAAATCAGCACTACAAAGAAATCTCTCGCCCCCCCCCGGGGCAAAAGGGCCAGGCGAAAAAAGTCTAAAAACCAGAAAGGCAGGACAGGCCACGGAGTCAAGGGAGCCTTGTTAAGCTGATGGGCGGGATGTCAATGGCCAACAGCCAATCTTCACAAGTGTATCGTCTTTCCCAAACCATGGAAAACACAGAACCACAGAGCATAGGGCACTTCCACACATGGGCGTTGACCTTGGGAAAATCAAAAAATCAACCAGACACAGGGACCCCAAAGTTGAGGGCTGCTGTCTTGACAAGAACCTCCACTCCGGTACACGTTTCATATCCCAGGAAAGAGCCAAGTGGACAAAGACGAGTGGACAAGTGGACAAAGACAAGTGGACAAGTGGACAAGTGGTGCTACGTAGGTCCAATGGAGTGTCACTCAGCCATGAAATCCACGTCATGAGGCTGGTAGCAGCATCCTGAGTGGATTTAGGTACGATCATCCTCAGTGAAATAAGTCCCACAAAAAAAGAAACTTATGATATCACTTATCGAGGGAATGTAAAAATCGCTCCCCATGCACTGAATCCCCAAACAGAACAGAGTCACGCTTTTAGAAAACACACTTATGCCTGCTTCAGGGGAAAGGTGAGGTGGGGTGATGCATAAAACTCGAGTTTGAAATGAGCACAGATACCCTTCCGAAAACCGAATATGGAATGGACACGACCTACTCCTTGCTCAATCAACTGGACTCACCAGACCCTGTTCGTCGCACAAGTATCTATCCGACTAGTAAGCATCTTAAAAGCTAAGTCTTGATATCTCTGTGTAAGTGCATCAACTGAGTGTAAAGCGGCCTAAAACCAGCAGGGAAAATCAGCTCAGACCCATTCTGAGGATACATTTCCAACATAAAGAAGAAACAAACGGGGCAAAACAGAGAGAACTTCTTCCAAAATGCGTTCAGGGACTGGCATGCAACCAGGATTGACCACATCTACAGCCCCAGCGGCAGAAGACATAAGGCTGGACACTCTTGGGGCTGAGACGATTGGTGAGGTTGGGAAAGCAAATGCAGACCCTTGAAAGGAATCCTGCGTGCTCCCCATTCCATGGATCCCAACTCTCCAGGTTCAACGCAATCTTCCGACAGCGAAAGCACTCATTGGAAACCCAGCGGATGCTACACCGTGGGATCGGGAAAGCTTTCTGAAACTCACCTCAGTTTTCATCTCCTGGTGCTCGTGTTCTCCATTCAGGCCCCCTTACTAACAATCTCCCCACTTGGAGACTCGGCGCCTTTCCATGCCTCTTTCGTACCGTCTGCAATTTGTCCGCAGGATGAACTGCAAGAGGGGGAACCAATGAGAGACTCGCTGGAGGTGTTTGGTCGGGCACATGTCACTCTCATTTCCCATCACGAAGAAGAATTCACCAGCGGTTCAGCCTGCCACCCCGGATCGACAATAGGGCGTGAAGCCATCCAGCCGTTTTGCGTCCCACTCACAAAAAAGCGACTTGGGAAATGGAGCTCAGGGGCACTGCACTTCCCAAACCTGCAGAGTTCTAAACGATAACTATCGCCCCAAAATATATTGAGGTCAGGCTACGAAGAGGCGCTGAACGCAAGGCAGAACTGCAGGAAACGGATGTCAACGGGTACATCGGAATGGCCCCGATAGCACATGAAAAGCGCCAGAACGTGGACAATGATGCGGTTGGCCAAAAAGGGCGTATGCGTTTTTTCCTGAATATATTCAGGAAAAAACGCATACGCCCTTTTTGGCCAACCAAGCAACCTGGGAGAGCAAATCAGCACTACAAAGAAATCTCTCGCCCCCCCCCCGGGGCAAAAGGGCCAGGCGAAAAAAGTCTAAAAACCAGAAAGGCAGGACAGGCCACGGAGTCAAGGGAGCCTTGTTAAGCTGATGGGCGGGATGTCAATGGCCAACAGCCAATCTTCACAAGTGTATCCTCTTTCCCAAACCATGTAAAACACAGAACCACAGAGCATAGGGCACTTCCACACATGGGCGTTGACCTTGGGAAAATGAAAAAATCAACCAGACACAGGGACCCCAAAGTTGAGGGCTGCTGTCTTGACAAGAACCTCCACTCCGGTACACGTTTCATATCCCAGGAAAGAGCCAAGTGGACAAAGACGAGTGGACAAGTGGACAAAGACAAGTGGACAAGTGGACAAGTGGTGCTACGTAGGTCCAATGGAGTGTCACTCAGCCATGAAATCCACGTCATGAGGCTGGTAGCAGCATCCTGAGTGGATTTAGGTACGATCATCCTCAGTGAAATAAGTCCCACAAAAAAAGAAACTTATGATATCACTTATCGAGGGAATGTAAAAATCGCTCCCCATGAACGGAATCCCCAAACAGAACAGAGTCACGCTTTTAGAAAACACACTTATGCCTGCTTCAGGGGAAAGGTGAGGTGGGGTGACGCATAAAACTCGAGTTTGAAATGAGCACAGATACCCTTCCGAAAACCGAATATGGAATGGACACGACCTACTCCTTGCTCAATCAACTGGACTCACCAGACCCTGTTCGTCGCACAAGTATCTATCCGACTAGTAAGCATCTTAAAAGCTAAGTCTTGATATCTCTGTGTAAGTGCATCAAGTGTGTGTAAAGCGGCCTAAAACCAGCAGGGAAAATCAGCTCAGACCCATTCTGAGGATACATTTCCAACATAAAGAAGAAACAAGCAGGGCAAAACAGAGAGAAATTCTTCCAAAATGCGTTCAGGGACTGGCATGCAACCAGGATTGACCACATCTACAGCCCCAGCGGCAGAAGTCATAAGGCTGGACACTCTTGGGGCTGAGACGATTGGTGAGGTTGGGAAAGCAAATGCAGACCCTTGAAAGGAATCCTGCGTGCTCCCCATTCCATGGGTCCCAACTCTCCAGGTTCAACGCAATCTTCCGACAGCGAAAGCACTCATTGGAAACCCAGCGGATGCTACACCGTGGGATCGGGAAAGCTTTCTGAAACTCACCTCAGTTTTCATCTCCTGGTGCTCGTGTTCTCCATTCAGGCCCCCTTACTAACAATCTCCCCACTTGGAGACTCGGCGCCTTTCCATGCCTCTTTCGTACCGTCTGCAATTTGTCCGCAGGATGAACTGCAAGAGGGGGAACCAATGAGAGACTCGCTGGAGGTGTTTGGTCGGGCACATGTCACTCTCATTTCCCATCACGAAGAAGAATTCACCAGCGGTTCAGCCTGCCACCCCGGATCGACAATAGGGCGTGAAGCCATCCAGCCGTGTTGCGTCCCACTCACAAAAAAGCGACTTGGGAAATGGAGCTCAGGGGCACTGCACTTCCCAAACCTGCAGAGTTCTAAACGATAACTATCGCCCCAAAATATATTGAGGTCAGGCTACGAAGAGGCGCTGAACGCAAGGCAGAACTGCAGGAAACGGATGTCAACGGGTACATCGGAATGGCCCCGATAGCACATGAAAAGCGCCAGAACGTGGACAATGATGCGGTTGGCCAAAAAGGGCGTATGCGTTTTTTCCTGAATATATTCAGGAAAAAACGCATACGCCCTTTTTGGCCAACCAAGCAACCTGGGAGAGCAAATCAGCACTACAAAGAAATCTCTCGCCCCCCCCCCGGGGCAAAAGGGCCAGGCGAAAAAAGTCTAAAAACCAGAAAGGCAGGACAGGCCACGGAGTCAAGGGAGCCTTGTTAAGCTGATGGGCGGGATGTCAATGGCCAACAGCCAATCTTCACAAGTGTATCCTCTTTCCCAAACCATGTAAAACACAGAACCACAGAGCATAGGGCACTTCCACACATGGGCGTTGACCTTGGGAAAATCAAAAAATCAACCAGACACAGGGACCCCAAAGTTGAGGGCTGCTGTCTTGACAAGAACCTCCACTCCGGTACACGTTTCATATCCCAGGAAAGAGCCAAGTGGACAAAGACGAGTGGACAAGTGGACAAAGACAAGTGGACAAGTGGACAAGTGGTGCTACGTAGGTCCAATGGAGTGTCACTCAGCCATGAAATCCACGTCATGAGGCTGGTAGCAGCATCCTGAGTGGATTTAGGTACGATCATCCTCAGTGAAATAAGTCCCACAAAAAAAGAAACTTATGATATCACTTATCGAGGGAATGTAAAAATCGCTCCCCATGCACTGAATCCCCAAACAGAACAGAGTCACGCTTTTAGAAAACACACTTATGCCTGCTTCAGGGGAAAGGTGAGGTGGGGTGACGCATAAAACTCGAGTTTGAAATGAGCACAGATACCCTTCCGAAAACCGAATATGGAATGGACACGACCTACTCCTTGCTCAATCAACTGGACTCACCAGACCCTGTTCATCGCACAAGTATCTATCCGACTAGTAAGCATCTTAAAAGCTAAGTCTTGATATCTCTGTGTAAGTGCATCAAGTGTGTGTAAAGCGGCCTAAAACCAGCAGGGAAAATCAGCTCAGACCCATTCTGAGGATACATTTCCAACATAAAGAAGAAACAAGCAGGGCAAAACAGAGAGAACTTCTTCCAAAATGCGTTCAGGGACTGGCATGCAACCAGGATTGACCACATCTACAGCCCCAGCGGCAGAAGACATAAGGCTGGACACTCTTGGGGCTGAGACGATTGGTGAGGTTGGGAAAGCAAATGCAGACCCTTGAAAGGAATCCTGCGTGCTCCCCATTCCATGGGTCCCAACTCTCCAGGTTCAACGCAATCTTCCGACAGCGAAAGCACTCATTGGAAACCCAGCGGATGCTACACCGTGGGATCGGGAAAGCTTTCTGAAACTCACCTCAGTTTTCATCTCCTGGTGCTCGTGTTCTCCATTCAGGCCCCCTTACTAACAATCTCCCCACTTGGAGACTCGGCGCCTTTCCATGCCTCTTTCGTACCGTCTGCAATTTGTCCGCAGGATGAACTGCAAGAGGGGGAACCAATGAGAGACTCGCTGGAGGTGTTTGGTCGGGCACATGTCACTCTCATTTCCCATCACGAAGAAGAATTCACCAGCGGTTCAGCCTGCCACCCCGGATCGACAATAGGGCGTGAAGCCATCCAGCCGTGTTGCGTCCCACTCACAAAAAAGCGACTTGGGAAATGGAGCTCAGGGGCACTGCACTTCCCAAACCTGCAGAGTTCTAAACGATAACTATCGCCCCAAAATATATTGAGGTCAGGCTACGAAGAGGCGCTGAACGCAAGGCAGAACTGCAGGAAACGGATGTCAACGGGTACATCGGAATGGCCCCGATAGCACATGAAAAGCGCCAGAACGTGGACAATGATGCGGTTGGCCAAAAAGGGCGTATGCGTTTTTTCCTGAATATATTCAGGAAAAAACGCATACGCCCTTTTTGGCCAACCAAGCAACCTGGGAGAGCAAATCAGCACTACAAAGAAATCTCTCGCCCCCCCCCCGGGGGCAAAAGGGCAAGGCGAAAAAAGTCTAAAAACCAGAAAGGCAGGACAGGCCACGGAGTCAAGGGAGCCTTGTTAAGCTGATGGGCGGGATGTCAATGGCCAACAGCCAATCTTCACAAGTGTATCCTCTTTCCCAAACCATGTAAAACACAGAACCACAGAGCATAGGGCACTTCCACACATGGGCGTTGACCTTGGGAAAATCAAAAAATCAACCAGACACAGGGACCCCAAAGTTGAGGGCTGCTGTCTTGACAAGAACCTCCACTCCGGTACACGTTTCATATCCCAGGAAAGAGCCAAGTGGACAAAGACGAGTGGACAAGTGGACAAAGACAAGTGGACAAGTGGACAAGTGGTGCTACGTAGGTCCAATGGAGTGTCACTCAGCCATGAAATCCACGTCATGAGGCTGGTAGCAGCATCCTGAGTGGATTTAGGTACGATCATCCTCAGTGAAATAAGTCCCACAAAAAAACAAACTTATGATATCACTTATCGAGGGAATGTAAAAATCGCTCCCCATGCACTGAATCCCCAAACAGAACAGAGTCACGCTTTTAGAAAACACACTTATGCCTGCTTCAGGGGAAAGGTGAGGTGGGGTGACGCATAAAACTCGAGTTTGAAATGAGCACAGATACCCTTCCGAAAACCGAATATGGAATGGACACGACCTACTCCTTGCTCAATCAACTGGACTCACCAGACCCTGTTCATCGCACAAGTATCTATCCGACTAGTAAGCATCTTAAAAGCTAAGTCTTGATATCTCTGTGTAAGTGCATCAAGTGTGTGTAAAGCGGCCTAAAACCAGCAGGGAAAATCAGCTCAGACCCATTCTGAGGATACATTTCCAACATAAAGAAGAAACAAGCAGGGCAAAACAGAGAGAACTTCTTCCAAAATGCGTTCAGGGACTGGCATGCAACCAGGATTGACCACATCTACAGCCCCAGCGGCAGAAGACATAAGGCTGGACACTCTTGGGGCTGAGACGATTGGTGAGGTTGGGAAAGCAAATGCAGACCCTTGAAAGGAATCCTGCGTGCTCCCCATTCCATGGGTCCCAACTCTCCAGGTTCAACGCAATCTTCCGACAGCGAAAGCACTCATTGGAAACCCAGCGGATGCTACACCGTGGGATCGGGAAAGCTTTCTGAAACTCACCTCAGTTTTCATCTCCTGGTGCTCGTGTTCTCCATTCAGGCCCCCTTACTAACAATCTCCCCACTTGGAGACTCGGCGCCTTTCCATGCCTCTTTCGTACCGTCTGCAATTTGTCCGCAGGATGAACTGCAAGAGGGGGAACCAATGAGAGACTCGCTGGAGGTGTTTGGTCGGGCACATGTCACTCTCATTTCCCATCACGAAGAAGAATTCACCAGCGGTTCAGCCTGCCACCCCGGATCGACAATAGGGCGTGAAGCCATCCAGCCGTGTTGCGTCCCACTCACAAAAAAGCGACTTGGGAAATGGAGCTCAGGGGCACTGCACTTCCCAAACCTGCAGAGTTCTAAACGATAACTATCGCCCCAAAATATATTGAGGTCAGGCTACGAAGAGGCGCTGAACGCAAGGCAGAACTGCAGGAAACGGATGTCAACGGGTACATCGGAATGGCCCCGATAGCACATGAAAAGCGCCAGAACGTGGACAATGATGCGGTTGGCCAAAAAGGGCGTATGCGTTTTTTCCTGAATATATTCAGGAAAAAACGCATACGCCCTTTTTGGTCAACCAAGCAACCTGGGAGTGCAAATCAGCACTACAAAGAAATCTCTCGCCCACCCCCCGGGGCAAAAGGGCCAGGCGAAAAAAGTCTAAAAACCAGAAAGGCAGGACAGGCCACGGAGTCAAGGGAGCCTTGTTAAGCTGATGGGCGGGATGTCAATGGCCAACAGCCAATCTTCACAAGTGTATCCTCTTTCCCAAACCATGTAAAACACAGAACCACAGAGCATAGGGTACTTCCACACATGGGCGTTGACCTTGGGAAAATCAAAAAATCAACCAGACACAGGGACCCCAAAGTTGAGGGCTGCTGTCTTGACAAGAACCTCCACTCCGGTACACGTTTCATATCCCAGGAAAGAGCCAAGTGGACAAAGACGAGTGGACAAGTGGACAAAGACAAGTGGACAAGTGGACAAGTGGTGCTACGTAGGTCCAATGGAGTGTCACTCAGCCATGAAATCCACGTCATGAGGCTGGTAGCAGCATCCTGAGTGGATTTAGGTACGATCATCCTCAGTGAAATAAGTCCCACAAAAAAACAAACTTATGATATCACTTATCGAGGGAATGTAAAAATCGCTCCCCATGCACTGAATCCCCAAACAGAACAGAGTCACGCTTTTAGAAAACACACTTATGCCTGCTTCAGGGGAAAGGTGAGGTGGGGTGACGCATAAAACTCGAGTTTGAAATGAGCACAGATACCCTTCCGAAAACCGAATATGGAATGGACACGACCTACTCCTTGCTCAATCAACTGGACTCACCAGACCCTGTTCATCGCACAAGTATCTATCCGACTAGTAAGCATCTTCAAAGCTAAGTCTTGATATCTCTGTGTAAGTGCATCAAGTGTGTGTAAAGCGGCCTAAAACCAGCAGGGAAAATCAGCTCAGACCCATTCTGAGGATACATTTCCAACATAAAGAAGAAACAAGCAGGGCAAAACAGAGAGAAATTCTTCCAAAATGCGTTCAGGGACTGGCATGCAACCAGGATTGACCACATCTACAGCCCCAGCGGCAGAAGACATAAGGCTGGACACTCTTGGGGCTGAGACGATTGGTGAGGTTGGGAAAGCAAATGCAGACCCTTGAAAGGAATCCTGCGTGCTCCCCATTCCATGGGTCCCAACTCTCCAGGTTCAACGCAATCTTCCGACAGCGAAAGCACTCATTGGAAACCCAGCGGATGCTACACCGTGGGATCGGGAAAGCTTTCTGAAACTCACCTCAGTTTTCATCTCCTGGTGCTCGTGTTCTCCATTCAGGCCCCCTTACTAACAATCTCCCCACTTGGAGACTCGGCGCCTTTCCATGCCTCTTTCGTACCGTCTGCAATTTGTCCGCAGGATGAACTGCAAGAGGGGGAACCAATGAGAGACTCGCTGGAGGTGTTTGGTCGGGCACATGTCACTCTCATTTCCCATCACGAAGAAGAATTCACCAGCGGTTCAGCCTGCCACCCCGGATCGACAATAGGGCGTGAAGCCATCCAGCCGTGTTGCGTCCCACTCACAAAAAAGCGACTTGGGAAATGGAGCTCAGGGGCACTGCACTTCCCAAACCTGCAGAGTTCTAAACGATAACTATCGCCCCAAAATATATTGAGGTCAGGCTACGAAGAGGCGCTGAACGCAAGGCAGAACTGCAGGAAACGGATGTCAACGGGTACATCGGAATGGCCCCGATAGCACATGAAAAGCGCCAGAACGTGGACAATGATGCGGTTGGCCAAAAAGGGCGTATGCGTTTTTTCCTGAATATATTCAGGAAAAAACGCATACGCCCTTTTTGGCCAACCAAGCAACCTGGGAGAGCAAATCAGCACTACAAAGAAATCTCTCGCCCCCCCCCGGGGCAAAAGGGCCAGGCAAAAAAAGTCTAAAAACCAGAAAGGCAGGACAGGCCACGGAGTCAAGGGAGCCTTGTTAAGCTGATGGGCGGGATGTCAATGGCCAACAGCCAATCTTCACAAGTGTATCCTCTTTCCCAAACCATGTAAAATACAGAACCACAGAGCATAGGGCACTTCCACACATGGGCGTTGACCTTGGGAAAATCAAAAAATCAACCAGACACAGGGACCCCAAAGTTGAGGGCTGCTGTCTTGACAAGAACCTCCACTCCGGTACACGTTTCATATCCCAGGAAAGAGCCAAGTGGACAAAGACGAGTGGACAAGTGGACAAGTGGACAAGTGGACAAGTGGTGCTACGTAGGTCCAATGGAGTGTCACTCAGCCATGAAATCCACGTCATGAGGCTGGTAGCAGCATCCTGAGTGGATTTAGGTACGATCATCCTCAGTGAAATAAGTCCCACAAAAAAAGAAACTTATGATATCACTTATCGAGGGAATGTAAAAATCGCTCCCCATGCACTGAATCCCCAAACAGAACAGAGTCACGCTTTTAGAAAACACACTTATGCCTGCTTCAGGGGAAAGGTGAGGTGGGGTGACGCATAAAACTCGAGTTTGAAATGAGCACAGATACCCTTCCGAAAACCGAATATGGAATGGACACGACCTACTCCTTGCTCAATCAACTGGACTCACCAGACCCTGTTCGTCGCACAAGTATCTATCCGACTAGTAAGCATCTTAAAAGCTAAGTCTTGATATCTCTGTGTAAGTGCATCAAGTGTGTGTAAAGCGGCCTAAAACCAGCGGGGAAAATCAGCTCAGACCCATTCTGAGGATACATTTCCAACATAAAGAAGAAACAAGCAGGGCAAAACAGAGAGAACTTCTTCCAAAATGCGTTCAGGGACTGGCATGCAACCAGGATTGACCACATCTACAGCCCCAGCG
Source organism: Kogia breviceps (assembly GCF_026419965.1). NCBI lineage: Eukaryota > Metazoa > Chordata > Mammalia > Artiodactyla > Physeteridae > Kogia > Kogia breviceps. The sequence continues at coordinate 126,130,778 of NC_081312.1, read as the reverse complement.
GCAGAAGACATAAGGCTGGACACTCTTGGGGCTGAGACGATTGGTGAGGTTGGGAAAGCAAATGCAGACCCTTGAAAGGAATCCTGCGTGCTCCCCATTCCATGGGTCCCAACTCTCCAGGTTCAACGCAATCTTCCGACAGCGAAAGCACTCATTGGAAACCCAGCGGATGCTACACCGTGGGATCGGGAAAGCTTTCTGAAACTCACCTCAGTTTTCATCTCCTGGTGCTCGTGTTCTCCATTCAGGCCCCCTTACTAACAATCTCCCCACTTGGAGACTCGGCGCCTTTCCATGCCTCTTTCGTACCGTCTGCAATTTGTCCGCAGGATGAACTGCAAGAGGGGGAACCAATGAGAGACTCGCTGGAGGTGTTTGGTCGGGCACATGTCACTCTCATTTCCCATCACGAAGAAGAATTCACCAGCGGTTCAGCCTGCCACCCCGGATCGACAATAGGGCGTGAAGCCATCCAGCCGTGTTGCGTCCCACTCACAAAAAAGCGACTTAGGAAATGGAGCTCAGGGGCACTGCACTTCCCAAACCTGCAGAGTTCTAAACGATAACTATCGCCCCAAAATATATTGAGGTCAGGCTACGAAGAGGCGCTGAACGCAAGGCAGAACTGCAGGAAACGGATGTCAACGGGTACATCGGAATGGCCCCGATAGCACATGAAAAGCGCCAGAACGTGGACAATGATGCGGTTGGCCAAAAAGGGCGTATGCGTTTTTTCCTGAATATATTCAGGAAAAAACGCATACGCCCTTTTTGGCCAACCAAGCAACCTGGGAGAGCAAATCAGCACTACAAAGAAATCTCTCGCCCCCCCCCGGGGCAAAAGGGCCAGGCAAAAAAAGTCTAAAAACCAGAAAGGCAGGACAGGCCACGGAGTCAAGGGAGCCTTGTTAAGCTGATGGGCGGGATGTCAATGGCCAACAGCCAATCTTCACAAGTGTATCCTCTTTCCCAAACCATGGAAAACACAGAACCACAGAGCATAGGGCACTTCCACACATGGGCGTTGACCTTGGGAAAATCAAAAAATCAACCAGACACAGGGACCCCAAAGTTGAGGGCTGCTGTCTTGACAAGAACCTCCACTCCGGTACACGTTTCATATCCCAGGAAAGAGCCAAGTGGACAAAGACGAGTGGACAAGTGGACAAGTGGACAAGTGGACAAGTGGTGCTACGTAGGTCCAATGGAGTGTCACTCAGCCATGAAATCCACGTCATGAGGCTGGTAGCAGCATCCTGAGTGGATTTAGGTACGATCATCCTCAGTGAAATAAGTCCCACAAAAAAAGAAACTTATGATATCACTTATCGAGGGAATGTAAAAATCGCTCCCCATGCACAGAATCCCCAAACAGAACAGAGTCACGCTTTTAGAAAACACACTTATGCCTGCTTCAGGGGAAAGGTGAGGTGGGGTGACGCATAAAACTCGAGTTTGAAATGAGCACAGATACCCTTCCGAAAACCGAATATGGAATGGACACGACCTACTCCTTGCTCAATCAACTGGACTCACCAGACCCTGTTCGTCGCACAAGTATCTATCCGACTAGTAAGCATCTTAAAAGCTAAGTCTTGATATCTCTGTGTAAGTGCATCAAGTGTGTGTAAAGCGGCCTAAAACCAGCGGGGAAAATCAGCTCAGACCCATTCTGAGGATACATTTCCAACATAAAGAAGAAACAAGCAGGGCAAAACAGAGAGAACTTCTTCCAAAATGCGTTCAGGGACTGGCATGCAACCAGGATTGACCAAATCTACAGCCCCAGCGGCAGAAGACATAAGGCTGGACACTCTTGGGGCTGAGACGATTGGTGAGGTTGGGAAAGCAAATGCAGACCCTTGAAAGGAATCCTGCGTGCTCCCCATTCCATGGGTCCCAACTCTCCAGGTTCAACGCAATCTTCCGACAGCGAAAGCACTCATTGGAAACCCAGCGGATGCTACACCGTGGGATCGGGAAAGCTTTCTGAAACTCACCTCAGTTTTCATCTCCTGGTGCTCGTGTTCTCCATTCAGGCCCCCTTACTAACAATCTCCCCACTTGGAGACTCGGCGCCTTTCCATGCCTCTTTCGTACCGTCTGCAATTTGTCCGCAGGATGAACTGCAAGAGGGGGAACCAATGAGAGACTCGCTGGAGGTGTTTGGTCGGGCACATGTCACTCTCATTTCCCATCACGAAGAAGAATTCACCAGCGGTTCAGCCTGCCACCCCGGATCGACAATAGGGCGTGAAGCCATCCAGCCGTGTTGCGTCCCACTCACAAAAAAGCGACTTGGGAAATGGAGCTCAGGGGCACTGCACTTCCCAAACCTGCAGAGTTCTAAACGATAACTATCGCCCCAAAATATATTGAGGTCAGGCTACGAAGAGGCGCTGAACGCAAGGCAGAACTGCAGGAAACGGATGTCAACGGGTACATCGGAATGGCCCCGATAGCACATGAAAAGCGCCAGAACGTGGACAATGATGCGGTTGGCCAAAAAGGGCGTATGCGTTTTTTCCTGAATATATTCAGGAAAAAACGCATACGCCCTTTTTGGCCAACCAAGCAACCTGGGAGAGCAAATCAGCACTACAAAGAAATCTCTCGCCCACCCCCCGGGGCAAAAGGGCCAGGCGAAAAAAGTCTAAAAACCAGAAAGGCAGGACAGGCCACGGAGTCAAGGGAGCCTTGTTAAGCTGATGGGCGGGATGTCAATGGCCAACAGCCAATCTTCACAAGTGTATCCTCTTTCCCAAACCATGTAAAACACAGAACCACAGAGCATAGGGCACTTCCACACATGGGCGTTGACCTTGGGAAAATCAAAAAATCAACCAGACACAGGGACCCCAAAGTTGAGGGCTGCTGTCTTGACAAGAACCTCCACTCCGGTACACGTTTCATATCCCAGGAAAGAGCCAAGTGGACAAAGACGAGTGGACAAGTGGACAAAGACAAGTGGACAAGTGGTGCTACGTAGGTCCAATGGAGTGTCACTCAGCCATGAAATCCACGTCATGAGGCTGGTAGCAGCATCCTGAGTGGATTTAGGTACGATCATCCTCAGTGAAATAAGTCCCACAAAAAAAGAAACTTATGATATCACTTATCGAGGGAATGTAAAAATCGCTCCCCATGAACGGAATCCCCAAACAGAACAGAGTCACGCTTTTAGAAAACACACTTATGCCTGCTTCAGGGGAAAGGTGAGGTGGGGTGACGCATAAAACTCGAGTTTGAAATGAGCACAGATACCCTTCCGAAAACCGAATATGGAATGGACACGACCTACTCCTTGCTCAATCAACTGGACTCACCAGACCCTGTTCGTCGCACAAGTATCTATCCGACTAGTAAGCATCTTCAAAGCTAAGTCTTGATATCTCTGTGTAAGTGCATCAAGTGTGTGTAAAGCGGCCTAAAACCAGCAGGGAAAATCAGCTCAGACCCATTCTGAGGATACATTTCCAACATAAAGAAGAAACAAGCAGGGCAAAACAGAGAGAACTTCTTCCAAAATGCGTTCAGGGACTGGCATGCAACCAGGATTGACCACATCTACAGCCCCAGCGGCAGAAGTCATAAGGCTGGACACTCTTGGGGCTGAGACGATTGGTGAGGTTGGGAAAGCAAATGCAGACCCTTGAAAGGAATCCTGCGTGCTCCCCATTCCATGGGTCCCAACTCTCCAGGTTCAACGCAATCTTCCGACAGCGAAAGCACTCATTGGAAACCCAGCGGATGCTACACCGTGGGATCGGGAAAGCTTTCTGAAACTCACCTCAGTTTTCATCTCCTGGTGCTCGTGTTCTCCATTCAGGCCCCCTTACTAACAATCTCCCCACTTGGAGACTCGGCGCCTTTCCATGCCTCTTTCGTACCGTCTGCAATTTGTCCGCAGGATGAACTGCAAGAGGGGGAACCAATGAGAGACTCGCTGGAGGTGTTTGGTCGGGCACATGTCACTCTCATTTCCCATCACGAAGAAGAATTCACCAGCGGTTCAGCCTGCCACCCCGGATCGACAATAGGGCGTGAAGCCATCCAGCCGTGTTGCGTCCCACTCACAAAAAAGCGACTTGGGAAATGGAGCTCAGGGGCACTGCACTTCCCAAACCTGCAGAGTTCTAAACGATAACTATCGCCCCAAAATATATTGAGGTCAGGCTACGAAGAGGCGCTGAACGCAAGGCAGAACTGCAGGAAACGGATGTCAACGGGTACATCGGAATGGCCCCGATAGCACATGAAAAGCGCCAGAACGTGGACAATGATGCGGTTGGCCAAAAAGGGCGTATGCGTTTTTTCCTGAATATATTCAGGAAAAAACGCATACGCCCTTTTTGGCCAACCAAGCAACCTGGGAGAGCAAATCAGCACTACAAAGAAATCTCTCGCCCCCCCCCGGGGCAAAAGGGCCAGGCGAAAAAAGTCTAAAAACCAGAAAGGCAGGACAGGCCACGGAGTCAAGGGAGCCTTGTTAAGCTGATGGGCGGGATGTCAATGGCCAACAGCCAATCTTCACAAGTGTATCCTCTTTCCCAAACCATGTAAAACACAGAACCACAGAGCATAGGGCACTTCCACACATGGGCGTTGACCTTGGGAAAATGAAAAAATCAACCAGACACAGGGACCCCAAAGTTGAGGGCTGCTGTCTTGACAAGAACCTCCACTCCGGTACACGTTTCATATCCCAGGAAAGAGCCAAGTGGACAAAGACGAGTGGACAAGTGGACAAAGACAAGTGGACAAGTGGACAAGTGGTGCTACGTAGGTCCAATGGAGTGTCACTCAGCCATGAAATCCACGTCATGAGGCTGGTAGCAGCATCCTGAGTGGATTTAGGTACGATCATCCTCAGTGAAATAAGTCCCACAAAAAAAGAAACTTATGATATCACTTATCGAGGGAATGTAAAAATCGCTCCCCATGCACTGAATCCCCAAACAGAACAGAGACACGCTTTTAGAAAACACACTTATGCCTGCTTCAGGGGAAAGGTGAGGTGGGGTGACGCATAAAACTCGAGTTTGAAATGAGCACAGATACCCTTCCGAAAACCGAATATGGAATGGACACGACCTACTCCTTGCTCAATCAACTGGACTCACCAGACGCTGTTCATCGCACAAGTATCTATCCGACTAGTAAGCATCTTCAAAGCTAAGTCTTGATATATCTGTGTAAGTGCATCAAGTGTGTGTAAAGCGGCCTAAAACCAGCAGGGAAAATCAGCTCAGACCCATTCTGAGGATACATTTCCAACATAAAGAAGAAACAAGCAGGGCAAAACAGAGAGAACTTCTTCCAAAATGCGTTCAGGGACTGGCATGCAACCAGGATTGACCACATCTACAGCCCCAGCGGCAGAAGACATAAGGCTGGACACTCTTGGGGCTGAGACGATTCGTGAGGTTGGGAAAGCAAATGCAGACCCTTGAAAGGAATCCTGCGTGCTCCCCATTCCATGGGTCCCAACTCTCCAGGTTCAACGCAATCTTCCGACAGCGAAAGCACTCATTGGAAACCCAGCGGATGCTACACCGTGGGATCGGGAAAGCTTTCTGAAACTCACCTCAGTTTTCATCTCCTGGTGCTCGTGTTCTCCATTCAGGCCCCCTTACTAACAATCTCCCCACTTGGAGACTCGGCGCCTTTCCATGCCTCTTTCGTACCGTCTGCAATTTGTCCGCAGGATGAACTGCAAGAGGGGGAACCAATGAGAGACTCGCTGGAGGTGTTTGGTCGGGCACATGTCACTCTCATTTCCCATCACGAAGAAGAATTCACCAGCGGCTCAGCCTGCCACCCCGGATCGACAATAGGGCGTGAAGCCATCCAGCCGTGTTGCGTCCCACTCACAAAAAAGCGACTTGGGAAATGGAGCTCAGGGGCACTGCACTTCCCAAACCTGCAGAGTTCTAAACGATAACTATCGCCCCAAAATATATTGAGGTCAGGCTACGAAGAGGCGCTGAACGCAAGGCAGAACTGCAGGAAACGGATGTCAACGGGTACATCGGAATGGCCCCGATAGCACATGAAAAGCGCCAGAACGTGGACAATGATGCGGTTGGCCAAAAAGGGCGTATGCGTTTTTTCCTGAATATATTCAGGAAAAAACGCATACGCCCTTTTTGGCCAACCAAGCAACCTGGGAGAGCAAATCAGCACTACAAAGAAATCTCTCGCCCCCCCCCGGGGCAAAAGGGCCAGGCAAAAAAAGTCTAAAAACCAGAAAGGCAGGACAGGCCACGGAGTCAAGGGAGCCTTGTTAAGCTGATGGGCGGGATGTCAATGGCCAACAGCCAATCTTCACAAGTGTATCCTCTTTCCCAAACCATGGAAAACACAGAACCACAGAGCATAGGGCACTTCCACACATGGGCGTTGACCTTGGGAAAATGAAAAAATCAACCAGACACAGGGACCCCAAAGTTGAGGGCTGCTGTCTTGACAAGAACCTCCACTCCGGTACACGTTTCATATCCCAGGAAAGAGCCAAGTGGACAAAGACGAGTGGACAAGTACACAAAGACAAGTGGACAAGTGGACAAGTGGTGCTACGTAGGTCCAATGGAGTGTCACTCAGCCATGAAATCCACGTCATGAGGCTGGTAGCAGCATCCTGAGTGGATTTAGGTACGATCATCCTCAGTGAAATAAGTCCCACAAAAAAAGAAACTTATGATATCACTTATCGAGGGAATGTAAAAATCGCTCCCCATGCACTGAATCCCCAAACAGAACAGAGTCACGCTTTTAGAAAACACACTTATGCCTGCTTCAGGGGAAAGGTGAGGTGGGGTGACGCATAAAACTCGAGTTTGAAATGAGCACAGATACCCTTCCGAAAACCGAATATGGAATGGACACGACCTACTCCTTGCTCAATCAACTGGACTCACCAGACCCTGTTCATCGCACAAGTATCTATCCGACTAGTAAGCATCTTCAAAGCTAAGTCTTGATATCTCTGTGTAAGTGCATCAAGTGTGTGTAAAGCGGCCTAAAACCAGCAGGGAAAATCAGCTCAGACCCATTCTGAGGATACATTTCCAACATAAAGAAGAAACAAGCAGGGCAAAACAGAGAGAACTTCTTCCAAAATGCGTTCAGGGACTGGCATGCAACCAGGATTGACCACATCTACAGCCCCAGCGGCAGAAGACATAAGGCTGGACACTCTTGGGGCTGAGACGATTCGTGAGGTTGGGAAAGCAAATGCAGACCCTTGAAAGGAATCCTGCGTGCTCCCCATTCCATGGGTCCCAACTCTCCAGGTTCAACGCAATCTTCCGACAGCGAAAGCACTCATTGGAAACCCAGCGGATGCTACACCGTGGGATCGGGAAAGCTTTCTGAAACTCACCTCAGTTTTCATCTCCTGGTGCTCGTGTTCTCCATTCAGGCCCCCTTACTAACAATCTCCCCACTTGGAGACTCGGCGCCTTTCCATGCCTCTTTCGTACCGTCTGCAATTTGTCCGCAGGATGAACTGCAAGAGGGGGAACCAATGAGAGACTCGCTGGAGGTGTTTGGTCGGGCACATGTCACTCTCATTTCCCATCACGAAGAAGAATTCACCAGCGGTTCAGCCTGCCACCCCGGATCGACAATAGGGCGTGAAGCCATCCAGCCGTGTTGCGTCCCACTCACAAAAAAAGCGACTTGGGAAATGGAGCTCAGGGGCACTGCACTTCCCAAACCTGCAGAGTTCTAAACGATAACTATCGCCCCCAAATATATTGAGGTCAGGCTACGAAGAGGCGCTGAACGCAAGGCAGAACTGCAGGAAACGGATGTCAACGGGTACATCGGAATGGCCCCGATAGCACATGAAAAGCGCCAGAACGTGGACAATGATGCGGTTGGCCAAAAAGGGCGTATGCGTTTTTTCCTGAATATATTCAGGAAAAAACGCATACGCCCTTTTTGGCCAACCAAGCAACCTGGGAGAGCAAATCAGCACTACAAAGAAATCTCTCGCCACCCCCCCCGGGGCAAAAGGGCCAGGCGAAAAAAGTCTAAAAACCAGAAAGGCAGGACAGGCCACGGAGTCAAGGGAGCCTTGTTAAGCTGATGGGCGGGATGTCAATGGCCAACAGCCAATCTTCACAAGTGTATCCTCTTTCCCAAACCATGTAAAACACAGAACCACAGAGCATAGGGCACTTCCACACATGGGCGTTGACCTTGGGAAAATGAAAAAATCAACCAGACACAGGGACCCCAAAGTTGAGGGCTGCTGTCTTGACAAGAACCTCCACTCCGGTACACGTTTCATATCCCAGGAAAGAGCCAAGTGGACAAAGACGAGTGGACAAGTGGACAAAGACAAGTGGACAAGTGGACAAGTGGTGCTACGTAGGTCCAATGGAGTGTCACTCAGCCATGAAATCCACGTCATGAGGCTGGTAGCAGCATCCTGAGTGGATTTAGGTACGATCATCCTCAGTGAAATAAGTCCCACAAAAAAAGAAACTTATGATATCACTTATCGAGGGAATGTAAAAATCGCTCCCCATGCACTGAATCCCCAAACAGAACAGAGTCACGCTTTTAGAAGACACACTTATGCCTGCTTCAGGGGAAAGGTGAGGTGGGGTGACGCATAAAACTCGAGTTTGAAATGAGCACAGATACCCTTCCGAAAACCGAATATGGAATGGACACGACCTACTCCTTGCTCAATCAACTGGACTCACCAGACCCTGTTCATCGCACAAGTATCTATCCGACTAGTAAGCATCTTAAAAGCTAAGTCTTGATATCTCTGTGTAAGTGCATCAAGTGTGTGTAAAGCGGCCTAAAACCAGCAGGGAAAATCAGCTCAGACCCATTCTGAGGATACATTTCCAACATAAAGAAGAAACAAGCAGGGCAAAATAGAGAGAACTTCTTCCAAAATGCGTTCAGGGACTGGCATGCAACCAGGATTGACCACATCTACAGCCCCAGCGGCAGAAGACATAAGGCTGGACACTCTTGGGGCTGAGACGATTGGTGAGGTTGGGAAAGCAAATGCAGACCCTTGAAAGGAATCCTGCGTGCTCCCCATTCCATGGGTCCCAACTCTCCAGGTTCAACGCAATCTTCCGACAGCGAAAGCACTCATTGGAAACCCAGCGGATGCTACACCGTGGGATCGGGAAAGCTTTCTGAAACTCACCTCAGTTTTCATCTCCTGGTGCTCGTGTTCTCCATTCAGGCCCCCTTACTAACAATCTCCCCACTTGGAGACTCGGCGCCTTTCCATGCCTCTTTCGTACCGTCTGCAATTTGTCCGCAGGATGAACTGCAAGAGGGGGAACCAATGAGAGACTCGCTGGAGGTGTTTGGTCGGGCACATGTCACTCTCATTTCCCATCACGAAGAAGAATTCACCAGCGGTTCAGCCTGCCACCCCGGATCGACAATAGGGCGTGAAGCCATCCAGCCGTGTTGCGTCCCACTCACAAAAAAAGCGACTTGGGAAATGGAGCTCAGGGGCACTGCACTTCCCAAACCTGCAGAGTTCTAAACGATAACTATCGCCCCCAAATATATTGAGGTCAGGCTACGAAGAGGCGCTGAACGCAAGGCAGAACTGCAGGAAACGGATGTCAACGGCTACATCGGAATGGCCCCGATAGCACATGAAAAGCGCCAGAACGTGGACAATGATGCGGTTGGCCAAAAAGGGCGTATGCGTTTTTTCCTGAATATATTCAGGAAAAAACGCATACGCCCTTTTTGGCCAACCAAGCAACCTGGGAGAGCAAATCAGCACTACAAAGAAATCTCTCGCCCCCCCCCCGGGGCAAAAGGGCCAGGCGAAAAAAGTCTAAAAACCAGAAAGGCAGGACAGGCCACGGAGTCAAGGGAGCCTTGTTAAGCTGATGGGCGGGATGTCAATGGCCAACAGCCAATCTTCACAAGTGTATCCTCTTTCCCAAACCATGTAAAACACAGAACCACAGAGCATAGGGCACTTCCACACATGGGCGTTGACCTTGGGAAAATGAAAAAATCAACCAGACACAGGGACCCCAAAGTTGAGGGCTGCTGTCTTGACAAGAACCTCCACTCCGGTACACGTTTCATATCCCAGGAAAGAGCCAAGTGGACAAAGACGAGTGGACAAGTGGACAAAGACAAGTGGACAAGTGGACAAGTGGTGCTACGTAGGTCCAATGGAGTGTCACTCAGCCATGAAATCCACGTCATGAGGCTGGTAGCAGCATCCTGAGTGGATTTAGGTACGATCATCCTCAGTGAAATAAGTCCCACAAAAAAAGAAACTTATGATATCACTTATCGAGGGAATGTAAAAATCGCTCCCCATGCACTGAATCCCCAAACAGAACAGAGTCACGCTTTTAGAAAACACACTTATGCCTGCTTCAGGGGAAAGGTGAGGTGGGGTGACGCATAAAACTCGAGTTTGAAATGAGCACACATACCCTTCCGAAAACCGAATATGGAATGGACACGACCTACTCCTTGCTCAATCAACTGGACTCACCAGACCCTGTTCATCGCACAAGTATCTATCCGACTAGTAAGCATCTTAAAAGCTAAGTCTTGATATCTCTGTGTAAGTGCATCAAGTGTGTGTAAAGCGGCCTAAAACCAGCAGGGAAAATCAGCTCAGACCCATTCTGAGGATACATTTCCAACATAAAGAAGAAAGAAGCAGGGCAAAACAGAGAGAACTTCTTCCAAAATGCGTTCAGGGACTGGCATGCAACCAGGATTGACCACATCTACAGCCCCAGCGGCAGAAGACATAAGGCTGGACACTCTTGGGGCTGAGACGATTCGTGAGGTTGGGAAAGCAAATGCAGACCCTTGAAAGGAATCCTGCGTGCTCCCCATTCCATGGGTCCCAACTCTCCAGGTTCAACGCAATCTTCCGACAGCGAAAGCACTCATTGGAAACCCAGCGGATGCTACACCGTGGGATCGGGAAAGCTTTCTGAAACTCACCTCAGTTTTCATCTCCTGGTGCTCGTGTTCTCCATTCAGGCCCCCTTACTAACAATCTCCCCACTTGGAGACTCGGCGCCTTTCCATGCCTCTTTCGTACCGTCTGCAATTTGTCCGCAGGATGAACTGCAAGAGGGGGAACCAATGAGAGACTCGCTGGAGGTGTTTGGTCGGGCACATGTCACTCTCATTTCCCATCACGAAGAAGAATTCACCAGCGGTTCAGCCTGCCACCCCGGATCGACAATAGGGCGTGAAGCCATCCAGCCGTGTTGCGTCCCACTCACAAAAAAGCGACTTGGGAAATGGAGCTCAGGGGCACTGCACTTCCCAAACCTGCAGAGTTCTAAACGATAACTATCGCCCCCAAATATATTGAGGTCAGGCTACGAAGAGGCGCTGAACGCAAGGCAGAACTGCAGGAAACGGATGTCAACGGGTACATCGGAATGGCCCCGATAGCACATGAAAAGCGCCAGAACGTGGACAATGATGCGGTTGGCCAAAAAGGGCGTATGCGTTTTTTCCTGAATATATTCAGGAAAAAACGCATACGCCCTTTTTGGCCAACCAAGCAACCTGGGAGAGCAAATCAGCACTACAAAGAAATCTCTCGCCACCCCCCCCGGGGCAAAAGGGCCAGGCGAAAAAAGTCTAAAAACCAGAAAGGCAGGACAGGCCACGGAGTCAAGGGAGCCTTGTTAAGCTGATGGGCGTGATGTCAATGGCCAACAGCCAATCTTCACAAGTGTATCCTCTTTCCCAAACCATGGAAAACACAGAACCACAGAGCATAGGGCACTTCCACACATGGGCGTTGACCTTGGGAAAATCAAAAAATCAACCAGACACAGGGACCCCAAAGTTGAGGGCTGCTGTCTTGACAAGAACCTCCACTCCGGTACACGTTTCATATCCCAGGAAAGAGCCAAGTGGACAAAGACGAGTGGACAAGTGGACAAAGACAAGTGGACAAGTGGACAAGTGGTGCTACGTAGGTCCAATGGAGTGTCACTCAGCCATGAAATCCACGTCATGAGGCTGGTAGCAGCATCCTGAGTGGATTTAGGTACGATCATCCTCAGTGAAATAAGTCCCACAAAAAAAGAAACTTATGATATCACTTATCGAGGGAATGTAAAAATCGCTCCCCATGCACTGAATCCCCAAACAGAACAGAGTCACGCTTTTAGAAAACACACTTATGCCTGCTTCAGGGGAAAGGTGAGGTGGGGTGACGCATAAAACTCGAGTTTGAAATGAGCACACATACCCTTCCGAAAACCGAATATGGAATGGACACGACCTACTCCTTGCTCAATCAACTGGACTCACCAGACCCTGTTCATCGCACAAGTATCTATCCGACTAGTAAGCATCTTAAAAGCTAAGTCTTGATATCTCTGTGTAAGTGCATCAAGTGTGTGTAAAGCGGCCTAAAACCAGCAGGGAAAATCAGCTCAGACCCATTCTGAGGATACATTTCCAACATAAAAAAGAAACAAGCAGGGCAAAACAGAGAGAACTTCTTCCAAAATGCGTTCAGGGACTGGCATGCAACCAGGATTGACCACATCTACAGCCCCAGCGGCAGAAGACATAAGGCTGGACACTCTTGGGGCTGAGACGATTGGTGAGGTTGGGAAAGCAAATGCAGACCCTTGAAAGGAATCCTGCGTGCTCCCCATTCCATGGGTCCCAACTCTCCAGGTTCAACGCAATCTTCCGACAGCGAAAGCACTCATTGGAAACCCAGCGGATGCTACACCGTGGGATCGGGAAAGCTTTCTGAAACTCACCTCAGTTTTCATCTCCTGGTGCTCGTGTTCTCCATTCAGGCCCCCTTACTAACAATCTCCCCACTTGGAGACTCGGCGCCTTTCCATGCCTCTTTCGTACCGTCTGCAATTTGTCCGCAGGATGAACTGCAAGAGGGGGAACCAATGAGAGACTCGCTGGAGGTGTTTGGTCGGGCACATGTCACTCTCATTTCCCATCACGAAGAAGAATTCACCAGCGGTTCAGCCTGCCACCCCGGATCGACAATAGGGCGTGAAGCCATCCAGCCGTGTTGCGTCCCACTCACAAAAAAGCGACTTGGGAAATGGAGCTCAGGGGCACTGCACTTCCCAAACCTGCAGAGTTCTAAACGATAACTATCGCCCCAAAATATATTGAGGTCAGGCTACGAAGAGGCGCTGAACGCAAGGCAGAACTGCAGGAAACGGATGTCAACGGCTACATCGGAATGGCCCCGATAGCACATGAAAAGCGCCAGAACGTGGACAATGATGCGGTTGGCCAAAAAGGGCGTATGCGTTTTTTCCTGAATATATTCAGGAAAAAACGCATACGCCCTTTTTGGCCAACCAAGCAACCTGGGAGAGCAAATCAGCACTACAAAGAATTCTCTCGCCCCCCCCGGGGCAAAAGGGCCAGGCAAAAAAAGTCTAAAAACCAGAAAGGCAGGACAGGCCACGGAGTCAAGGGAGCCTTGTTAAGCTGATGGGCGGGATGTCAATGGCCAACAGCCAATCTTCACAAGTGTATCCTCTTTCCGAAACCATGTAAAACACAGAACCACAGAGCATAGGGCACTTCCACACATGGGCGTTGACCTTGGGAAAATGAAAAAATCAACCAGACACAGGGACCCCAAAGTTGAGGGCTGCTGTCTTGACAAGAACCTCCACTCCGGTACACGTTTCATATCCCAGGAAAGAGCCAAGTGGACAGAGACGAGTGGACAAGTGGACAAAGACAAGTGGACAAGTGGACAAGTGGTGCTACGTAGGTCCAATGGAGTGTCACTCAGCCATGAAATCCACGTCATGAGGCTGGTAGCAGCATCCTGAGTGGATTTAGGTACGATCATCCTCAGTGAAATAAGTCCCACAAAAAAAGAAACTTATGATATCACTTATCGAGGGAATGTAAAAATCGCTCCCCATGCACGGAATCCCCAAACAGAACAGAGTCACGCTTTTAGAAAACACACTTATGCCTGCTTCAGGGGAAAGGTGAGGTGGGGTGACGCATAAAACTCGAGTTTGAAATGAGCACAGATACCCTTCCGAAAACCGAATATGGAATGGACACGACCTACTCCTTGCTCAATCAACTGGACTCACCAGACCCTGTTCATCGCACAAGTATCTATCCGACTAGTAAGCATCTTAAAAGCTAAGTCTTGATATCTCTGTGTAAGTGCATCAAGTGTGTGTAAAGCGGCCTAAAACCAGCAGGGAAAATCAGCTCAGACCCATTCTGAGGATACATTTCCAACATAAAGAAGAAACAAGCAGGGCAAAACAGAGAGAACTTCTTCCAAAATGCGTTCAGGGACTGGCATGCAACCAGGATTGACCACATCTACAGCCCCAGCGGCAGAAGACATAAGGCTGGACACTCTTGGGGCTGAGACGATTGGTGAGGTTGGGAAAGCAAATGCAGACCCTTGAAAGGAATCCTGCGTGCTCCCCATTCCATGGGTCCCAACTCTCCAGGTTCAACGCAATCTTCCGACAGCGAAAGCACTCATTGGAAACCCAGCGGATGCTACACCGTGGGATCGGGAAAGCTTTCTGAAACTCACCTCAGTTTTCATCTCCTGGTGCTCGTGTTCTCCATTCAGGCCCCCTTACTAACAATCTCCCCACTTGGAGACTCGGCGCCTTTCCATGCCTCTTTCGTACCGTCTGCAATTTGTCCGCAGGATGAACTGCAAGAGGGGGAACCAATGAGAGACTCGCTGGAGGTGTTTGGTCGGGCACATGTCACTCTCATTTCCCATCACGAAGAAGAATTCACCAGCGGTTCAGCCTGCCACCCCGGATCGACAATAGGGCGTGAAGCCATCCAGCCGTGTTGCGTCCCACTCACAAAAAAGCGACTTGGGAAATGGAGCTCAGGGGCACTGCACTTCCCAAACCTGCAGAGTTCTAAACGATAACTATCGCCCCAAAATATATTGAGGTCAGGCTACGAAGAGGCGCTGAACGCAAGGCAGAACTGCAGGAAACGGATGTCAACGGCTACATCGGAATGGCCCCGATAGCACATGAAAAGCGCCAGAACGTGGACAATGATGCGGTTGGCCAAAAAGGGCGTATGCGTTTTTTCCTGAATATATTCAGGAAAAAACGCATACGCCCTTTTTGGCCAACCAAGCAACCTGGGAGAGCAAATCAGCACTACAAAGAATTCTCTCGCCCCCCCCCGGGGCAAAAGGGCCAGGCAAAAAAAGTCTAAAAACCAGAAAGGCAGGACAGGCCACGGAGTCAAGGGAGCCTTGTTAAGCTGATGGGCGGGATGTCAATGGCCAACAGCCAATCTTCACAAGTGTATCCTCTTTCCGAAACCATGTAAAACACAGAACCACAGAGCATAGGGCACTTCCACACATGGGCGTTGACCTTGGGAAAATGAAAAAATCAACCAGACACAGGGACCCCAAAGTTGAGGGCTGCTGTCTTGACAAGAACCTCCACTCCGGTACACGTTTCATATCCCAGGAAAGAGCCAAGTGGACAGAGACGAGTGGACAAGTGGACAAAGACAAGTGGACAAGTGGACAAGTGGTGCTACGTAGGTCCAATGGAGTGTCACTCAGCCATGAAATCCACGTCATGAGGCTGGTAGCAGCATCCTGAGTGGATCTAGGTACGATCATCCTCAGTGAAATAAGTCCCACAAAAAAAGAAACTTATGATATCACTTATCGAGGGAATGTACAAATCGCTCCCCATGAACTGAATCCCCAAACAGAACAGAGTCACGCTTTTAGAAAAAACACTTATGCCTGCTTCAGGGGAAAGCTGAGGTGGGGTGACGCATAAAACTCGAGTTTGAAATGAGCACACATACCCTTCCGAAAACCGAATATGGAATGGACACGACCTACTCCTTGCTCAATCAACTGGACTCACCAGACCCTGTTCATCGCACAAGTATCTATCCGACTAGTAAGCATCTTAAAAGCTAAGTCTTGATATCTCTGTGTAAGTGCATCAAGTGTGTGTAAAGCGGCCTAAAACCAGCAGGGAAAATCAGCTCAGACCCATTCTGAGGATACATTTCCAACATAAAGAAGAAACAAGCAGGGCAAAACAGAGAGAACTTCTTCCAAAATGCGTTCAGGGACTGGCATGCAACCAGGATTGACCACATCTACAGCCCCAGCGGCAGAAGACATAAGGCTGGACACTCTTGGGGCTGAGACGATTGGTGAGGTTGGGAAAGCAAATGCAGACCCTTGAAAGGAATCCTGCGTGCTCCCCATTATATGGGTCCCAACTCTCCAGGTTCAACGCAATCTTCCGACAGCGAAAGCACTCATTGGAAACCCAGCGGATGCTACACCGTGGGATCGGGAAAGCTTTCTGAAACTCACCTCAGTTTTCATCTCCTGGTGCTCGTGTTCTCCATTCAGGCCCCCTTACTAACAATCTCCCCACTTGGAGACTCGGCGCCTTTCCATGCCTCTTTCGTACCGTTTGCAATTTGTCCACAGGATGAACTGCAAGAGGGGGAACCAATGAGAGACTCGCTGGAGGTGTTTGGTCGGGCACATGTCACTCTCATTTCCCATCACGAAGAAGAATTCACCAGAGGTTCAGCCTGCCACCGCGGATCGACAATAGGGCGTGAAGCCATCCAGCCGTGTTGCGTCCCACTCACAAAAAAGCGACTTGGGAAATGGAGCTCAGGGGCACTGCACTTCCCAAACCTGCAGAGTTCTAAACGATAACTATCGCCCCAAAATATATTGAGGTCAGGCTACGAAGAGGCGCTGAACGCAAGGCAGAACTGCAGGAAACGGATGTCAACGGCTACATCGGAATGGCCCCGATAGCACATGAAAAGCGCCAGAACGTGGACAATGATGCGGTTGGCCAAAAAGGGCGTATGCGTTTTTTCCTGAATATATTCAGGAAAAAACGCATACGCCCTTTTTGGCCAACCAAGCAACCTGGGAGAGCAAATCAGCACTACAAATAAATCTCTCGCCCCCCCCGGGGCAAAAGGGCCAGGCGAAAAATGTCTAAAACCCAGAAAGGCAGGACAGGCCACGGAGTCAAGGGAGCCTTGTTAAGCTGATGGGCGGGATGTCAATGGCCAACAGCCAATCTTCACAAGTGTATCCTCTTTCCCAAACCATGTAAAACACAGAACCACAGAGCATAGGGCACTTCCACACATGGGCGTTGACCTTGGGAAAATGAAAAAATCAACCAGACACAGGGACCCCAAAGTTGAGGGCTGCTGTCTTGACAAGAACCTCCACTCCGGTACACGTTTCATATCCCAGGAAAGAGCCAAGTGGACAAAGACGAGTGGACAAGTGGACAAAGACAAGTGGACAAGTGGACAAGTGGTGCTACGTAGGTCCAATGGAGTGTCACTCAGCCATGAAATCCACGTCATGAGGCTGGTAGCAGCATCCTGAGTGGATTTAGGTACGATCATCCTCAGTGAAATAAGTCCCACAAAAAAAGAAACTTATGATATCACTTATCGAGGGAATGTAAAAATCGCTCCCCATGCACTGAATCCCCAAACAGAACAGAGTCACGCTTTTAGAAGACACACTTATGCCTGCTTCAGGGGAAAGGTGAGGTGGGGTGACGCATAAAACTCGAGTTTGAAATGAGCACAGATACCCTTCCGAAAACCGAATATGGAATGGACACGACCTACTCCTTGCTCAATCAACTGGACTCACCAGACCCTGTTCATCGCACAAGTATCTATCCGACTAGTAAGCATCTTAAAAGCTAAGTCTTGATATCTCTGTGTAAGTGCATCAAGTGTGTGTAAAGCGGCCTAAAACCAGCAGGGAAAATCAGCTCAGACCCATTCTGAGGATACATTTCCAACATAAAGAAGAAACAAGCAGGGCAAAACAGAGAGAACTTCTTCCAAAATGCGTTCAGGGACTGGCATGCAACCAGGATTGACCACATCTACAGCCCCAGCGGCAGAAGACATAAGGCTGGACACTCTTGGGGCTGAGACGATTGGTGAGGTTGGGAAAGCAAATGCAGACCCTTGAAAGGAATCCTGCGTGCTCCCCATTCCATGGGTCCCAACTCTCCAGGTTCAACGCAATCTTCCGACAGCGAAAGCACTCATTGGAAACCCAGCGGATGCTACACCGTGGGATCGGGAAAGCTTTCTGAAACTCACCTCAGTTTTCATCTCCTGGTGCTCGTGTTCTCCATTCAGGCCCCCTTACTAACAATCTCCCCACTTGGAGACTCGGCGCCTTTCCATGCCTCTTTCGTACCGTCTGCAATTTGTCCGCAGGATGAACTGCAAGAGGGGGAACCAATGAGAGACTCGCTGGAGGTGTTTGGTCGGGCACATGTCACTCTCATTTCCCATCACGAAGAAGAATTCACCAGCGGTTCAGCCTGCCACCCCGGATCGACAATAGGGCGTGAAGCCATCCAGCCGTGTTGCGTCCCACTCACAAAAAAAGCGACTTGGGAAATGGAGCTCAGGGGCACTGCACTTCCCAAACCTGCAGAGTTCTAAACGATAACTATCGCCCCAAAATATATTGAGGTCAGGCTACGAAGAGGCGCTGAACGCAAGGCAGAACTGCAGGAAACGGATGTCAACGGGTACATCGGAATGGCCCCGATAGCACATGAAAAGCGCCAGAACGTGGACAATGATGCGGTTGGCCAAAAAGGGCGTATTCGTTTTTTCCTGAATATATTCAGGAAAAAACGCATACGCCCTTTTTGGCCAACCAAGCAACCTGGGAGAGCAAATCAGCACTACAAAGAAATCTCTCGCCCCCCCCGGGGCAAAAGGGCCAGGCGAAAAAAGTCTAAAAACCAGAAAGGCAGGACAGGCCACGGAGTCAAGGGAGCCTTGTTAAGCTGATGGGCGGGATGTCAATGGCCAACAGCCAATCTTCACAAGTGTATCCTCTTTCCCAAACCATGTAAAACACAGAACCACAGAGCATAGGGCACTTCCACACATGGGCGTTGACCTTGGGAAAATCAAAAAATCAACCAGACACAGGGACCCCAAAGTTGAGGGCTGCTGTCTTGACAAGAACCTCCACTCCGGTACACGTTTCATATCCCAGGAAAGAGCCAAGTGGACAAAGACGAGTGGACAAGTGGACAAAGACAAGTGGACAAGTGGACAAGTGGTGCTACGTAGGTCCAATGGAGTGTCACTCAGCCATGAAATCCACGTCATGAGGCTGGTAGCAGCATCCTGAGTGGATTTAGGTACGATCATCCTCAGTGAAATAAGTCCCACAAAAAAAGAAACTTATGATATCACTTATCGAGGGAATGTAAAAATCGCTCCCCATGCACGGAATCCCCAAACAGAACAGAGTCACGCTTTTAGAAAACACACTTATGCCTGCTTCAGGGGAAAGGTGAGGTGGGGTGACGCATAAAACTCGAGTTTGAAATGAGCACAGATACCCTTCCGAAAACCGAATATGGAATGGACACGACCTACTCCTTGCTCAATCAACTGGACTCACCAGACCCTGTTCATCGCACAAGTATCTATCCGACTAGTAAGCATCTTAAAAGCTAAGTCTTGATATCTCTGTGTAAGTGCATCAAGTGTGTGTAAAGCGGCCTAAAACCAGCAGGGAAAATCAGCTCAGACCCATTCTGAGGATACATTTCCAACATAAAGAAGAAACAAGCAGGGCAAAACAGAGAGAAATTCTTCCAAAATGCGTTCAGGGACTGGCATGCAACCAGGATTGACCACATCTACAGCCCCAGCGGCAGAAGACATAAGGCTGGACACTCTTGGGGCTGAGACGATTGGTGAGGTTGGGAAAGCAAATGCAGACCCTTGAAAGGAATCCTGCGTGCTCCCCATTCCATGGGTCCCAACTCTCCAGGTTCAACGCAATCTTCCGACAGCGAAAGCACTCATTGGAAACCCAGCGGATGCTACACCGTGGGATCGGGAAAGCTTTCTGAAACTCACCTCAGTTTTCATCTCCTGGTGCTCGTGTTCTCCATTCAGGCCCCCTTACTAACAATCTCCCCACTTGGAGACTCGGCGCCTTTCCATGCCTCTTTCGTACCGTCTGCAATTTGTCCGCAGGATGAACTGCAAGAGGGGGAACCAATGAGAGACTCGCTGGAGGTGTTTGGTCGGGCACATGTCACTCTCATTTCCCATCACGAAGAAGAATTCACCAGCGGTTCAGCCTGCCACCCCGGATCGACAATAGGGCGTGAAGCCATCCAGCCGTGTTGCGTCCCACTCACAAAAAAAGCGACTTGGGAAATGGAGCTCAGGGGCACTGCACTTCCCAAACCTGCAGAGTTCTAAACGATAACTATCGCCCCAAAATATATTGAGGTCAGGCTACGAAGAGGCGCTGAACGCAAGGCAGAACTGCAGGAAACGGATGTCAACGGGTACATCGGAATGGCCCCGATAGCACATGAAAAGCGCCAGAACGTGGACAATGATGCGGTTGGCCAAAAAGGGCGTATGCGTTTTTTCCTGAATATATTCAGGAAAAAACGCATACGCCCTTTTTGGCCAACCAAGCAACCTGGGAGAGCAAATCAGCACTACAAAGAAATCTCTCGCCCCCCCCCCCCGGGGCAAAAGGGCCAGGCGAAAAAAGTCTAAAAACCAGAAAGGCAGGACAGCCCACGGAGTCAAGGGAGCCTTGTTAAGCTGATGGGCGGGATGTCAATGGCCAACAGCCAATCTTCACAAGTGTATCCTCTTTCCCAAACCATGGAAAACACAGAACCACAGAGCATAGGGCACTTCCACACATGGGCGTTGACCTTGGGAAAATCAAAAAATCAACCAGACACAGGGACCCCAAAGTTGAGGGCTGCTGTCTTGACAAGAACCTCCACTCCGGTACACGTTTCATATCCCAGGAAAGAGCCAAGTGGACAAAGACGAGTGGACAAGTGGACAAAGACAAGTGGACAAGTGGACAAGTGGTGCTACGTAGGTCCAATGGAGTGTCACTCAGCCATGAAATCCACGTCATGAGGCTGGTAGCAGCATCCTGAGTGGATTTAGGTACGATCATCCTCAGTGAAATAAGTCCCACAAAAAAAGAAACTTATGATATCACTTATCGAGGGAATGTAAAAATCGCTCCCCATGCACTGAATCCCCAAACAGAACAGAGTCACGCTTTTAGAAGACACACTTATGCCTGCTTCAGGGGAAAGGTGAGGTGGGGTGACGCATAAAACTCGAGTTTGAAATGAGCACAGATACCCTTCCGAAAACCGAATATGGAATGGACACGACCTACTCCTTGCTCAATCAACTGGACTCACCAGACCCTGTTCATCGCACAAGTATCTATCCGACTAGTAAGCATCTTAAAAGCTAAGTCTTGATATCTCTGTGTAAGTGCATCAAGTGTGTGTAAAGCGGCCTAAAACCAGCAGGGAAAATCAGCTCAGACCCATTCTGAGGATACATTTCCAACATAAAGAAGAAACAAGCAGGGCAAAACAGAGAGAACTTCTTCCAAAATGCGTTCAGGGACTGGCATGCAACCAGGATTGACCACATCTACAGCCCCAGCGGCAGAAGACATAAGGCTGGACACTCTTGGGGCTGAGACGATTCGTGAGGTTGGGAAAGCAAATGCAGACCCTTGAAAGGAATCCTGCGTGCTCCCCATTCCATGGGTCCCAACTCTCCAGGTTCAACGCAATCTTCCGACAGCGAAAGCACTCATTGGAAACCCAGCGGATGCTACACCGTGGGATCGGGAAAGCTTTCTGAAACTCACCTCAGTTTTCATCTCCTGGTGCTCGTGTTCTCCATTCAGGCCCCCTTACTAACAATCTCCCCACTTGGAGACTCGGCGCCTTTCCATGCCTCTTTCGTACCGTCTGCAATTTGTCCGCAGGATGAACTGCAAGAGGGGGAACCAATGAGAGACTCGCTGGAGGTGTTTGGTCGGGCACATGTCACTCTCATTTCCCATCACGAAGAAGAATTCACCAGCGGTTCAGCCTGCCACCCCGGATCGACAATAGGGCGTGAAGCCATCCAGCCGTGTTGCGTCCCACTCACAAAAAAAGCGACTTGGGAAATGGAGCTCAGGGGCACTGCACTTCCCAAACCTGCAGAGTTCTAAACGATAACTATCGCCCCCAAATATATTGAGGTCAGGCTACGAAGAGGCGCTGAACGCAAGGCAGAACTGCAGGAAACGGATGTCAACGGGTACATCGGAATGGCCCCGATAGCACATGAAAAGCGCCAGAACGTGGACAATGATGCGGTTGGCCAAAAAGGGCGTATGCGTTTTTTCCTGAATATATTCAGGAAAAAACGCATACGCCCTTTTTGGCCAACCAAGCAACCTGGGAGAGCAAATCAGCACTACAAAGAAATCTCTCGCCCCCCCCCCCGGGGCAAAAGGGCCAGGCGAAAAAAGTCTAAAAACCAGAAAGGCAGGACAGGCCACGGAGTCAAGGGAGCCTTGTTAAGCTGATGGGCGTGATGTCAATGGCCAACAGCCAATCTTCACAAGTGTATCCTCTTTCCCAAACCATGTAAAACACAGAACCACAGAGCATAGGGCACTTCCACACATGGGCGTTGACCTTGGGAAAATCAAAAAATCAACCAGACACAGGGACCCCAAAGTTGAGGGCTGCTGTCTTGACAAGAACCTCCACTCCGGTACACGTTTCATATCCCAGGAAAGAGCCAAGTGGACAAAGACGAGTGGACAAGTGGACACAGACAAGTGGACAAGTGGACAAGTGGTGCTACGTAGGTCCAATGGAGTGTCACTCAGCCATGAAATCCACGTCATGAGGCTGGTAGCAGCATCCTGAGTGGATTTAGGTACGATCATCCTCAGTGAAATAAGTCCCACAAAAAAAGAAACTTATGATATCACTTATCGAGGGAATGTAAAAATCGCTCCCCATGCACTGAATCCCCAAACAGAACAGAGTCACGCTTTTAGAAGACACACTTATGCCTGCTTCAGGGGAAAGGTGAGGTGGGGTGACGCATAAAACTCGAGTTTGAAATGAGCACAGATACCCTTCCGAAAACCGAATATGGAATGGACACGACCTACTCCTTGCTCAATCAACTGGACTCACCAGACCCTGTTCATCGCACAAGTATCTATCCGACTAGTAAGCATCTTAAAAGCTAAGTCTTGATATCTCTGTGTAAGTGCATCAAGTGTGTGTAAAGCGGCCTAAAACCAGCAGGGAAAATCAGCTCAGACCCATTCTGAGGATACATTTCCAACATAAAGAAGAAACAAGCAGGGCAAAACAGAGAGAACTTCTTCCAAAATGCGTTCAGGGACTGGCATGCAACCAGGATTGACCACATCTACAGCCCCAGCGGCAGAAGACATAAGGCTGGACACTCTTGGGGCTGAGACGATTCGTGAGGTTGGGAAAGCAAATGCAGACCCTTGAAAGGAATCCTGCGTGCTCCCCATTCCATGGGTCCCAACTCTCCAGGTTCAACGCAATCTTCCGACAGCGAAAGCACTCATTGGAAACCCAGCGGATGCTACACCGTGGGATCGGGAAAGCTTTCTGAAACTCACCTCAGTTTTCATCTCCTGGTGCTCGTGTTCTCCATTCAGGCCCCCTTACTAACAATCTCCCCACTTGGAGACTCGGCGCCTTTCCATGCCTCTTTCGTACCGTCTGCAATTTGTCCGCAGGATGAACTGCAAGAGGGGGAACCAATGAGAGACTCGC
The DNA here is from genome assembly GCF_026419965.1 of Kogia breviceps. Lineage (NCBI taxonomy): Eukaryota > Metazoa > Chordata > Mammalia > Artiodactyla > Physeteridae > Kogia > Kogia breviceps. The sequence goes on along the minus strand of NC_081312.1, from coordinate 126,107,052 downwards.
TGGAGGTGTTTGGTCGGGCACATGTCACTCTCATTTCCCATCACGAAGAAGAATTCACCAGCGGTTCAGCCTGCCACCCCGGATCGACAATAGGGCGTGAAGCCATCCAGCCGTGTTGCGTCCCACTCACAAAAAAAGCGACTTGGGAAATGGAGCTCAGGGGCACTGCACTTCCCAAACCTGCAGAGTTCTAAACGATAACTATCGCCCCAAAATATATTGAGGTCAGGCTACGAAGAGGCGCTGAACGCAAGGCAGAACTGCAGGAAACGGATGTCAACGGCTACATCGGAATGGCCCCGATAGCACATGAAAAGCGCCAGAACGTGGACAATGATGCGGTTGGCCAAAAAGGGCGTATGCGTTTTTTCCTGAATATATTCAGGAAAAAACGCATACGCCCTTTTTGGCCAACCAAGCAACCTGGGAGAGCAAATCAGCACTACAAAGAAATCTCTCGCCCCCCCCCGGGGCAAAAGGGCCAGGCGAAAAAAGTCTAAAAACCAGAAAGGCAGGACAGGCCACGGAGTCAAGGGAGCCTTGTTAAGCTGATGGGCGGGATGTCAATGGCCAACAGCCAATCTTCACAAGTGTATCCTCTTTCCCAAACCATGTAAAACACAGAACCACAGAGCATAGGGCACTTCCACACATGGGCGTTGACCTTGGGAAAATGAAAAAATCAACCAGACACAGGGACCCCAAAGTTGAGGGCTGCTGTCTTGACAAGAACCTCCACTCCGGTACACGTTTCATATCCCAGGAAAGAGCCAAGTGGACAAAGACGAGTGCAAAAGTGGACAAAGACAAGTGGACAAGTGGACAAGTGGTGCTACGTAGGTCCAATGGAGTGTCACTCAGCCATGAAATCCACGTCATGAGGCTGGTAGCAGCATCCTGAGTGGATTTAGGTACGATCATCCTCAGTGAAATAAGTCCCACAAAAAAAGAAACTTATGATATCACTTATCGAGGGAATGTAAAAATCGCTCCCCATGCACTGAATCCCCAAACAGAACAGAGTCACGCTTTTAGAAAACACACTTATGCCTGCTTCAGGGGAAAGGTGAGGTGGGGTGACGCATAAAACTCGAGTTTGAAATGAGCACAGATACCCTTCCGAAAACCGAATATGGAATGGACACGACCTACTCCTTGCTCAATCAACTGGACTCACCAGACCCTGTTCATCGCACAAGTATCTATCCGACTAGTAAGCATCTTAAAAGCTAAGTCTTGATATCTCTGTGTAAGTGCATCAAGTGTGTGTAAAGCGGCCTAAAACCAGCAGGGAAAATCAGCTCAGACCCATTCTGAGGATACATTTCCAACATAAAGAAGAAACAAGCAGGGCAAAACAGAGAGAACTTCTTCCAAAATGCGTTCAGGGACTGGCATGCAACCAGGATTGACCACATCTACAGCCCCAGCGGCAGAAGACATAAGGCTGGACACTCTTGGGGCTGAGACGATTGGTGAGGTTGGGAAAGCAAATGCAGACCCTTGAAAGGAATCCTGCGTGCTCCCCATTCCATGGGTCCCAACTCTCCAGGTTCAACGCAATCTTCCGACAGCGAAAGCACTCATTGGAAACCCAGCGGATGCTACACCGTGGGATCGGGAAAGCTTTCTGAAACTCACCTCAGTTTTCATCTCCTGGTGCTCGTGTTCTCCATTCAGGCCCCCTTACTAACAATCTCCCCACTTGGAGACTCGGCGCCTTTCCATGCCTCTTTCGTACCGTCTGCAATTTGTCCGCAGGATGAACTGCAAGAGGGGGAACCAATGAGAGACTCGCTGGAGGTGTTTGGTCGGGCACATGTCACTCTCATTTCCCATCACGAAGAAGAATTCACCAGCGGTTCAGCCTGCCACCCCGGATCGACAATAGGGCGTGAAGCCATCCAGCCGTGTTGCGTCCCACTCACAAAAAAGCGACTTGGGAAATGGAGCTCAGGGGCACTGCACTTCCCAAACCTGCAGAGTTCTAAACGATAACTATCGCCCCAAAATATATTGAGGTCAGGCTACGAAGAGGCGCTGAACGCAAGGCAGAACTGCAGGAAACGGATGTCAACGGGTACATCGGAATGGCCCCGATAGCACATGAAAAGCGCCAGAACGTGGACAATGATGCGGTTGGCCAAAAAGGGCGTATGCGTTTTTTCCTGAATATATTCAGGAAAAAACGCATACGCCCTTTTTGGCCAACCAAGCAACCTGGGAGAGCAAATCAGCACTACAAAGAAATCTCTCGCCCCCCCCCGGGGCAAAAGGGCCAGGCGAAAAAAGTCTAAAAACCAGAAAGGCAGGACAGGCCACGGAGTCAAGGGAGCCTTGTTAAGCTGATGGGCGGGATGTCAATGGCCAACAGCCAATCTTCACAAGTGTATCCTCTTTCCCAAACCATGGAAAACACAGAACCACAGAGCATAGGGCACTTCCACACATGGGCGTTGACCTTGGGGAAATCAAAAAATCAACCAGACACAGGGACCCCAAAGTTGAGGGCTGCTGTCTTGACAAGAACCTCCACTCCGGTACACGTTTCATATCCCAGGAAAGAGCCAAGTGGACAAAGACGAGTGGACAAATGGACAAAGACAAGTGGACAAGTGGACAAGTGGTGCTACGTAGGTCCAATGGAGTGTCACTCAGCCATGAAATCCACGTCATGAGGCTGGTAGCAGCATCCTGAGTGGATTTAGGTACGATCATCCTCAGTGAAATAAGTCCCACAAAAAAAGAAACTTATGATATCACTTATCGAGGGAATGTAAAAATCGCTCCCCATGCACTGAATCCCCAAACAGAACAGAGTCACGCTTTTAGAAAACACACTTATGCCTGCTTCAGGGGAAAGGTGAGGTGGGGTGACGCATAAAACTCGAGTTTGAAATGAGCACAGATACCCTTCCGAAAACCGAATATGGAATGGACACGACCTACTCCTTGCTCAATCAACTGGACTCACCAGACCCTGTTCATCGCACAAGTATCTATCCGACTAGTAAGCATCTTAAAAGCTAAGTCTTGATATCTCTGTGTAAGTGCATCAAGTGTGTGTAAAGCGGCCTAAAACCAGCAGGGAAAATCAGCTCAGACCCATTCTGAGGATACATTTCCAACATAAAGAAGAAACAAGCAGGGCAAAACAGAGAGAACTTCTTCCAAAATGCGTTCAGGGACTGGCATGCAACCAGGATTGACCACATCTACAGCCCCAGCGGCAGAAGACATAAGGCTGGACACTCTTGGGGCTGAGACGATTCGTGAGGTTGGGAAAGCAAATGCAGACCCTTGAAAGGAATCCTGCGTGCTCCCCATTCCATGGGTCCCAACTCTCCAGGTTCAACGCAATCTTCCGACAGCGAAAGCACTCATTGGAAACCCAGCGGATGCTACACCGTGGGATCGGGAAAGCTTTCTGAAACTCACCTCAGTTTTCATCTCCTGGTGCTCGTGTTCTCCATTCAGGCCCCCTTACTAACAATCTCCCCACTTGGAGACTCGGCGCCTTTCCATGCCTCTTTCGTACCGTCTGCAATTTGTCCGCAGGATGAACTGCAAGAGGGGGAACCAATGAGAGACTCGCTGGAGGTGTTTGGTCGGGCACATGTCACTCTCATTTCCCATCACGAAGAAGAATTCACCAGCGGTTCAGCCTGCCACCCCGGATCGACAATAGGGCGTGAAGCCATCCAGCCGTGTTGCGTCCCACTCACAAAAAAAGCGACTTGGGAAATGGAGCTCAGGGGCACTGCACTTCCCAAACCTGCAGAGTTCTAAACGATAACTATCGCCCCCAAATATATTGAGGTCAGGCTACGAAGAGGCGCTGAACGCAAGGCAGAACTGCAGGAAACGGATGTCAACGGGTACATCGGAATGGCCCCGATAGCACATGAAAAGCGCCAGAACGTGGACAATGATGCGGTTGGCCAAAAAGGGCGTATGCGTTTTTTCCTGAATATATTCAGGAAAAAACGCATACGCCCTTTTTGGCCAACCAAGCAACCTGGGAGAGCAAATCAGCACTACAAAGAAATCTCTCGCCACCCCCCCCGGGGCAAAAGGGCCAGGCGAAAAAAGTCTAAAAACCAGAAAGGCAGGACAGGCCACGGAGTCAAGGGAGCCTTGTTAAGCTGATGGGCGTGATGTCAATGGCCAACAGCCAATCTTCACAAGTGTATCCTCTTTCCCAAACCATGGAAAACACAGAACCACAGAGCATAGGGCACTTCCACACATGGGCGTTGACCTTGGGAAAATCAAAAAATCAACCAGACACAGGGACCCCAAAGTTGAGGGCTGCTGTCTTGACAAGAACCTCCACTCCGGTACACGTTTCATATCCCAGGAAAGAGCCAAGTGGACAAAGACGAGTGGACAAGTGGACAAAGACAAGTGGACAAGTGGACAAGTGGTGCTACGTAGGTCCAATGGAGTGTCACTCAGCCATGAAATCCACGTCATGAGGCTGGTAGCAGCATCCTGAGTGGATTTAGGTACGATCATCCTCAGTGAAATAAGTCCCACAAAAAAAGAAACTTATGATATCACTTATCGAGGGAATGTAAAAATCGCTCCCCATGCACTGAATCCCCAAACAGAACAGAGTCACGCTTTTAGAAAACACACTTATGCCTGCTTCAGGGGAAAGGTGAGGTGGGGTGACGCATAAAACTCGAGTTTGAAATGAGCACAGATACCCTTCCGAAAACCGAATATGGAATGGACACGACCTACTCCTTGCTCAATCAACTGGACTCACCAGACCCTGTTCATCGCACAAGTATCTATCCGACTAGTAAGCATCTTAAAAGCTAAGTCTTGATATCTCTGTGTAAGTGCATCAAGTGTGTGTAAAGCGGCCTAAAACCAGCAGGGAAAATCAGCTCAGACCCATTCTGAGGATACATTTCCAACATAAAGAAGAAACAAGCAGGGCAAAACAGAGAGAACTTCTTCCAAAATGCGTTCAGGGACTGGCATGCAACCAGGATTGACCACATCTACAGCCCCAGCGGCAGAAGACATAAGGCTGGACACTCTTGGGGCTGAGACGATTGGTGAGGTTGGGAAAGCAAATGCAGACCCTTGAAAGGAATCCTGCGTGCTCCCCATTCCATGGGTCCCAACTCTCCAGGTTCAACGCAATCTTCCGACAGCGAAAGCACTCATTGGAAACCCAGCGGATGCTACACCGTGGGATCGGGAAAGCTTTCTGAAACTCACCTCAGTTTTCATCTCCTGGTGCTCGTGTTCTCCATTCAGGCCCCCTTACTAACAATCTCCCCACTTGGAGACTCGGCGCCTTTCCATGCCTCTTTCGTACCGTCTGCAATTTGTCCGCAGGATGAACTGCAAGAGGGGGAACCAATGAGAGACTCGCTGGAGGTGTTTGGTCGGGCACATGTCACTCTCATTTCCCATCACGAAGAAGAATTCACCAGCGGTTCAGCCTGCCACCCCGGATCGACAATAGGGCGTGAAGCCATCCAGCCGTGTTGCGTCCCACTCACAAAAAAGCGACTTGGGAAATGGAGCTCAGGGGCACTGCACTTCCCAAACCTGCAGAGTTCTAAACGATAACTATCGCCCCAAAATATATTGAGGTCAGGCTACGAAGAGGCGCTGAACGCAAGGCAGAACTGCAGGAAACGGATGTCAACGGGTACATCGGAATGGCCCCGATAGCACATGAAAAGCGCCAGAACGTGGACAATGATGCGGTTGGCCAAAAAGGGCGTATGCGTTTTTTCCTGAATATATTCAGGAAAAAACGCATACGCCCTTTTTGGCCAACCAAGCAACCTGGGAGAGCAAATCAGCACTACAAAGAAATCTCTCGCCCCCCCCCGGGGCAAAAGGGCCAGGCGAAAAAAGTCTAAAAACCAGAAAGGCAGGACAGGCCACGGAGTCAAGGGAGCCTTGTTAAGCTGATGGGCGGGATGTCAATGGCCAACAGCCAATCTTCACAAGTGTATCCTCTTTCCCAAACCATGGAAAACACAGAACCACAGAGCATAGGGCACTTCCACACATGGGCGTTGACCTTGGGGAAATCAAAAAATCAACCAGACACAGGGACCCCAAAGTTGAGGGCTGCTGTCTTGACAAGAACCTCCACTCCGGTACACGTTTCATATCCCAGGAAAGAGCCAAGTGGACAAAGACGAGTGGACAAGTGGACAAAGACAAGTGGACAAGTGGACAAGTGGTGCTACGTAGGTCCAATGGAGTGTCACTCAGCCATGAAATCCACGTCATGAGGCTGGTAGCAGCATCCTGAGTGGATTTAGGTACGATCATCCTCAGTGAAATAAGTCCCACAAAAAAAGAAACTTATGATATCACTTATCGAGGGAATGTAAAAATCGCTCCCCATGCACTGAATCCCCAAACAGAACAGAGTCACGCTTTTAGAAAACACACTTATGCCTGCTTCAGGGGAAAGGTGAGGTGGGGTGACGCATAAAACTCGAGTTTGAAATGAGCACAGATACCCTTCCGAAAACCGAATATGGAATGGACACGACCTACTCCTTGCTCAATCAACTGGACTCACCAGACCCTGTTCATCGCACAAGTATCTATCCGACTAGTAAGCATCTTAAAAGCTAAGTCTTGATATCTCTGTGTAAGTGCATCAAGTGTGTGTAAAGCGGCCTAAAACCAGCAGGGAAAATCAGCTCAGACCCATTCTGAGGATACATTTCCAACATAAAGAAGAAACAAGCAGGGCAAAACAGAGAGAACTTCTTCCAAAATGCGTTCAGGGACTGGCATGCAACCAGGATTGACCACATCTACAGCCCCAGCGGCAGAAGACATAAGGCTGGACACTCTTGGGGCTGAGACGATTCGTGAGGTTGGGAAAGCAAATGCAGACCCTTGAAAGGAATCCTGCGTGCTCCCCATTCCATGGGTCCCAACTCTCCAGGTTCAACGCAATCTTCCGACAGCGAAAGCACTCATTGGAAACCCAGCGGATGCTACACCGTGGGATCGGGAAAGCTTTCTGAAACTCACCTCAGTTTTCATCTCCTGGTGCTCGTGTTCTCCATTCAGGCCCCCTTACTAACAATCTCCCCACTTGGAGACTCGGCGCCTTTCCATGCCTCTTTCGTACCGTCTGCAATTTGTCCGCAGGATGAACTGCAAGAGGGGGAACCAATGAGAGACTCGCTGGAGGTGTTTGGTCGGGCACATGTCACTCTCATTTCCCATCACGAAGAAGAATTCACCAGCGGTTCAGCCTGCCACCCCGGATCGACAATAGGGCGTGAAGCCATCCAGCCGTGTTGCGTCCCACTCACAAAAAAAGCGACTTGGGAAATGGAGCTCAGGGGCACTGCACTTCCCAAACCTGCAGAGTTCTAAACGATAACTATCGCCCCCAAATATATTGAGGTCAGGCTACGAAGAGGCGCTGAACGCAAGGCAGAACTGCAGGAAACGGATGTCAACGGGTACATCGGAATGGCCCCGATAGCACATGAAAAGCGCCAGAACGTGGACAATGATGCGGTTGGCCAAAAAGGGCGTATGCGTTTTTTCCTGAATATATTCAGGAAAAAACGCATACGCCCTTTTTGGCCAACCAAGCAACCTGGGAGAGCAAATCAGCACTACAAAGAAATCTCTCGCCACCCCCCCCGGGGCAAAAGGGCCAGGCGAAAAAAGTCTAAAAACCAGAAAGGCAGGACAGGCCACGGAGTCAAGGGAGCCTTGTTAAGCTGATGGGCGTGATGTCAATGGCCAACAGCCAATCTTCACAAGTGTATCCTCTTTCCCAAACCATGGAAAACACAGAACCACAGAGCATAGGGCACTTCCACACATGGGCGTTGACCTTGGGAAAATCAAAAAATCAACCAGACACAGGGACCCCAAAGTTGAGGGCTGCTGTCTTGACAAGAACCTCCACTCCGGTACACGTTTCATATCCCAGGAAAGAGCCAAGTGGACAAAGACGAGTGGACAAGTGGACAAAGACAAGTGGACAAGTGGACAAGTGGTGCTACGTAGGTCCAATGGAGTGTCACTCAGCCATGAAATCCACGTCATGAGGCTGGTAGCAGCATCCTGAGTGGATTTAGGTACGATCATCCTCAGTGAAATAAGTCCCACAAAAAAAGAAACTTATGATATCACTTATCGAGGGAATGTAAAAATCGCTCCCCATGCACTGAATCCCCAAACAGAACAGAGTCACGCTTTTAGAAAACACACTTATGCCTGCTTCAGGGGAAAGGTGAGGTGGGGTGACGCATAAAACTCGAGTTTGAAATGAGCACAGATACCCTTCCGAAAACCGAATATGGAATGGACACGACCTACTCCTTGCTCAATCAACTGGACTCACCAGACCCTGTTCATCGCACAAGTATCTATCCGACTAGTAAGCATCTTAAAAGCTAAGTCTTGATATCTCTGTGTAAGTGCATCAAGTGTGTGTAAAGCGGCCTAAAACCAGCAGGGAAAATCAGCTCAGACCCATTCTGAGGATACATTTCCAACATAAAGAAGAAACAAGCAGGGCAAAACAGAGAGAACTTCTTCCAAAATGCGTTCAGGGACTGGCATGCAACCAGGATTGACCACATCTACAGCCCCAGCGGCAGAAGACATAAGGCTGGACACTCTTGGGGCTGAGACGATTGGTGAGGTTGGGAAAGCAAATGCAGACCCTTGAAAGGAATCCTGCGTGCTCCCCATTCCATGGGTCCCAACTCTCCAGGTTCAACGCAATCTTCCGACAGCGAAAGCACTCATTGGAAACCCAGCGGATGCTACACCGTGGGATCGGGAAAGCTTTCTGAAACTCACCTCAGTTTTCCTCTCCTGGTGTTCGTGTTCTCCATTCAGGCCCCCTTACTAACAATCTCCCCACTTGGAGACTCGGCGCCTTTCCATGCCTCTTTCGTACCGTCTGCAATTTGTCCGCAGGATGAACTGCAAGAGGGGGAACCAATGAGAGACTCGCTGGAGGTGTTTGGTCGGGCACATGTCACTCTCATTTCCCATCACGAAGAAGAATTCACCAGCGGTTCAGCCTGCCACCCCGGATCGACAATAGGGCGTGAAGCCATCCAGCCGTGTTGCGTCCCACTCACAAAAAAGCGACTTGGGAAATGGAGCTCAGGGGCACTGCACTTCCCAAACCTGCAGAGTTCTAAACGATAACTATCGCCCCAAAATATATTGAGGTCAGGCTACGAAGAGGCGCTGAACGCAAGGCAGAACTGCAGGAAACGGATGTCAACGGCTACATCGGAATGGCCCCGATAGCACATGAAAAGCGCCAGAACGTGGACAATGATGCGGTTGGCCAAAAAGGGCGTATGCGTTTTTTCCTGAATATATTCAGGAAAAAACGCATACGCCCTTTTTGGCCAACCAAGCAACCTGGGAGAGCAAATCAGCACTACAAAGAAATCTCTCGCCCCCCCCGGGGCAAAAGGGCCAGGCGAAAAAAGTCTAAAAACCAGAAAGGCAGGACAGGCCACGGAGTCAAGGGAGCCTTGTTAAGCTGATGGGCGGGATGTCAATGGCCAACAGCCAATCTTCACAAGTGTATCCTCTTTCCCAAACCATGTAAAACACAGAACCACAGAGCATAGGGCACTTCCACACATGGGCGTTGACCTTGGGGAAATCAAAAAATCAACCAGACACAGGGACCCCAAAGTTGAGGGCTGCTGTCTTGACAAGAACCTCCACTCCGGTACACGTTTCATATCCCAGGAAAGAGCCAAGTGGACAAAGACGAGTGGACAAGTGGACAAAGACAAGTGGACAAGTGGACAAGTGGTGCTACGTAGGTCCAATGGAGTGTCACTCAGCCATGAAATCCACGTCATGAGGCTGGTAGCAGCATCCTGAGTGGATTTAGGTACGATCATCCTCAGTGAAATAAGTCCCACAAAAAAAGAAACTTATGATATCACTTATCGAGGGAATGTAAAAATCGCTCCCCATGCACCGAATCCCCAAACAGAACAGAGTCACGCTTTTAGAAAACACACTTATGCCTGCTTCAGGGGAAAGGTGAGGTGGGGTGACGCATAAAACTCGAGTTTGAAATGAGCACAGATACCCTTCCGAAAACCGAATATGGAATGGACACGACCTACTCCTTGCTCAATCAACTGGACTCACCAGACCCTGTTCATCGCACAAGTATCTATCCGACTAGTAAGCATCTTAAAAGCTAAGTCTTGATATCTCTGTGTAAGTGCATCAAGTGTGTGTAAAGCGGCCTAAAACCAGCAGGGAAAATCAGCTCAGACCCATTCTGAGGATACATTTCCAACATAAAGAAGAAACAAGCAGGGCAAAACAGAGAGAACTTCTTCCAAAATGCGTTCAGGGACTGGCATGCAACCAGGATTGACCACATCTACAGCCCCAGCGGCAGAAGACATAAGGCTGGACACTCTTGGGGCTGAGACGATTGGTGAGGTTGGGAAAGCAAATGCAGACCCTTGAAAGGAATCCTGCGTGCTCCCCATTCCATGGGTCCCAACTCTCCAGGTTCAACGCAATCTTCCGACAGCGAAAGCACTCATTGGAAACCCAGCGGATGCTACACCGTGGGATCGGGAAAGCTTTCTGAAACTCACCTCAGTTTTCATCTCCTGGTGCTCGTGTTCTCCATTCAGGCCCCCTTACTAACAATCTCCCCACTTGGAGACTCGGCGCCTTTCCATGCCTCTTTCGTACCGTCTGCAATTTGTCCGCAGGATGAACTGCAAGAGGGGGAACCAATGAGAGACTCGCTGGAGGTGTTTGGTCGGGCACATGTCACTCTCATTTCCCATCACGAAGAAGAATTCACCAGCGGTTCAGCCTGCCACCCCGGATCGACAATAGGGCGTGAAGCCATCCAGCCGTGTTGCGTCCCACTCACAAAAAAAGCGACTTGGGAAATGGAGCTCAGGGGCACTGCACTTCCCAAACCTGCAGAGTTCTAAACGATAACTATCGCCCCCAAATATATTGAGGTCAGGCTACGAAGAGGCGCTGAACGCAAGGCAGAACTGCAGGAAACGGATGTCAACGGGTACATCGGAATGGCCCCGATAGCACATGAAAAGCGCCAGAACGTGGACAATGATGCGGTTGGCCAAAAAGGGCGTATGCGTTTTTTCCTGAATATATTCAGGAAAAAACGCATACGCCCTTTTTGGCCAACCAAGCAACCTGGGAGAGCAAATCAGCACTACAAAGAAATCTCTCACCCCCCCCCCCCCGGGGCAAAAGGGCCAGGCGAAAAAAGTCTAAAAACCAGAAAGGCAGGACAGGCCACGGAGTCAAGGGAGCCTTGTTAAGCTGATGGGCGTGATGTCAATGGCCAACAGCCAATCTTCACAAGTGTATCCTCTTTCCCAAACCATGGAAAACACAGAACCACAGAGCATAGGGCACTTCCACACATGGGCGTTGACCTTGGGAAAATCAAAAAATCAACCAGACACAGGGACCCCAAAGTTGAGGGCTGCTGTCTTGACAAGAACCTCCACTCCGGTACACGTTTCATATCCCAGGAAAGAGCCAAGTGGACAAAGACGAGTGGACAAGTGGACAAAGACAAGTGGACAAGTGGACAAGTGGTGCTACGTAGGTCCAATGGAGTGTCACTCAGCCATGAAATCCACGTCATGAGGCTGGTAGCAGCATCCTGAGTGGATTTAGGTACGATCATCCTCAGTGAAATAAGTCCCACAAAAAAAGAAACTTATGATATCACTTATCGAGGGAATGTAAAAATCGCTCTCCATGCACTGAATCCCCAAACAGAACAGAGTCACGCTTTTAGAAAACACACTTATGCCTGCTTCAGGGGAAAGGTGAGGTGGGGTGACGCATAAAACTCGAGTTTGAAATGAGCACAGATACCCTTCCGAAAACCGAATATGGAATGGACACGACCTACTCCTTGCTCAATCAACTGGACTCACCAGACCCTGTTCATCGCACAAGTATCTATCCGACTAGTAAGCATCTTAAAAGCTAAGTCTTGATATCTCTGTGTAAGTGCATCAAGTGTGTGTAAAGCGGCCTAAAACCAGCAGGGAAAATCAGCTCAGACCCATTCTGAGGATACATTTCCAACATAAAGAAGAAACAAGCAGGGCAAAACAGAGAGAACTTCTTCCAAAATGCGTTCAGGGACTGGCATGCAACCAGGATTGACCACATCTACAGCCCCAGCGGCAGAAGACATAAGGCTGGACACTCTTGGGGCTGAGACGATTGGTGAGGTTGGGAAAGCAAATGCAGACCCTTGAAAGGAATCCTGCGTGCTCCCCATTCCATGGGTCCCAACTCTCCAGGTTCAACGCAATCTTCCGACAGCGAAAGCACTCATTGGAAACCCAGCGGATGCTACACCGTGGGATCGGGAAAGCTTTCTGAAACTCACCTCAGTTTTCATCTCCTGGTGCTCGTGTTCTCCATTCAGGCCCCCTTACTAACAATCTCCCCACTTGGAGACTCGGCGCCTTTCCATGCCTCTTTCGTACCGTCTGCAATTTGTCCGCAGGATGAACTGCAAGAGGGGGAACCAATGAGAGACTCGCTGGAGGTGTTTGGTCGGGCACATGTCACTCTCATTTCCCATCACGAAGAAGAATTCACCAGCGGTTCAGCCTGCCACCCCGGATCGACAATAGGGCGTGAAGCCATCCAGCCGTGTTGCGTCCCACTCACAAAAAAGCGACTTGGGAAATGGAGCTCAGGGGCACTGCACTTCCCAAACCTGCAGAGTTCTAAACGATAACTATCGCCCCAAAATATATTGAGGTCAGGCTATGAAGAGGCGCTGAACGCAAGGCAGAACTGCAGGAAACGGATGTCAACGGGTACATCGGAATGGCCCCGATAGCACATGAAAAGCGCCAGAACGTGGACAATGATGCGGTTGGCCAAAAAGGGCGTATGCGTTTTTTCCTGAATAACGCATACGCCCTTTTTGGCCAACCAAGCAACCTGGGAGAGCAAATCAGCACTACAAAGAAATCTCTCGCCCCCCCCCCGGGGCAAAAGGGCCAGGCGAAAAAAGTCTAAAAACCAGAAAGGCAGGACAGGCCACGGAGTCAAGGGAGCCTTGTTAAGCTGATGGGCGGGATGTCAATGGCCAACAGCCAATCTTCACAAGTGTATCCTCTTTCCCAAACCATGTAAAACACAGAACCACAGAGCATAGGGCACTTCCACACATGGGCGTTGACCTTGGGAAAATGAAAAAATCAACCAGACACAGGGACCCCAAAGTTGAGGGCTGCTGTCTTGACAAGAACCTCCACTCCGGTACACGTTTCATATCCCAGGAAAGAGCCAAGTGGACAAAGACGAGTGGACAAGTGGACAAAGACAAGTGGACAAGTGGACAAGTGGTGCTACGTAGGTCCAATGGAGTGTCACTCAGCCATGAAATCCACGTCATGAGGCTGGTAGCAGCATCCTGAGTGGATTTAGGTACGATCATCCTCAGTGAAATAAGTCCCACAAAAAAAGAAACTTATGATATCACTTATCGAGGGAATGTAAAAATCGCTCCCCATGCACTGAATCCCCAAACAGAACAGAGTCACGCTTTTAGAAGACACACTTATGCCTGCTTCAGGGGAAAGGTGAGGTGGGGTGACGCATAAAACTCGAGTTTGAAATGAGCACAGATACCCTTCCGAAAACCGAATATGGAATGGACACGACCTACTCCTTGCTCAATCAACTGGACTCACCAGACCCTGTTCATCGCACAAGTATCTATCCGACTAGTAAGCATCTTAAAAGCTAAGTCTTGATATCTCTGTGTAAGTGCATCAAGTGTGTGTAAAGCGGCCTAAAACCAGCAGGGAAAATCAGCTCAGACCCATTCTGAGGATACATTTCCAACATAAAGAAGAAACAAGCAGGGCAAAACAGAGAGAACTTCTTCCAAAATGCGTTCAGGGACTGGCATGCAACCAGGATTGACCACATCTACAGCCCCAGCGGCAGAAGACATAAGGCTGGACACTCTTGGGGCTGAGACGATTCGTGAGGTTGGGAAAGCAAATGCAGACCCTTGAAAGGAATCCTGCGTGCTCCCCATTCCATGGGTCCCAACTCTCCAGGTTCAACGCAATCTTCCGACAGCGAAAGCACTCATTGGAAACCCAGCGGATGCTACACCGTGGGATCGGGAAAGCTTTCTGAAACTCACCTCAGTTTTCATCTCCTGGTGCTCGTGTTCTCCATTCAGGCCCCCTTACTAACAATCTCCCCACTTGGAGACTCGGCGCCTTTCCATGCCTCTTTCGTACCGTCTGCAATTTGTCCGCAGGATGAACTGCAAGAGGGGGAACCAATGAGAGACTCGCTGGAGGTGTTTGGTCGGGCACATGTCACTCTCATTTCCCATCACGAAGAAGAATTCACCAGCGGTTCAGCCTGCCACCCCGGATCGACAATAGGGCGTGAAGCCATCCAGCCGTGTTGCGTCCCACTCACAAAAAAAGCGACTTGGGAAATGGAGCTCAGGGGCACTGCACTTCCCAAACCTGCAGAGTTCTAAACGATAACTATCGCCCCCAAATATATTGAGGTCAGGCTACGAAGAGGCGCTGAACGCAAGGCAGAACTGCAGGAAACGGATGTCAACGGCTACATCGGAATGGCCCCGATAGCACATGAAAAGCGCCAGAACGTGGACAATGATGCGGTTGGCCAAAAAGGGCGTATGCGTTTTTTCCTGAATAACGCATACGCCCTTTTTGGCCAACCAAGCAACCTGGGAGAGCAAATCAGCACTACAAAGAAATCTCTCGCCCCCCCCGGGGCAAAAGGGCCAGGCGAAAAAAGTCTAAAAACCAGAAAGGCAGGACAGCCCACGGAGTCAAGGGAGCCTTGTTAAGCTGATGGGCGGGATGTCAATGGCCAACAGCCAATCTTCACAAGTGTATCCTCTTTCCCAAACCATGTAAAACACAGAACCACAGAGCATAGGGCACTTCCACACATGGGCGTTGACCTTGGGAAAATCAAAAAATCAACCAGACACAGGGACCCCAAAGTTGAGGGCTGCTGTCTTGACAAGAACCTCCACTCCGGTACACGATTCATATCCCAGGAAAGAGCCAAGTGGACAAAGACGAGTGGACAAGTGGACAAAGACAAGTGGACAAGTGGACAAGTGGTGCTACGTAGGTCCAATGGAGTGTCACTCAGCCATGAAATCCACGTCATGAGGCTGGTAGCAGCATCCTGAGTGGATTTAGGTACGATCATCCTCAGTGAAATAAGTCCCACAAAAAAAGAAACTTATGATATCACTTATCGAGGGAATGTAAAAATCGCTCCCCATGCACTGAATCCCCAAACAGAACAGAGTCACGCTTTTAGAAAACACACTTATGCCTGCTTCAGGGGAAAGGTGAGGTGGGGTGACGCATAAAACTCGAGTTTGAAATGAGCACAGATACCCTTCCGAAAACCGAATATGGAATGGACACGACCTACTCCTTGCTCAATCAACTGGACTCACCAGACCCTGTTCATCGCACAAGTATCTATCCGACTAGTAAGCATCTTAAAAGCTAAGTCTTGATATCTCTGTGTAAGTGCATCAAGTGTGTGTAAAGCGGCCTAAAACCAGCAGGGAAAATCAGCTCAGACCCATTCTGAGGATACATTTCCAACATAAAGAAGAAACAAGCAGGGCAAAACAGAGAGAACTTCTTCCAAAATGCGTTCAGGGACTGGCATGCAACCAGGATTGACCACATCTACAGCCCCAGCGGCAGAAGACATAAGGCTGGACACTCTTGGGGCTGAGACGATTCGTGAGGTTGGGAAAGCAAATGCAGACCCTTGAAAGGAATCCTGCGTGCTCCCCATTCCATGGGTCCCAACTCTCCAGGTTCAACGCAATCTTCCGACAGCGAAAGCACTCATTGGAAACCCAGCGGATACTACACCGTGGGATCGGGAAAGCTTTCTGAAACTCACCTCAGTTTTCATCTCCTGGTGCTCGTGTTCTCCATTCAGGCCCCCTTACTAACAATCTCCCCACTTGGAGACTCGGCGCCTTTCCATGCCTCTTTCGTACCGTCTGCAATTTGTCCGCAGGATGAACTGCAAGAGGGGGAACCAATGAGAGACTCGCTGGAGGTGTTTGGTCGGGCACATGTCACTCTCATTTCCCATCACGAAGAAGAATTCACCAGCGGTTCAGCCTGCCACCCCGGATCGACAATAGGGCGTGAAGCCATCCAGCCGTGTTGCGGCCCACTCACAAAAAAAGCGACTTGGGAAATGGAGCTCAGGGGCACTGCACTTCCCAAACCTGCAGAGTTCTAAACGATAACTATCGCCCCCAAATATATTGAGGTCAGGCGACGAAGAGGCGCTGAACGCAAGGCAGAACTGCAGGAAACGGATGTCAACGGCTACATCGGAATGGCCCCGATAGCACATGAAAAGCGCCAGAACGTGGACAATGATGCGGTTGGCCAAAAAGGGCGTATGCGTTTTTTCCTGAATATATTCAGGAAAAAACGCATACGCCCTTTTTGGCCAACCAAGCAACCTGGGAGAGCAAATCAGCACTACAAAGAAATCTCTCGCCCCCCCCCGGGGCAAAAGGGCCAGGCGAAAAAAGTCTAAAAACCAGAAAGGCAGGACAGGCCACGGAGT
Source organism: Kogia breviceps (assembly GCF_026419965.1). Taxonomy (NCBI): domain Eukaryota; kingdom Metazoa; phylum Chordata; class Mammalia; order Artiodactyla; family Physeteridae; genus Kogia; species Kogia breviceps. The sequence goes on along the minus strand of NC_081312.1, from coordinate 126,090,363 downwards.
CAAGGGAGCCTTGTTAAGCTGATGGGCGGGATGTCAATGGCCAACAGCCAATCTTCACAAGTGTATCCTCTTTCCCAAACCATGTAAAACACAGAACCACAGAGCATAGGGCACTTCCACACATGGGCGTTGACCTTGGGAAAATCAAAAAATCAACCAGACACAGGGACCCCAAAGTTGAGGGCTGCTGTCTTGACAAGAACCTCCACTCCGGTACACGATTCATATCCCAGGAAAGAGCCAAGTGGACAAAGACGAGTGGACAAGTGGACAAAGACAAGTGGACAAGTGGACAAGTGGTGCTACGTAGGTCCAATGGAGTGTCACTCAGCCATGAAATCCACGTCATGAGGCTGGTAGCAGCATCCTGAGTGGATTTAGGTACGATCATCCTCAGTGAAATAAGTCCCACAAAAAAAGAAACTTATGATATCACTTATCGAGGGAATGTAAAAATCGCTCCCCATGCACTGAATCCCCAAACAGAACAGAGTCACGCTTTTAGAAAACACACTTATGCCTGCTTCAGGGGAAAGGTGAGGTGGGGTGACGCATAAAACTCGAGTTTGAAATGAGCACAGATACCCTTCCGAAAACCGAATATGGAATGGACACGACCTACTCCTTGCTCAATCAACTGGACTCACCAGACCCTGTTCATCGCACAAGTATCTATCCGACTAGTAAGCATCTTAAAAGCTAAGTCTTGATATCTCTGTGTAAGTGCATCAAGTGTGTGTAAAGCGGCCTAAAACCAGCAGGGAAAATCAGCTCAGACCCATTCTGAGGATACATTTCCAACATAAAGAAGAAACAAGCAGGGCAAAACAGAGAGAAATTCTTCCAAAATGCGTTCAGGGACTGGCATGCAACCAGGATTGACCACATCTACAGCCCCAGCGGAAGAAGACATAAGGCTGGACACTCTTGGGGCTGAGACGATTGGTGAGGTTGGGAAAGCAAATGCAGACCCTTGAAAGGAATCCTGCGTGCTCCCCATTCCATGGGTCCCAACTCTCCAGGTTCAACGCAATCTTCCGACAGCGAAAGCACTCATTGGAAACCCAGCGGATGCTACACCGTGGGATCGGGAAAGCTTTCTGAAACTCACCTCAGTTTTCATCTCCTGGTGCTCGTGTTCTCCATTCAGGCCCCCTTACTAACAATCTCCCCACTTGGAGACTCGGCGCCTTTCCATGCCTCTTTCGTACCGTCTGCAATTTGTCCGCAGGATGAACTGCAAGAGGGGGAACCAATGAGAGACTCGCTGGAGGTGTTTGGTCGGGCACATGTCACTCTCATTTCCCATCACGAAGAAGAATTCACCAGCGGTTCAGCCTGCCACCCCGGATCGACAATAGGGCGTGAAGCCATCCAGCCGTGTTGCGTCCCACTCACAAAAAAGCGACTTGGGAAATGGAGCTCAGGGGCACTGCACTTCCCAAACCTGCAGAGTTCTAAACGATAACTATCGCCCCAAAATATATTGAGGTCAGGCTACGAAGAGGCGCTGAACGCAAGGCAGAACTGCAGGAAACGGATGTCAACGGGTACATCGGAATGGCCCCGATAGCACATGAAAAGCGCCAGAACGTGGACAATGATGCGGTTGGCCAAAAAGGGCGTATGCGTTTTTTCCTGAATATATTCAGGAAAAAACGCATACGCCCTTTTTGGCCAACCAAGCAACCTGGGAGAGCAAATCAGCACTACAAAGAAATCTCTCGCCCCCCCCCGGGGCAAAAGGGCCAGGCGAAAAAAGTCTAAAAACCAGAAAGGCAGGACAGGCCACGGAGTCAAGGGAGCCTTGTTAAGCTGATGGGCGGGATGTCAATGGCCAACAGCCAATCTTCACAAGTGTATCCTCTTTCCCAAACCATGTAAAACACAGAACCACAGAGCATAGGGCACTTCCACACATGGGCGTTGACCTTGGGAAAATGAAAAAATCAACCAGACACAGGGACCCCAAAGTTGAGGGCTGCTGTCTTGACAAGAACCTCCACTCCGGTACACGTTTCATATCCCAGGAAAGAGCCAAGTGGACAGAGACGAGTGGACAAGTGGACAAAGACAAGTGGACAAGTGGACAAGTGGTGCTACGTAGGTCCAATGGAGTGTCACTCAGCCATGAAATCCACGTCATGAGGCTGGTAGCAGCATCCTGAGTGGATCTAGGTACGATCATCCTCAGTGAAATAAGTCCCACAAAAAAAGAAACTTATGATATCACTTATCGAGGGAATGTACAAATCGCTCCCCATGCACTGAATCCCCAAACAGAACAGAGTCACGCTTTTAGAAAAAACACTTATGCCTGCTTCAGGGGAAAGCTGAGGTGGGGTGACGCATAAAACTCGAGTTTGAAATGAGCACACATACCCTTCCGAAAACCGAATATGGAATGGACACGACCTACTCCTTGCTCAATCAACTGGACTCACCAGACCCTGTTCATCGCACAAGTATCTATCCGACTATTAAGCATCTTAAAAGCTAAGTCTTGATATCTCTGTGTAAGTGCATCAAGTGTGTGTAAAGCGGCCTAAAACCAGCAGGGAAAATCAGCTCAGACCCATTCTGAGGATACATTTCCAACATAAAGAAGAAACAAGCAGGGCAAAACAGAGAGAAATTCTTCCAAAATGCGTTCAGGGACTGGCATGCAACCAGGATTGACCACATCTACAGCCCCAGCGGCAGAAGACATAAGGCTGGACACTCTTGGGGCTGAGACGCTTGGTGAGGTTGGGAAAGCAAATGCAGACCCTTGAAAGGAATCCTGCGTGCTCCCCATTCCATGGGTCCCAACTCTCCAGGTTCAACGCAATCTTCCGACAGCGAAAGCACTCATTGGAAACCCAGCGGATGCTACACCGTGGGATCGGGAAAGCTTTCTGAAACTCACCTCAGTTTTCATCTCCTGGTGCTCGTGTTCTCCATTCAGGCCCCCTTACTAACAATCTCCCCACTTGGAGACTCGGCGCCTTTCCATGCCTCTTTCGTACCGTCTGCAATTTGTCCGCAGGATGAACTGCAAGAGGGGGAACCAATGAGAGACTCGCTGGAGGTGTTTGGTCGGGCACATGTCACTCTCATTTCCCATCACGAAGAAGAATTCACCAGCGGTTCAGCCTGCCACCCCGGATCGACAATAGGGCGTGAAGCCATCCAGCCGTGTTGCGTCCCACTCACAAAAAAGCGACTTGGGAAATGGAGCTCAGGGGCACTGCACTTCCCAAACCTGCAGAGTTCTAAACGATAACTATCGCCCCAAAATATATTGAGGTCAGGCTACGAAGAGGCGCTGAACGCAAGGCAGAACTGCAGGAAACGGATGTCAACGGCTACATCGGAATGGCCCCGATAGCACATGAAAAGCGCCAGAACGTGGACAATGATGCGGTTGGCCAAAAAGGGCGTATGCGTTTTTTCCTGAATATATTCAGGAAAAAACGCATACGCCCTTTTTGGCCAACCAAGCAACCTGGGAGAGCAAATCAGCACTACAAAGAAATCTCTCGCCCCCCCCGGGGCAAAAGGGCCAGGCCAAAAAAGTCTAAAAACCAGAAAGGCAGGACAGCTCACGGAGTCAAGGGAGCCTTGTTAAGCTGATGGGCGGGATGTCAATGGCCAACAGCCAATCTTCACAAGTGTATCCTCTTTCCCAAACCATGGAAAACACAGAACCACAGAGCATAGGGCACTTCCACACATGGGCGTTGACCTTGGGAAAATGAAAAAATCAACCAGACACAGGGACCCCAAAGTTGAGGGCTGCTGTCTTGACAACAACCTCCACTCCGGTACACGTTTCATATCCCAGGAAAGAGCCAAGTGGACAAAGACGAGTGGACAAGTGGACAAAGACAAGTGGACAAGTGGACAAGTGGTGCTACGTAGGTCCAATGGAGTGTCACTCAGCCATGAAATCCACGTCATGAGGCTGGTAGCAGCATCCTGAGTGGATTTAGGTACGATCATCCTCAGTGAAATAAGTCCCACAAAAAAAGAAACTTATGATATCACTTATCGAGGGAATGTAAAAATCGCTCCCCATGCACGGAATCCCCAAACAGAACAGAGTCACGCTTTTAGAAAACACACTTATGCCTGCTTCAGGGGAAAGGTGAGGTGGGGTGACGCATAAAACTCGAGTTTGAAATGAGCACAGATACCCTTGCGAAAACCGAATATGGAATGGACACAACCTACTCCTTGCTCAATCAACTGGACTCACCAGACCCTGTTCATCGCACAAGTATCTATCCGACTATTAAGCATCTTAAAAGCTAAGTCTTGATATCTCTGTGTAAGTGCATCAAGTGTGTGTAAAGCGGCCTAAAACCAGCAGGGAAAATCAGCTCAGACCCATTCTGAGGATACATTTCCAACATAAAGAAGAAACAAGCAGGGCAAAACAGAGAGAAATTCTTCCAAAATGCGTTCAGGGACTGGCATGCAACCAGGATTGACCACATCTACAGCCCCAGCGGCAGAAGACATAAGGCTGGACACTCTTGGGGCTGAGACGATTGGTGAGGTTGGGAAAGCAAATGCAGACCCTTGAAAGGAATCCTGCGTGCTCCCCATTCCATGGGTCCCAACTCTCCAGGTTCAACGCAATCTTCCGACAGCGAAAGCACTCATTGGAAACCCAGCGGATGCTACACCCTGGGATCGGGAAAGCTTTCTGAAACTCACCTCAGTTTTCATCTCCTGGTGCTCGTGTTCTCCATTCAGGCCCCCTTACTAACAATCTCCCCACTTGGAGACTCGGCGCCTTTCCATGCCTCTTTCGTACCGTCTGCAATTTGTCCGCAGGATGAACTGCAAGAGGGGGAACCAATGAGAGACTCGCTGGAGGTGTTTGGTCGGGCACATGTCACTCTCATTTCCCATCACGAAGAAGAATTCACCAGCGGTTCAGCCTGCCACCCCGGATCGACAATAGGGCGTGAAGCCATCCAGCCGTGTTGCGTCCCACTCACAAAAAAGCGACTTGGGAAATGGAGCTCAGGGGCACTGCACTTCCCAAACCTGCAGAGTTCTAAACGATAACTATCGCCCCAAAATATATTGAGGTCAGGCTACGAAGAGGCGCTGAACGCAAGGCAGAACTGCAGGAAACGGATGTCAACGGCTACATCGGAATGGCCCCGATAGCACATGAAAAGCGCCAGAACGTGGACAATGATGCGGTTGGCCAAAAAGGGCGTATGCGTTTTTTCCTGAATATATTCAGGAAAAAACGCATACGCCCTTTTTGGCCAACCAAGCAACCTGGGAGAGCAAATCAGCACTACAAAGAAATCTCTCGCCCCCCCCGGGGCAAAAGGGCCAGGCAAAAAAAGTCTAAAAACCAGAAAGGCAGGACAGGCCACGGAGTCAAGGGAGCCTTGTTAAGCTGATGGGCGGGATGTCAATGGCCAATAGCCAATCTTCACAAGTGTATCCTCTTTCCCAAACCATGTAAAACACAGAACCACAGAGCATAGGGCACTTCCACACATGGGCGTTGACCTTGGGAAAATGAAAAAATCAACCAGACACAGGGACCCCAAAGTTGAGGGCTGCTGTCTTGACAAGAACCTCCACTCCGGTACACGTTTCATATCCCAGGAAAGAGCCAAGTGGACAGAGACGAGTGGACAAGTGGACAAAGACAAGTGGACAAGTGGACAAGTGGTGCTACGTAGGTCCAATGGAGTGTCACTCAGCCATGAAATCCACGTCATGAGGCTGGTAGCAGCATCCTGAGTGGATCTAGGTACGATCATCCTCAGTGAAATAAGTCCCACAAAAAAAGAAACTTATGATATCACTTATCGAGGGAATGTACAAATCGCTCCCCATGCACTGAATCCCCAAAGAGAACAGAGTCACGCTTTTAGAAAAAACACTTATGCCTGCTTCAGGGGAAAGCTGAGGTGGGGTGACGCATAAAACTCGAGTTTGAAATGAGCACACATACCCTTCCGAAAACCGAATATGGAATGGACACGACCTACTCCTTGCTCAATCAACTGGACTCACCAGACCCTGTTCATCGCACAAGTATCTATCCGACTAGTAAGCATCTTAAAAGCTAAGTCTTGATATCTCTGTGTAAGTGCATCAAGTGTGTGTAAAGCGGCCTAAAACCAGCAGGGAAAATCAGCTCAGACCCATTCTGAGGATACATTTCCAACATAAAGAAGAAACAAGCAGGGCAAAACAGAGAGAAATTCTTCCAAAATGCGTTCAGGGACTGGCATGCAACCAGGATTGACCACATCTACAGCCCCAGCGGCAGAAGACATAAGGCTGGACACTCTTGGGGCTGAGACGATTGGTGAGGTTGGGAAAGCAAATGCAGACCCTTGAAAGGAATCCTGCGTGCTCCCCATTATATGGGTCCAAACTCTCCAGGTTCAACGCAATCTTCCGACAGCGAAAGCACTCATTGGAAACCCAGCGGATGCTACACCGTGGGATCGGGAAAGCTTTCTGAAACTCACCTCAGTTTTCATCTCCTGGTGCTCGTGTTCTCCATTCAGGCCCCCTTACTAACAATCTCCCCACTTGGAGACTCGGCGCCTTTCCATGCCTCTTTCGTACCGTCTGCAATTTGTCCGCAGGATGAACTGCAAGAGGGGGAACCAATGAGAGACTCGCTGGAGGTGTTTGGTCGGGCACATGTCACTCTCATTTCCCATCACGAAGAAGAATTCACCAGAGGTTCAGCCTGCCACCCCGGATCGACAATAGGGCGTGAAGCCATCCAGCCGTGTTGCGTCCCACTCACAAAAAAGCGACTTGGGAAATGGAGCTCAGGGGCACTGCACTTCCCAAACCTGCAGAGTTCTAAACGATAACTATCGCCCCAAAATATATTGAGGTCAGGCTACGAAGAGGCGCTGAACGCAAGGCAGAACTGCAGGAAACGGATGTCAACGGGTACATCGGAATGGCCCCGATAGCACATGAAAAGCGCCAGAACGTGGACAATGATGCGGTTGGCCAAAAAGGGCGTATGCGTTTTTTCCTGAATATATTCAGGAAAAAACGCATACGCCCTTTTTGGCCAACCAAGCAACCTGGGAGAGCAAATCAGCACTACAAAGAAATCTCTCGCCCCCCCCCCGGGGCAAAAGGGCCAGGCGAAAAAAGTCTAAAAACCAGAAAGGCAGGACAGGCCACGGAGTCAAGGGAGCCTTGTTAAGCTGATGGGCGGGATGTCAATGGCCAACAGCCAATCTTCACAAGTGTATCCTCTTTCCCAAACCATGGAAAACACAGAACCACAGAGCATAGGGCACTTCCACACATGGGCGTTGACCTTGGGAAAATGAAAAAATCAACCAGACACAGGGACCCCAAAGTTGAGGGCTGCTGTCTTGACAAGAACCTCCACTCCGGTACACGTTTCATATCCCAGGAAAGAGCCAAGTGGACAAAGACGAGTGGACAAGTGGACAAAGACAAGTGGACAAGTGGACAAGTGGTGCTACGTAGGTCCAATGGAGTGTCACTCAGCCATGAAATCCACGTCATGAGGCTGGTAGCAGCATCCTGAGTGGATTTAGGTACGATCATCCTCAGTGAAATAAGTCCCACAAAAAAAGAAACTTATGATATCACTTATCGAGGGAATGTAAAAATCGCTCCCCATGCACTGAATCCCCAAACAGAACAGAGTCACGCTTTTAGAAAACACACTTATGCCTGCTTCAGGGGAAAGGTGAGGTGGGGTGACGCATAAAACTCGAGTTTGAAATGAGCACAGATACCCTTCCGAAAACCGAATATGGAATGGACACGACCTACTCCTTGCTCAATCAACTGGACTCACCAGACCCTGTTCATCGCACAAGTATCTATCCGACTAGTAAGCATCTTAAAAGCTAAGTCTTGATATCTCTGTGTAAGTGCATCAAGTGTGTGTAAAGCGGCCTAAAACCAGCAGGGAAAATCAGCTCAGACCCATTCTGAGGATACATTTCCAACATAAAGAAGAAACAAGCAGGGCAAAACAGAGAGAAATTCTTCCAAAATGCGTTCAGGGACTGGCATGCAACCAGGATTGACCACATCTACAGCCCCAGCGGCAGAAGACATAAGGCTGGACACTCTTGGGGCTGAGACGATTGGTGAGGTTGGGAAAGCAAATGCAGACCCTTGAAAGGAATCCTGCGTGCTCCCCATTCCATGGGTCCCAACTCTCCAGGTTCAACGCAATCTTCCGACAGCGAAAGCACTCATTGGAAACCCAGCGGATGCTACACCCTGGGATCGGGAAAGCTTTCTGAAACTCACCTCAGTTTTCATCTCCTGGTGCTCGTGTTCTCCATTCAGGCCCCCTTACTAACAATCTCCCCACTTGGAGACTCGGCGCCTTTCCATGCCTCTTTCGTACCGTCTGCAATTTGTCCGCAGGATGAACTGCAAGAGGGGGAACCAATGAGAGACTCGCTGGAGGTGTTTGGTCGGGCACATGTCACTCTCATTTCCCATCACGAAGAAGAATTCACCAGAGGTTCAGCCTGCCACCGCGGATCGACAATAGGGCGTGAAGCCATCCAGCCGTGTTGCGTCCCACTCACAAAAAAGCGACTTGGGAAATGGAGCTCAGGGGCACTGCACTTCCCAAACCTGCAGAGTTCTAAACGATAACTATCGCCCCAAAATATATTGAGGTCAGGCTACGAAGAGGCGCTGAACGCAAGGCAGAACTGCAGGAAACGGATGTCAACGGGTACATCGGAATGGCCCCGATAGCACATGAAAAGCACCAGAACGTGGACAATGATGCGGTTGGCCAAAAAGGGCGTATGCGTTTTTTCCTGAATATATTCAGGGAAAAACGCATACGCCCTTTTTGGCCAACCAAGCAACCTGGGAGAGCAAATCAGCACTACAAAGAAATCTCTCGCCCCCCCCCCCCCCGGGGCAAAAGGGCCAGGCGAAAAAAGTCTAAAAACCAGAAAGGCAGGACAGCCCATGGAGTCAAGGGAGCCTTGTTAAGCTGATGGGCGGGATGTCAATGGCCAACAGCCAATCTTCACAAGTGTATCCTCTTTCCCAAACCATGTAAAACACAGAACCACAGAGCATAGGGCACTTCCACACATGGGCGTTGACCTTGGGAAAATGAAAAAATCAACCAGACACAGGGACCCCAAAGTTGAGGGCTGCTGTCTTGACAAGAACCTCCACTCCGGTACACGTTTCATATCCCAGGAAAGAGCCAAGTGGACAAGTGGACAAAGACAATTGGACAAGTGGACAAGTGGTGCTACGTAGGTCCAATGGAGTGTCACTCAGCCATGAAATCCACGTCATGAGGCTGGTAGCAGCATCCTGAGTGGATTTAGGTACGATCATCCTCAGTGAAATAAGTCCCACAAAAAAAGAAACTTATGATATCACTTATCGAGGGAATGTAAAAATCGCTCCCCATGCACGGAATCCCCAAACAGAACAGAGTCACGCTTTTAGAAAACACACTTATGCCTGCTTCAGGGGAAAGGTGAGGTGGGGTGACGCATAAAACTCGAGTTTGAAATGAGCACAGATACCCTTCCGAAAACCGAATATGGAATGGACACGACCTACTCCTTGCTCAATCAACTGGACTCACCAGACCCTGTTCATCGCACAAGTATCTATCCGACTAGTAAGCATCTTAAAAGCTAAGTCTTGATATCTCTGTGTAAGTGCATCAAGTGTGTGTAAAGCGGCCTAAAACCAGCAGGGAAAATCAGCTCAGACCCATTCTGAGGATACATTTCCAACATAAAGAAGAAACAAGCAGGGCAAAACAGAGAGAAATTCTTCCAAAATGCGTTCAGGGACTGGCATGCAACCAGGATTGCCCACATCTACAGCCCCAGCGGCAGAAGACATAAGGCTGGACACTCTTGGGGCTGAGACGATTGGTGAGTTTGGGAAAGCAAATGCAGACCCTTGAAAGGAATCCTGCGTGCTCCCCATTCCATGGGTCCCAACTCTCCAGGTTCAACGCAATCTTCCGACAGCGAAAGCACTCATTGGAAACCCAGCGGATGCTACACCGTGGGATCGGGAAAGCTTTCTGAAACTCACCTCAGTTTTCATCTCCTGGTGCTCGTGTTCTCCATTCAGGCCCCCTTACTAACAATCTCCCCACTTGGAGACTCGGCGCCTTTCCATGCCTCTTTCGTACCGTCTGCAATTTGTCCGCAGGATGAACTGCAAGAGGGGGAACCAATGAGAGACTCGCTGGAGGTGTTTGGTCGGGCACATGTCACTCTCATTTCCCATCACGAAGAAGAATTCACCAGCGGTTCAGCCTGCCACCCCGGATCGACAATAGGGCGTGAAGCCATCCAGCCGTGTTGCGTCCCACTCACAAAAAAGCGACTTGGGAAATGGAGCTCAGGGGCACTGCACTTCCCAAACCTGCAGAGTTCTAAACGATAACTATCGCCCCAAAATATATTGAGGTCAGGCTACGAAGAGGCGCTGAACGCAAGGCAGAACTTCAGGAAACGGATGTCAACGGGTACATCGGAATGGCCCCGATAGCACATGAAAAGCGCCAGAACGTGGACAATGATGCGGTTGGCCAAAAAGGGCGTATGCGTTTTTTCCTGAATATATTCAGGGAAAAACGCATACGCCCTTTTTGGCCAACCAAGCAACCTGGGAGAGCAAATCAGCACTACAAAGAAATCTCTCGCCCCCCACACCGGGGCAAAAGGGCCAGGCGAAAAAAGTCTAAAAACCAGAAAGGCAGGACAGGCCACGGAGTCAAGGGAGCCTTGTTAAGCTGATGGGCGGGATGTCAATGGCCAACAGCCAATCTTCACAAGTGTATCCTCTTTCCCAAACCATGGAAAACACAGAACCACAGAGCATAGGGCACTTCCACACATGGGCGTTGACCTTGGGAAAATGAAAAAATCAACCAGACACAGGGACCCCAAAGTTGAGGGCTGCTGTCTTGACAAGAACCTCCACTCCGGTACACGTTTCATATCCCAGGAAAGAGCCAAGTGGACAAGTGGACAAAGACAAGTGGACAAGTGGACAAGTGGTGCTACGTAGGTCCAATGCAGTGTCACTCAGCCATGAAATCCACGTCATGAGGCTGGTAGCAGCATCCTGAGTGGATTTAGGTACGATCATCCTCAGTGAAATAAGTCCCACAAAAAAAGAAACTTATGATATCACTTATCGAGGGAATGTACAAATCGCTCCCCATGAACGGAATCCCCAAACAGAACAGAGTCACGCTTTTAGAAAACACACTTATGCCTGCTTCAGGGGAAAGCTGAGGTGGGGTGACGCATAAAACTCGAGTTTGAAATGAGCACATATACCTTTCCGAAAACCGAATATGGAATGGACACGACCTACTCCTTGCTCAATCAACTGGACTCACCAGACCCTGTTCATCGCACAAGTATCTATCCGACTAGTAAGCATCTTAAAACGAAGTCTTGATATCTCTGTGTAAGTGCATCAAGTGTGTGTAAAGCGGCCTAAAACCAGCAGGGAAAATCAGCTCAGACCCATTCTGAGGATACATTTCCAACACAAAGAAGAAACAAGCAGGGCAAAACAGAGAGAAATTCTTCCAAAATGCGTTCAGGGACTGGCATGCAACCACGATTGACCACATCAACAGCCCAAGCGGCGCAAGACATAAGGCTGGACACTCTTTGGGCTGAGACGATTGGTGAGGTTGGGAAAGCAAATGCAGACCCCTGAAAGAAATCCTGCGTGCTCCCCATTCCATGGGTCCCAACTCTCCAGGTTCAACGCAATCTTCCGACAGCGAAAGCTCTCATTGGAAACCCAGCGGATGCTACACCGTGGGATCGGGAAAGCTTTCTGAAACTCACCTCAGTTTTCATCTCCTGGTGCTCGTGTTCTCCATTCAGGCCCCCTTACTAACAATCTCCCCACTTGGAGACTCGGCGCCTTTCCATGCCTCTTTCGTACCGTCTGCAATTTGTCCGCAGGATGAACTGCAAGAGGGGGAACCAATGAGAGACTCGCTGGAGGTGTTTGGTCGGGCACATGTCACTCTCATTTCCCATCACGAAGAAGAATTCACCAGAGGTTCAGCCTGCGAGGATCGACAATAGGACGTGAAGCCATCCAGCCTTGTTGCGTCCCACTCACAAAAAAGCGACTTGGGAAATGGAGCTCAGGGGCACTGCACTTCCCAAACCTGCAGAGTTCTAAACGATAACTATCGCCCCAAAATATATTGAGGTCAGGCTACGAAGAGGCGCTGAACGCAAGGCAGAACTGCAGGAAACGGATGTCAACGGGTACATCGGAATGGCCCCGATAGCACATGAAAAGCGCCAGAACGTGGACAATGATGCGGTTGGCCAAAAAGGGCGTATGCGTTTTTTCCTGAATATATTCAGGAAAAAACGCATACGCCCTTTTTGGCCAACCAAGCAACCTGGGAGAGCAAATCAGCACTACAAAGAAATCTCTCGCCCCCCCCCGGGGCAAAAGGGCCAGGCGAAAAAAGTCTAAAAACCAGAAAGGCAGGACAGGCCACGGAGTCAAGGGAGCCTTGTTAAGCTGATGGGCGGGATGTCAATGGCCAACAGCCAATCTTCACAAGTGTATCCTCTTTCCCAAACCATGTAAAACACAGAACCACAGAGCATAGGGCACTTCCACACATGGGCGTTGACCTTGGGAAAATGAAAAAATCAACCAGACACAGGGACCCCAAAGTTGAGGGCTGCTGTCTTGACAAGAACCTCCACTCCGGTACACGTTTCATATCCCAGGAAAGAGCCAAGTGGACAGAGACGAGTGGACAAGTGGACAAAGACAAGTGGACAAGTGGACAAGTGGTGCTACGTAGGTCCAATGGAGTGTCACTCAGCCATGAAATCCACGTCATGAGGCTGGTAGCAGCATCCTGAGTGGATCTAGGTACGATCATCCTCAGTGAAATAAGTCCCACAAAAAAAGAAACTTATGATATCACTTATCGAGGGAATGTACAAATCGCTCCCCATGCACTGAATCCCCAAACAGAACAGAGTCACGCTTTTAGAAAAAACACTTATGCCTGCTTCAGGGGAAAGCTGAGGTGGGGTGACGCATAAAACTCGAGTTTGAAATGAGCACACATACCCTTCCGAAAACCGAATATGGAATGGACACGACCTACTCCTTGCTCAATCAACTGGACTCACCAGACCCTGTTCATCGCACAAGTATCTATCCGACTATTAAGCATCTTAAAAGCTAAGTCTTGATATCTCTGTGTAAGTGCATCAAGTGTGTGTAAAGCGGCCTAAAACCAGCAGGGAAAATCAGCTCAGACCCATTCTGAGGATACATTTCCAACATAAAGAAGAAACAAGCAGGGCAAAACAGAGAGAAATTCTTCCAAAATGCGTTCAGGGACTGGCATGCAACCAGGATTGACCACATCTACAGCCCCAGCGGCAGAAGACATAAGGCTGGACACTCTTGGGGCTGAGACGCTTGGTGAGGTTGGGAAAGCAAATGCAGACCCTTGAAAGGAATCCTGCGTGCTCCCCATTCCATGGGTCCCAACTCTCCAGGTTCAACGCAATCTTCCGACAGCGAAAGCACTCATTGGAAACCCAGCGGATGCTACACCGTGGGATCGGGAAAGCTTTCTGAAACTCACCTCAGTTTTCATCTCCTGGTGCTCGTGTTCTCCATTCAGGCCCCCTTACTAACAATCTCCCCACTTGGAGACTCGGCGCCTTTCCATGCCTCTTTCGTACCGTCTGCAATTTGTCCGCAGGATGAACTGCAAGAGGGGGAACCAATGAGAGACTCGCTGGAGGTGTTTGGTCGGGCACATGTCACTCTCATTTCCCATCACGAAGAAGAATTCACCAGCGGTTCAGCCTGCCACCCCGGATCGACAATAGGGCGTGAAGCCATCCAGCCGTGTTGCGTCCCACTCACAAAAAAGCGACTTGGGAAATGGAGCTCAGGGGCACTGCACTTCCCAAACCTGCAGAGTTCTAAACGATAACTATCGCCCCAAAATATATTGAGGTCAGGCTACGAAGAGGCGCTGAACGCAAGGCAGAACTGCAGGAAACGGATGTCAACGGCTACATCGGAATGGCCCCGATAGCACATGAAAAGCGCCAGAACGTGGACAATGATGCGGTTGGCCAAAAAGGGCGTATGCGTTTTTTCCTGAATATATTCAGGAAAAAACGCATACGCCCTTTTTGGCCAACCAAGCAACCTGGGAGAGCAAATCAGCACTACAAAGAAATCTCTCGCCCCCCCCGGGGCAAAAGGGCCAGGCCAAAAAAGTCTAAAAACCAGAAAGGCAGGACAGCTCACGGAGTCAAGGGAGCCTTGTTAAGCTGATGGGCGGGATGTCAATGGCCAACAGCCAATCTTCACAAGTGTATCCTCTTTCCCAAACCATGGAAAACACAGAACCACAGAGCATAGGGCACTTCCACACATGGGCGTTGACCTTGGGAAAATGAAAAAATCAACCAGACACAGGGACCCCAAAGTTGAGGGCTGCTGTCTTGACAACAACCTCCACTCCGGTACACGTTTCATATCCCAGGAAAGAGCCAAGTGGACAAAGACGAGTGGACAAGTGGACAAAGACAAGTGGACAAGTGGACAAGTGGTGCTACGTAGGTCCAATGGAGTGTCACTCAGCCATGAAATCCACGTCATGAGGCTGGTAGCAGCATCCTGAGTGGATTTAGGTACGATCATCCTCAGTGAAATAAGTCCCACAAAAAAAGAAACTTATGATATCACTTATCGAGGGAATGTAAAAATCGCTCCCCATGCACGGAATCCCCAAACAGAACAGAGTCACGCTTTTAGAAAACACACTTATGCCTGCTTCAGGGGAAAGGTGAGGTGGGGTGACGCATAAAACTCGAGTTTGAAATGAGCACAGATACCCTTGCGAAAACCGAATATGGAATGGACACAACCTACTCCTTGCTCAATCAACTGGACTCACCAGACCCTGTTCATCGCACAAGTATCTATCCGACTATTAAGCATCTTAAAAGCTAAGTCTTGATATCTCTGTGTAAGTGCATCAAGTGTGTGTAAAGCGGCCTAAAACCAGCAGGGAAAATCAGCTCAGACCCATTCTGAGGATACATTTCCAACATAAAGAAGAAACAAGCAGGGCAAAACAGAGAGAAATTCTTCCAAAATGCGTTCAGGGACTGGCATGCAACCAGGATTGACCACATCTACAGCCCCAGCGGCAGAAGACATAAGGCTGGACACTCTTGGGGCTGAGACGATTGGTGAGGTTGGGAAAGCAAATGCAGACCCTTGAAAGGAATCCTGCGTGCTCCCCATTCCATGGGTCCCAACTCTCCAGGTTCAACGCAATCTTCCGACAGCGAAAGCACTCATTGGAAACCCAGCGGATGCTACACCCTGGGATCGGGAAAGCTTTCTGAAACTCACCTCAGTTTTCATCTCCTGGTGCTCGTGTTCTCCATTCAGGCCCCCTTACTAACAATCTCCCCACTTGGAGACTCGGCGCCTTTCCATGCCTCTTTCGTACCGTCTGCAATTTGTCCGCAGGATGAACTGCAAGAGGGGGAACCAATGAGAGACTCGCTGGAGGTGTTTGGTCGGGCACATGTCACTCTCATTTCCCATCACGAAGAAGAATTCACCAGCGGTTCAGCCTGCCACCCCGGATCGACAATAGGGCGTGAAGCCATCCAGCCGTGTTGCGTCCCACTCACAAAAAAGCGACTTGGGAAATGGAGCTCAGGGGCACTGCACTTCCCAAACCTGCAGAGTTCTAAACGATAACTATCGCCCCAAAATATATTGAGGTCAGGCTACGAAGAGGCGCTGAACGCAAGGCAGAACTGCAGGAAACGGATGTCAACGGCTACATCGGAATGGCCCCGATAGCACATGAAAAGCGCCAGAACGTGGACAATGATGCGGTTGGCCAAAAAGGGCGTATGCGTTTTTTCCTGAATATATTCAGGAAAAAACGCATACGCCCTTTTTGGCCAACCAAGCAACCTGGGAGAGCAAATCAGCACTACAAAGAAATCTCTCGCCCCCCCCGGGGCAAAAGGGCCAGGCAAAAAAAGTCTAAAAACCAGAAAGGCAGGACAGGCCACGGAGTCAAGGGAGCCTTGTTAAGCTGATGGGCGGGATGTCAATGGCCAATAGCCAATCTTCACAAGTGTATCCTCTTTCCCAAACCATGTAAAACACAGAACCACAGAGCATAGGGCACTTCCACACATGGGCGTTGACCTTGGGAAAATGAAAAAATCAACCAGACACAGGGACCCCAAAGTTGAGGGCTGCTGTCTTGACAAGAACCTCCACTCCGGTACACGTTTCATATCCCAGGAAAGAGCCAAGTGGACAGAGACGAGTGGACAAGTGGACAAAGACAAGTGGACAAGTGGACAAGTGGTGCTACGTAGGTCCAATGGAGTGTCACTCAGCCATGAAATCCACGTCATGAGGCTGGTAGCAGCATCCTGAGTGGATCTAGGTACGATCATCCTCAGTGAAATAAGTCCCACAAAAAAAGAAACTTATGATATCACTTATCGAGGGAATGTACAAATCGCTCCCCATGCACTGAATCCCCAAAGAGAACAGAGTCACGCTTTTAGAAAAAACACTTATGCCTGCTTCAGGGGAAAGCTGAGGTGGGGTGACGCATAAAACTCGAGTTTGAAATGAGCACACATACCCTTCCGAAAACCGAATATGGAATGGACACGACCTACTCCTTGCTCAATCAACTGGACTCACCAGACCCTGTTCATCGCACAAGTATCTATCCGACTAGTAAGCATCTTAAAAGCTAAGTCTTGATATCTCTGTGTAAGTGCATCAAGTGTGTGTAAAGCGGCCTAAAACCAGCAGGGAAAATCAGCTCAGACCCATTCTGAGGATACATTTCCAACATAAAGAAGAAACAAGCAGGGCAAAACAGAGAGAAATTCTTCCAAAATGCGTTCAGGGACTGGCATGCAACCAGGATTGACCACATCTACAGCCCCAGCGGCAGAAGACATAAGGCTGGACACTCTTGGGGCTGAGACGATTGGTGAGGTTGGGAAAGCAAATGCAGACCCTTGAAAGGAATCCTGCGTGCTCCCCATTATATGGGTCCAAACTCTCCAGGTTCAACGCAATCTTCCGACAGCGAAAGCACTCATTGGAAACCCAGCGGATGCTACACCGTGGGATCGGGAAAGCTTTCTGAAACTCACCTCAGTTTTCATCTCCTGGTGCTCGTGTTCTCCATTCAGGCCCCCTTACTAACAATCTCCCCACTTGGAGACTCGGCGCCTTTCCATGCCTCTTTCGTACCGTCTGCAATTTGTCCGCAGGATGAACTGCAAGAGGGGGAACCAATGAGAGACTCGCTGGAGGTGTTTGGTCGGGCACATGTCACTCTCATTTCCCATCACGAAGAAGAATTCACCAGCGGTTCAGCCTGCCACCCCGGATCGACAATAGGGCGTGAAGCCATCCAGCCGTGTTGCGTCCCACTCACAAAAAAGCGACTTGGGAAATGGAGCTCAGGGGCACTGCACTTCCCAAACCTGCAGAGTTCTAAACGATAACTATCGCCCCAAAATATATTGAGGTCAGGCTACGAAGAGGCGCTGAACGCAAGGCAGAACTGCAGGAAACGGATGTCAACGGGTACATCGGAATGGCCCCGATAGCACATGAAAAGCGCCAGAACGTGGACAATGATGCGGTTGGCCAAAAAGGGCGTATGCGTTTTTTCCTGAATATATTCAGGAAAAAACGCATACGCCCTTTTTGGCCAACCAAGCAACCTGGGAGAGCAAATCAGCACTACAAAGAAATCTCTCGCCCCCCCCCCGGGGCAAAAGGGCCAGGCGAAAAAAGTCTAAAAACCAGAAAGGCAGGACAGGCCACGGAGTCAAGGGAGCCTTGTTAAGCTGATGGGCGGGATGTCAATGGCCAACAGCCAATCTTCACAAGTGTATCCTCTTTCCCAAACCATGGAAAACACAGAACCACAGAGCATAGGGCACTTCCACACATGGGCGTTGACCTTGGGAAAATGAAAAAATCAACCAGACACAGGGACCCCAAAGTTGAGGGCTGCTGTCTTGACAAGAACCTCCACTCCGGTACACGTTTCATATCCCAGGAAAGAGCCAAGTGGACAAAGACGAGTGGACAAGTGGACAAAGACAAGTGGACAAGTGGACAAGTGGTGCTACGTAGGTCCAATGGAGTGTCACTCAGCCATGAAATCCACGTCATGAGGCTGGTAGCAGCATCCTGAGTGGATTTAGGTACGATCATCCTCAGTGAAATAAGTCCCACAAAAAAAGAAACTTATGATATCACTTATCGAGGGAATGTAAAAATCGCTCCCCATGCACTGAATCCCCAAACAGAACAGAGTCACGCTTTTAGAAAACACACTTATGCCTGCTTCAGGGGAAAGGTGAGGTGGGGTGACGCATAAAACTCGAGTTTGAAATGAGCACAGATACCCTTCCGAAAACCGAATATGGAATGGACACGACCTACTCCTTGCTCAATCAACTGGACTCACCAGACCCTGTTCATCGCACAAGTATCTATCCGACTAGTAAGCATCTTAAAAGCTAAGTCTTGATATCTCTGTGTAAGTGCATCAAGTGTGTGTAAAGCGGCCTAAAACCAGCAGGGAAAATCAGCTCAGACCCATTCTGAGGATACATTTCCAACATAAAGAAGAAACAAGCAGGGCAAAACAGAGAGAAATTCTTCCAAAATGCGTTCAGGGACTGGCATGCAACCAGGATTGACCACATCTACAGCCCCAGCGGCAGAAGACATAAGGCTGGACACTCTTGGGGCTGAGACGATTGGTGAGGTTGGGAAAGCAAATGCAGACCCTTGAAAGGAATCCTGCGTGCTCCCCATTCCATGGGTCCCAACTCTCCAGGTTCAACGCAATCTTCCGACAGCGAAAGCACTCATTGGAAACCCAGCGGATGCTACACCCTGGGATCGGGAAAGCTTTCTGAAACTCACCTCAGTTTTCATCTCCTGGTGCTCGTGTTCTCCATTCAGGCCCCCTTACTAACAATCTCCCCACTTGGAGACTCGGCGCCTTTCCATGCCTCTTTCGTACCGTCTGCAATTTGTCCGCAGGATGAACTGCAAGAGGGGGAACCAATGAGAGACTCGCTGGAGGTGTTTGGTCGGGCACATGTCACTCTCATTTCCCATCACGAAGAAGAATTCACCAGAGGTTCAGCCTGCCACCGCGGATCGACAATAGGGCGTGAAGCCATCCAGCCGTGTTGCGTCCCACTCACAAAAAAGCGACTTGGGAAATGGAGCTCAGGGGCACTGCACTTCCCAAACCTGCAGAGTTCTAAACGATAACTATCGCCCCAAAATATATTGAGGTCAGGCTACGAAGAGGCGCTGAACGCAAGGCAGAACTGCAGGAAACGGATGTCAACGGGTACATCGGAATGGCCCCGATAGCACATGAAAAGCACCAGAACGTGGACAATGATGCGGTTGGCCAAAAAGGGCGTATGCGTTTTTTCCTGAATATATTCAGGGAAAAACGCATACGCCCTTTTTGGCCAACCAAGCAACCTGGGAGAGCAAATCAGCACTACAAAGAAATCTCTCGCCCCCCCCCCCCCCGGGGCAAAAGGGCCAGGCGAAAAAAGTCTAAAAACCAGAAAGGCAGGACAGCCCATGGAGTCAAGGGAGCCTTGTTAAGCTGATGGGCGGGATGTCAATGGCCAACAGCCAATCTTCACAAGTGTATCCTCTTTCCCAAACCATGTAAAACACAGAACCACAGAGCATAGGGCACTTCCACACATGGGCGTTGACCTTGGGAAAATGAAAAAATCAACCAGACACAGGGACCCCAAAGTTGAGGGCTGCTGTCTTGACAAGAACCTCCACTCCGGTACACGTTTCATATCCCAGGAAAGAGCCAAGTGGACAAGTGGACAAAGACAATTGGACAAGTGGACAAGTGGTGCTACGTAGGTCCAATGGAGTGTCACTCAGCCATGAAATCCACGTCATGAGGCTGGTAGCAGCATCCTGAGTGGATTTAGGTACGATCATCCTCAGTGAAATAAGTCCCACAAAAAAAGAAACTTATGATATCACTTATCGAGGGAATGTAAAAATCGCTCCCCATGCACGGAATCCCCAAACAGAACAGAGTCACGCTTTTAGAAAACACACTTATGCCTGCTTCAGGGGAAAGGTGAGGTGGGGTGACGCATAAAACTCGAGTTTGAAATGAGCACAGATACCCTTCCGAAAACCGAATATGGAATGGACACGACCTACTCCTTGCTCAATCAACTGGACTCACCAGACCCTGTTCATCGCACAAGTATCTATCCGACTAGTAAGCATCTTAAAAGCTAAGTCTTGATATCTCTGTGTAAGTGCATCAAGTGTGTGTAAAGCGGCCTAAAACCAGCAGGGAAAATCAGCTCAGACCCATTCTGAGGATACATTTCCAACATAAAGAAGAAACAAGCAGGGCAAAACAGAGAGAAATTCTTCCAAAATGCGTTCAGGGACTGGCATGCAACCAGGATTGCCCACATCTACAGCCCCAGCGGCAGAAGACATAAGGCTGGACACTCTTGGGGCTGAGACGATTGGTGAGTTTGGGAAAGCAAATGCAGACCCTTGAAAGGAATCCTGCGTGCTCCCCATTCCATGGGTCCCAACTCTCCAGGTTCAACGCAATCTTCCGACAGCGAAAGCACTCATTGGAAACCCAGCGGATGCTACACCGTGGGATCGGGAAAGCTTTCTGAAACTCACCTCAGTTTTCATCTCCTGGTGCTCGTGTTCTCCATTCAGGCCCCCTTACTAACAATCTCCCCACTTGGAGACTCGGCGCCTTTCCATGCCTCTTTCGTACCGTCTGCAATTTGTCCGCAGGATGAACTGCAAGAGGGGGAACCAATGAGAGACTCGCTGGAGGTGTTTGGTCGGGCACATGTCACTCTCATTTCCCATCACGAAGAAGAATTCACCAGCGGTTCAGCCTGCCACCCCGGATCGACAATAGGGCGTGAAGCCATCCAGCCGTGTTGCGTCCCACTCACAAAAAAGCGACTTGGGAAATGGAGCTCAGGGGCACTGCACTTCCCAAACCTGCAGAGTTCTAAACGATAACTATCGCCCCAAAATATATTGAGGTCAGGCTACGAAGAGGCGCTGAACGCAAGGCAGAACTTCAGGAAACGGATGTCAACGGGTACATCGGAATGGCCCCGATAGCACATGAAAAGCGCCAGAACGTGGACAATGATGCGGTTGGCCAAAAAGGGCGTATGCGTTTTTTCCTGAATATATTCAGGGAAAAACGCATACGCCCTTTTTGGCCAACCAAGCAACCTGGGAGAGCAAATCAGCACTACAAAGAAATCTCTCGCCCCCCACACCGGGGCAAAAGGGCCAGGCGAAAAAAGTCTAAAAACCAGAAAGGCAGGACAGGCCACGGAGTCAAGGGAGCCTTGTTAAGCTGATGGGCGGGATGTCAATGGCCAACAGCCAATCTTCACAAGTGTATCCTCTTTCCCAAACCATGGAAAACACAGAACCACAGAGCATAGGGCACTTCCACACATGGGCGTTGACCTTGGGAAAATGAAAAAATCAACCAGACACAGGGACCCCAAAGTTGAGGGCTGCTGTCTTGACAAGAACCTCCACTCCGGTACACGTTTCATATCCCAGGAAAGAGCCAAGTGGACAAGTGGACAAAGACAAGTGGACAAGTGGACAAGTGGTGCTACGTAGGTCCAATGCAGTGTCACTCAGCCATGAAATCCACGTCATGAGGCTGGTAGCAGCATCCTGAGTGGATTTAGGTACGATCATCCTCAGTGAAATAAGTCCCACAAAAAAAGAAACTTATGATATCACTTATCGAGGGAATGTACAAATCGCTCCCCATGAACGGAATCCCCAAACAGAACAGAGTCACGCTTTTAGAAAACACACTTATGCCTGCTTCAGGGGAAAGCTGAGGTGGGGTGACGCATAAAACTCGAGTTTGAAATGAGCACATATACCTTTCCGAAAACCGAATATGGAATGGACACGACCTACTCCTTGCTCAATCAACTGGACTCACCAGACCCTGTTCATCGCACAAGTATCTATCCGACTAGTAAGCATCTTAAAACGAAGTCTTGATATCTCTGTGTAAGTGCATCAAGTGTGTGTAAAGCGGCCTAAAACCAGCAGGGAAAATCAGCTCAGACCCATTCTGAGGATACATTTCCAACACAAAGAAGAAACAAGCAGGGCAAAACAGAGAGAAATTCTTCCAAAATGCGTTCAGGGACTGGCATGCAACCACGATTGACCACATCAACAGCCCAAGCGGCGCAAGACATAAGGCTGGACACTCTTTGGGCTGAGACGATTGGTGAGGTTGGGAAAGCAAATGCAGACCCCTGAAAGAAATCCTGCGTGCTCCCCATTCCATGGGTCCCAACTCTCCAGGTTCAACGCAATCTTCCGACAGCGAAAGCTCTCATTGGAAACCCAGCGGATGCTACACCGTGGGATCGGGAAAGCTTTCTGAAACTCACCTCAGTTTTCATCTCCTGGTGCTCGTGTTCTCCATTCAGGCCCCCTTACTAACAATCTCCCCACTTGGAGACTCGGCGCCTTTCCATGCCTCTTTCGTACCGTCTGCAATTTGTCCGCAGGATGAACTGCAAGAGGGGGAACCAATGAGAGACTCGCTGGAGGTGTTTGGTCGGGCACATGTCACTCTCATTTCCCATCACGAAGAAGAATTCACCAGAGGTTCAGCCTGCGAGGATCGACAATAGGACGTGAAGCCATCCAGCCTTGTTGCGTCCCACTCACAAAAAAGCGACTTGGGAAATGGAGCTCAGGGGCACTGCACTTCCCAAACCTGCAGAGTTCTAAACGATAACTATCGCCCCAAAATATATTGAGGTCAGGCTACGAACAGGCGCTGAACGCAAGGCAGAACTGCAGGAAACGGATGTCAACGGGTACATCGGAATGGCCCCGATAGCACATGAAAAGCGCCAGAACGTGGACAATGATGCGGTTGGCCAAAAAGGGCGTATGCGTTTTTTCCTGAATATATTCAGGAAAAAACGCATACGCCCTTTTTGGCCAACCAAGCAACCTGGGAGAGCAAATCAGCACTACAAAGAAATCTCTCGCCCCCCCCGGGGCAAAAGGGCCAGGCCAAAAAAGTCTAAAAACCAGAAAGGCAGGACAGCTCACGGAGTCAAGGGAGCCTTGTTAAGCTGATGGGCGGGATGTCAATGGCCAACAGCCAATCTTCACAAGTGTATCCTCTTTCCCAAACCATGGAAAACACAGAACCACAGAGCATAGGGCACTTCCACACATGGGCGTTGACCTTGGGAAAATGAAAAAATCAACCAGACACAGGGACCCCAAAGTTGAGGGCTGCTGTCTTGACAACAACCTCCACTCCGGTACACGTTTCATATCCCAGGAAAGAGCCAAGTGGACAAAGACGAGTGGACAAGTGGACAAAGACAAGTGGACAAGTGGACAAGTGGTGCTACGTAGGTCCAATGGAGTGTCACTCAGCCATGAAATCCACGTCATGAGGCTGGTAGCAGCATCCTGAGTGGATTTAGGTACGATCATCCTCAGTGAAATAAGTCCCACAAAAAAAGAAACTTATGATATCACTTATCGAGGGAATGTAAAAATCGCTCCCCATGCACGGAATCCCCAAACAGAACAGAGTCACGCTTTTAGAAAACACACTTATGCCTGCTTCAGGGGAAAGGTGAGGTGGGGTGACGCATAAAACTCGAGTTTGAAATGAGCACAGATACCCTTCCGAAAACCGAATATGGAATGGACACAACCTACTCCTTGCTCAATCAACTGGACTCACCAGACCCTGTTCATCGCACAAGTATCTATCCGACTATTAAGCATCTTGAAAGCTAAGTCTTGATATCTCTGTGTAAGTGCATCAAGTGTGTGTAAAGCGGCCTAAAACCAGCAGGGAAAATCAGCTCAGACCCATTCTGAGGATACATTTCCAACATAAAGAAGAAACAAGCAGGGCAAAACAGAGAGAAATTCTTCCAAAATGCGTTCAGGGACTGGCATGCAACCAGGATTGACCACATCTACAGCCCCAGCGGCAGAAGACATAAGGCTGGACACTCTTGGGGCTGAGACGATTGGTGAGGTTGGGAAAGCAAATGCAGACCCTTGAAAGGAATCCTGCGTGCTCCCCATTATATGGGTCCAAACTCTCCAGGTTCAACGCAATCTTCCGACAGCGAAAGCACTCATTGGAAACCCAGCGGATGCTACACCCTGGGATCGGGAAAGCTTTCTGAAACTCACCTCAGTTTTCATCTCCTGGTGCTCGTGTTCTCCATTCAGGCCCCCTTACTAACAATCTCCCCACTTGGAGACTCGGCGCCTTTCCATGCCTCTTTCGTACCGTTTGCAATTTGTCCACAGGATGAACTGCAAGAGGGGGAACCAATGAGAGACTCGCTGGAGGTGTTTGGTCGGGCACATGTCACTCTCATTTCCCATCACGAAGAAGAATTCACCAGCGGTTCAGCCTGCCACCGCGGATCGACAATAGGGCGTGAAGCCATCCAGCCGTGTTGCGACCCACTCACAAAAAAGCGACTTGGGAAATGGAGCTCAGGGGCACTGCACTTCCCAAACCTGCAGAGTTCTAAACGATAACTATCGCCCCAAAATATATTGAGGTCAGGCTACGAAGAGGCGTTGAACGCAAGGCGGAATTGCAGGAAACGGATGTCAACGGGTACATCGGAATGGCCCCGATAGCACATGAAAAGCGCCAGAACGTGGACAATGATGCGGTTGGCCAAAAAGGGCGTATGCGTTTTTTCCTGAATATATTCAGGAAAAAACGCATACGCCCTTTTTGGCCAACCAAGCAACCTGGGAGAGCAAATCAGCACTACAAAGAAATCTCTCGCCCCCCCCGGGGCAAAAGGGCCAGGCGAAAAAAGTCTAAAAACCAGAAAGGCAGGACAGGCCACGGAGTCAAGGGAGCCTTGTTAAGCTGATGGGCGGGATGTCAATGGCCAACAGCCAATCTTCACAAGTGTATCCTCTTTCCCAAACCATGTAAAACACAGAACCACAGAGCATAGGGCACTTCCACATATGGGCGTTGACCTTGGGAAAATCAAAAAATCAACCAGACACAGGGACCCCAAAGTTGAGGGCTGCTGTCTTGACAAGAACCTCCACTCCGGTACACGTTTCATATCCCAGGAAAGAGCCAAGTGTACAGAGACGAGTGGACAAGTGGACAAAGACAAGTGGACAAGTGGACAAGTGGTGCTACGTAGGTCCAATGCAGTGTCACTCAGCCATGAAATCCACGTCATGAGGCTGGTAGCAGCATCCTGAGTGGATTTAGGTACGATCATCCTCAGTGAAATAAGTCCCACAAAAAAAGAAACTTATGATATCACTTATCGAGGGAATGTAAAAATCGCTCCCCATGAACGGAATCCCCAAACAGAACAGAGTCACGCTTTTAGAAAACACACTTATGCCTGCTTCAGGGGAAAGGTGAGGTGGGGTGACGCATAAAACTCGAGTTTGAAATGAGCACAGATACCCTTCCGAAAACCGAATATGGAATGGACACGACCTACTCCTTGCTCAATCAACTGGACTCACCAGACCCTGTTCATCGCACAAGTATCTATCCGACTAGTAAGCATCTTAAAAGCTAAGTCTTGATATCTCTGTGTAAGTGCATCAAGTGTGTGTAAAGCGGCCTAAAACCAGCAGGGAAAATCAGCTCAGACCCATTCTGAGGATACATTTCCAACATAAAGAAGAAACAAGCAGGGCAAAACAGAGAGAAATTCTTCCAAAATGCGTTCAGGGACTGGCATGCAACCAGGATTGACCACATCTACAGCCCCAGCGGCAGAAGACATAAGGCTGGACACTCTTGGGGCTGAGACGATTGGTGAGGTTGGGAAAGCAAATGCAGACCCTTGAAAGGAATCCTGCGTGCTCCCCATTCCATGGGTCCCAACTCTCCAGGTTCAACGCAATCTTCCGACAGCGAAAGCACTCATTGGAAACCCAGCGGATGCTACACCGTGGGATCGGGAAAGCTTTCTGAAACTCACCTCAGTTTTCATCTCCTGGTGCTCGTGTTCTCCATTCAGGCCCCCTTACTAACAATCTCCCCACTTGGAGACTCGGCGCCTTTCCATGCCTCTTTCGTACCGTCTGCAATTTGTCCCCAGGATGAACTGAAAGAGGGGGAACCAATGAGAGACTCGCTAGAGGTGTTTGGTCGGCAACATGTCACTCTCATTTCCCATCACGAAGAAGAATTCACCAGAGGTTCAGCCTGCCACCGCGGATCGACAATAGGGCGTGAAGCCATCCAGCCGTGTTGCGTCCCACTCACAAAAAAGCGACTTGGGAAATGGAGCTCAGGGGCACTGCACTTCCCAAACCTGCAGATTTCTAAACGATAACTATCGCCCCAAAATATATTGAGGTCAGGCTACGAAGAGGCGCTGAACGCAAGGCAGAACTGCAGGAAACGGATGTCAACGGGTACATCGGAATGGCCCCGATAGCACATGAAAAGCGCCAGAACGTGGACAATGATGCGGTTGGCCAAAAAGGGCGTATGCGTTTTTTCCTGAATATATTCAGGAAAAAACGCATACGCCCTTTTTGGCCAACCAAGCAACCTGGGAGAGCAAATCAGCACTACAAAGAAATCTCTCGCCC
The DNA here is from genome assembly GCF_026419965.1 of Kogia breviceps. Classification (NCBI taxonomy): domain Eukaryota; kingdom Metazoa; phylum Chordata; class Mammalia; order Artiodactyla; family Physeteridae; genus Kogia; species Kogia breviceps. The sequence goes on along the minus strand of NC_081312.1, from coordinate 126,063,531 downwards.
CTCACCCCCGGGGCAAAAGGGCCAGGCGAAAAAAGTCTAAAAACCAGAAAGGCAGGACAGGCCACGGAGTCAAGGGAGCCTTGTTAAGCTGATGGGCGGGATGTCAATGGCCAACAGCCAATCTTCACAAGTGTATCCTCTTTCCCAAACCATGGAAAACACAGAACCACAGAGCATAGGGCACTTCCACACATGGGTGTTGACCTTGGGAAAATCAAAAAATCAACCAGACACAGGGACCCCAAAGTTGAGGGCTGCTGTCTTGACAAGAACCTCCACTCCGGTACACGTTTCATATCCCAGGAAAGAGCCAAGTGGACAAAGACGAGTGGACAAGTGGACAAAGACAAGTGGACAAGTGGACAAGTGGTGCTACGTAGGTCCAATGCAGTGTCACTCAGCCATGAAATCCACGTCATGAGGCTGGTAGCAGCATCCTGAGTGGATTTAGGTACGATCATCCTCAGTGAAATAAGTCCCACAAAAAAAGAAACTTATGATATCACTTATCGAGGGAATGTAAAAATCGCTCCCCATGAACGGAATCCCCAAACAGAACAGAGTCACGCTTTTAGAAAACACACTTATGCCTGCTTCAGGGGAAAGGTGAGGTGGGGTGACGCATAAAACTCGAGTTTGAAATGAGCACAGATACCCTTCCGAAAACCGAATATGGAATGGACACGACCTACTCCTTGCTCAATCAACTGGACTCACCAGACCCTGTTCATCGCACAAGTATCTATCCGACTAGTAAGCATCTTAAAAGCTAAGTCTTGATATCTCTGTGTAAGTGCATCAAGTGTGTGTAAAGCGGCCTAAAACCAGCAGGGAAAATCAGCTCAGACCCATTCTGAGGATACATTTCCAACATAAAGAAGAAACAAGCAGGGCAAAACAGAGAGAAATTCTTCCAAAATGCGTTCAGGGACTGGCATGCAACCAGGATTGACCACATCTACAGCCCCAGCGGCAGAAGACATAAGGCTGGACACTCTTGGGGCTGAGACGATTGGTGAGGTTGGGAAAGCAAATGCAGACCCTTGAAAGGAATCCTGCGTGCTCCCCATTCCATGGGTCCCAACTCTCCAGGTTCAACGCAATCTTCCGACAGCGAAAGCACTCATTGGAAACCCAGCGGATGCTACACCCTGGGATCGGGAAAGCTTTCTGAAACTCACCTCAGTTTTCATCTCCTGGTGCTCGTGTTCTCCATTCAGGCCCCCTTACTAACAATCTCCCCACTTGGAGACTCGGCGCCTTTCCATGCCTCTTTCGTACCGTCTGCAATTTGTCCGCAGGATGAACTGCAAGAGGGGGAACCAATGAGAGACTCGCTGGAGGTGTTTGGTCGGGCACATGTCACTCTCATTTCCCATCACGAAGAAGAATTCACCAGCGGTTCAGCCTGCCACCCCGGATCGACAATAGGGCGTGAAGCCATCCAGCCGTGTTGCGTCCCACTCACAAAAAAGCGACTTGGGAAATGGAGCTCAGGGGCACTGCACTTCCCAAACCTGCAGAGTTCTAAACGATAACTATCGCCCCAAAATATATTGAGGTCAGGCTACGAAGAGGCGCTGAACGTAAGGCAGAATTGCAGGAAACGGATGTCAACGGGTACATCGGAATGGCCCCGATAGCACATGAAAAGCGCCAGAACGTGGACAATGATGCGGTTGGCCAAAAAGGGCGTATGCGTTTTTTCCTGAATATATTCAGGAAAAAACGCATACGCCCTTTTTGGCCAACCAAGCAACCTGGGAGAGCAAATCAGCACTACAAAGAAATCTCTCGCCCCCCCCGGGGCAAAAGGGCCAGGCAAAAAAAGTCTAAAAACCAGAAAGGCAGGACAGGCCACGGAGTCAAGGGAGCCTTGTTAAGCTGATGGGCGGGATGTCAATGGCCAACAGCCAATCTTCACAAGTGTATCCTCTTTCCCAAACCATGTAAAACACAGAACCACAGAGCATAGGGCACTTCCACATATGGGCATTGACCTTGGGAAAATCAAAAAATCAACCAGACACAGGGACCCCAAAGTTGAGGGCTGCTGTCTTGACAAGAACCTCCACTCCGGTACACGTTTCATATCCCAGGAAAGAGCCAAGTGGACAGAGACGAGTGGACAAGTGGACAAAGACAAGTGGACAAGTGGACAAGTGGTGCTACGTAGGTCCAATGGAGTGTCACTCAGCCATGAAATCCACGTCATGAGGCTGGTAGCAGCATCCTGAGTGGATCTAGGTACGATCATCCTCAGTGAAATAAGTCCCACAAAAAAAGAAACTTATGATATCACTTATCGAGGGAATGTACAAATCGCTCCCCATGCACTGAATCCCCAAACAGAACAGAGTCACGCTTTTAGAAAAAACACTTATGCCTGCTTCAGGGGAAAGGTGAGGTGGGGTGACGCATAAAACTCGAGTTTGAAATGAGCACAGATACCCTTCCGAAAACCGAATATGGAATGGACACGACCTACTCCTTGCTCAATCAACTGGACTCACCAGACCCTGTTCATCGCACAAGTATCTATCCGACTAGTAAGCATCTTAAAAGCTAAGTCTTGATATCTCTGTGTAAGTGCATCAAGTGTGTGTAAAGCGGCCTAAAACCAGCAGGGAAAATCAGCTCAGACCCATTCTGAGGATACATTTCCAACATAAAGAAGAAACAAGCAGGGCAAAACAGAGAGAAATTCTTCCAAAATGCGTTCAGGGACTGGCATGCAACCAGGATTGACCACATCTACAGCCCCAGCGGCAGAAGACATAAGGCTGGACACTCTTGGGGCTGAGACGATTGGTGAGGTTGGGAAAGCAAATGCAGACCCTTGAAAGGAATCCTGCGTGCTCCCCATTCCATGGGTCCCAACTCTCCAGGTTCAACGCAATCTTCCGACAGCGAAAGCACTCATTGGAAACCCAGCGGATGCTACACCCTGGGATCGGGAAAGCTTTCTGAAACTCACCTCAGTTTTCATCTCCTGGTGCTCGTGTTCTCCATTCAGGCCCCCTTACTAACAATCTCCCCACTTGGAGACTCGGCGCCTTTCCATGCCTCTTTCGTACCGTTTGCAATTTGTCCACAGGATGAACTGCAAGAGGGGGAACCAATGAGAGACTCGCTGGAGGTGTTTGGTCGGGCACATGTCACTCTCATTTCCCATCACGAAGAAGAATTCACCAGAGGTTCAGCCTGCCACCGCGGATCGACAATAGGGCGTGAAGCCATTCAGCCGTGTTGCGTCCCACTCACAAAAAAGCGACATGGGAAATGGAGCTCAGGGGCACTGCACTTCCCAAACCTGCAGAGTTCTAAACGATAACTATCGCCCCAAAATATATTGAGGTCAGGCTACGAAGAGGCGCTGAACGCAAGGCAGAACTGCAGGAAACGGATGTCAACGGGTACATCGGAATGGCCCCGATAGCACATGAAAAGCACCAGAACGTGGACAATGATGCGGTTGGCCAAAAAGGGCGTATGCGTTTTTTCCTGAATATATTCAGGGAAAAACGCATACGCCCTTTTTGGCCAACCAAGCAACCTGGGAGAGCAAATCAGCACTGCAAAGAAATCTCTCGCCCCCCCCCCGGGCAAAAGGGCCAGGCGAAAAAAGTCTAAAAACCAGAAAGGCAGGACAGCCCACGGAGTCAAGGGAGCCTTGTTAAGCTGATGGGCGGGATGTCAATGGCCAACAGCCAATCTTCACAAGTGTATCCTCTTTCCCAAACCATGGAAAACACAGAACCACAGAGCATACGGCACTTCCACACATGGGCGTTGACCTTGGGAAAATCAAAAAATCAACCAGACACAGGGACCCCAAAGTTGAGGGCTGCTGTCTTGACAAGAACCTCCACTCCGGTACACGTTCCATATCCCAGGAAAGAGCCAAGTGGACAAGTGGACAAAGACAAGTGGACAAGTGGACAAGTGGTGCTACGTAGGTCCAATGCAGTGTCACTCAGCCATGAAATCCACGTCATGAGGCTGGTAGCAGCATCCTGAGTGGATTTAGGTACGATCATCCTCAGTGAAATAAGTCCCACAAAAAAAGAAACTTATGATATCACTTATCGAGGGAATGTAAAAATCGCTCCCCATGCACTGAATCCCCAAACAGAACAGAGTCACGCTTTTAGAAAACACACTTATGCCTGCTTCAGGGGAAAGGTGAGGTGGGGTGACTCATAAAACTCGAGTTTGAAATGAGCACAGATACCCTTCCGAAAACCGAATATGGAATGGACACGACCTACTCCTTGCTCAATCAACTGGACTCACCAGACCCTGTTCATCGCACAAGTATCTATCCGACTAGTAAGCATCTTAAAAGCTAAGTCTTGATATCTCTGTGTAAGTGCATCAAGTGTGTGTAAAGCGGCCTAAAACCAGCAGGGAAAATCAGCTCAGACCCATTCTGAGGATACATTTCCAACACAAAGAAGAAACAAGCAGGGCAAAACAGAGAGAACTTCTTCCAAAATGCGTTCAGGGACTGGCATGCAACCAGGATTGACCACATCTACAGCCCCAGCGGCAGAAGACATAAGGCTGGACACTCTTGGGGCTGAGACGATTGGTGAGGTTGGGAAAGCAAATGCAGACCCTTGAAAGGAATCCTGCGTGCTCCCCATTCCATGGGTCCCAACTCTCCAGGTTCAACGCAATCTTCCGACAGCGAAAGCACTCATTGGAAACCCAGCGGATGCTACACCGCGGGATCGGGAAAGCTTTCTGAAACTCACCTCAGTTTTCATCTCCTGGTGCTCGTGTTCTCCATTCAGGCCCCGTTACTAACAATCTCCCCACTTGGAGACTCGGCGCCTTTCCATGCCTCTTTCGTACCATCTGCAATTTGTCCGCAGGATGAACTGCAAGAGGGGGAACCAATGAGAGACTCGCTGGAGGTGTTTGGTCGGGCACATGTCACTCTCATTTCCCATCACGAAGAAGAATTCACCAGAGGTTCAGCCTGCCACCGCGGATCGACAATAGGGCGTGAAGCCATCCAGCCGTGTTGCGTCCCACTCACAAAAAAGCGACTTGGGAAATGGAGCTCAGGGGCACTGCACTTCCCAAACCTGCAGAGTTCTAAACGATAACTATCGCCCCAAAATATATTGAGGTCAGGCTACGAAGAGGCGCTGAACGCAAGGCAGAACTGCAGGAAACGGATGTCAACGGGTACATCAGAATGGCCCCGATAGCACATGAAAAGCACCAGAACGTGGACAATGATGCGGTTGGCCAAAAAGGGCGTATGCGTTTTTTCCTGAATATATTCAGGGAAAAACGCATACGCCCTTTTTGGCCAACCAAGCAACCTGGGAGAGCAAATCAGCACTACAAAGAAATCTCTCGCCCCCCCCCCCCGGGGCAAAAGGGCCAGGCGAAAAAAGTCTAAAAACCAGAAAGGCAGGACAGCCCATGGAGTCAAGGGAGCCTTGTTAAGCTGATGGGCGGGATGTCAATGGCCAACAGCCAATCTTCACAAGTGTATCCTCTTTCCCAAACCATGTAAAACACAGAACCACAGAGCATAGGGCACTTCCACACATGGGCGTTGACCTTGGGAAAATCAAAAAATCAACCAGACACAGGGACCCCAAAGTTGAGGGCTGCTGTCTTGACAAGAACCTCCACTCCGGTACACGTTTCATATCCCAGGAAAGAGCCAAGTGGACAAGTGGACAAAGACAAGTGGACAAGTGGACAAGTGGTGCTACGTAGGTCCAATGCAGTGTCACTCAGCCATGAAATCCACGTCATGAGGCTGGTAGCAGCATCCTGAGTGGATTTAGGTACGATCATCCTCAGTGAAATAAGTCCCACAAAAAAAGAAACTTATGATATCACTTATCGAGGGAATGTAAAAATCGCTCCCCATGCACGGAATCCCCAAACAGAACAGAGTCACGCTTTTAGAAAACACACTTATGCCTGCTTCAGGGGAAAGGTGAGGTGGGGTGACGCATAAAACTCGAGTTTGAAATGAGCACAGATACCCTTCCGAAAACCGAATATGGAATGGACACGACCTACTCCTTGCTCAATCAACTGGACTCACCAGACCCTGTTCATCGCACAAGTATCTATCCGACTAGTAAGCATCTTAAAAGCTAAGTCTTGATATCTCTGTGTAAGTGCATCAAGTGTGTGTAAAGCGGCCTAAAACCAGCAGGGAAAATCAGCTCAGACCCATTCTGAGGATACATTTCCAACATAAAGAAGAAACAAGCAGGGCAAAACAGAGAGAAATTCTTCCAAAATGCGTTCAGGGACTGGCATGCAACCAGGATTGCCCACATCTACAGCCCCAGCGGCAGAAGACATAAGGCTGGACACTCTTGGGGCTGAGACGATTGGTGAGGTTGGGAAAGCAAATGCAGACCCTTGAAAGGAATCCTGCGTGCTCCCCATTGCATGGGTCCCAACTCTCCAGGTTCAACGCAATCTTCCGACAGCGAAAGCACTCATTGGAAACCCAGCGGATGCTACACCCTGGGATCGGGAAAGCTTTCTGAAACTCACCTCAGTTTTCATCTCCTGGTGCTCGTGTTCTCCATTCAGGCCCCCTTACTAACAATCTCCCCACTTGGAGACTCGGCGCCTTTCCATGCCTCTTTCGTACCGTCTGCAATTTGTCCGCAGGATGAACTGCAAGAGGGGGAACCAATGAGAGACTCGCTGGAGGTGTTTGGTCGGGCACATGTCACTCTCATTTCCCATCACGAAGAAGAATTCACCAGCGGTTCAGCCTGCCACCCCGGATCGACAATAGGGCGTGAAGCCATCCAGCCGTGTTGCGTCCCACTCACAAAAAAGCGACTTGGGAAATGGAGCTCAGGGGCACTGCACTTCCCAAACCTGCAGAGTTCTAAACGATAACTATCGCCCCAAAATATATTGAGGTCAGGCTACGAAGAGGCGCTGAACGCAAGGCAGAACTTCAGGAAACGGATGTCAACGGGTACATCGGAATGGCCCCGATAGCACATGAAAAGCGCCAGAACGTGGACAATGATGCGGTTGGCCAAAAAGGGCGTATGCGTTTTTTCCTGAATATATTCAGGGAAAAACGCATACGCCCTTTTTGGCCAACCAAGCAACCTGGGAGAGCAAATCAGCACTACAAAGAAATCTCTCGCCCCCCACACCGGGGCAAAAGGGCCAGGCGAAAAAAGTCTAAAAACCAGAAAGGCAGGACAGGCCACGGAGTCAAGGGAGCCTTGTTAAGCTGATGGGCGGGATGTCAATGGCCAACAGCCAATCTTCACAAGTGTATCCTCTTTCCCAAACCATGGAAAACACAGAACCACAGAGCATAGGGCACTTCCACACATGGGCGTTGACCTTGGGAAAATGAAAAAATCAACCAGACACAGGGACCCCAAAGTTGAGGGCTGCTGTCTTGACAAGAACCTCCACTCCGGTACACGTTCCATATCCCAGGAAAGAGCCAAGTGGACAAGTGGACAAAGACAAGTGGACAAGTGGACAAGTGGTGCTACGTAGGTCCAATGCAGTGTCACTCAGCCATGAAATCCACGTCATGAGGCTGGTAGCAGCATCCTGAGTGGATTTAGGTACGATCATCCTCAGTGAAATAAGTCCCACAAAAAAAGAAACTTATGATATCACTTATCGAGGGAATGTAAAAATCGCTCCCCATGAACGGAATCCCCAAACAGAACAGAGTCACGCTTTTAGAAAACACACTTATGCCTGCTTCAGGGGAAAGCTGAGGTGGGGTGACGCATAAAACTCGAGTTTGAAATGAGCACATATACCTTTCCGAAAACCGAATATGGAATGGACACGACCTACTCCTTGCTCAATCAACTGGACTCACCAGACCCTGTTCATCGCACAAGTATCTATCCGACTAGTAAGCATCTTAAAACGAAGTCTTGATATCTCTGTGTAAGTGCATCAAGTGTGTGTAAAGCGGCCTAAAACCAGCAGGGAAAATCAGCTCAGACCCATTCTGAGGATACATTTCCAACACAAAGAAGAAACAAGCAGGGCAAAACAGAGAGAAATTCTTCCAAAATGCGTTCAGGGACTGGCATGCAACCAGGATTGACCACATCTACAGCCCCAGCGGCAGAAGACATAAGGCTGGACACTCTTGGGGCTGAGACGATTGGTGAGGTTGGGAAAGCAAATGCAGACCCTTGAAAGGAATCCTGCGTGCTCCCCATTCCATGGGTCCCAACTCTCCAGGTTCAACGCAATCTTCCGACAGCGAAAGCACTCATTGGAAACCCAGCGGATGCTACACCGTGGGATCGGGAAAGCTTTCTGAAACTCACCTCAGTTTTCATCTCCTGGTGCTCGTGTTCTCCATTCAGGCCCCCTTACTAACAATCTCCCCACTTGGAGACTCGGCGCCTTTCCATGCCTCTTTCGTACCGTCTGCAATTTGTCCGCAGGATGAACTGCAAGAGGGGGAACCAATGAGAGACTCGCTGGAGGTGTTTGGTCGGGCACATGTCACTCTCATTTCCCATCACGAAGAAGAATTCACCAGAGGTTCAGCCTGCGAGGATCGACAATAGGACGTGAAGCCATCCAGCCTTGTTGCGTCCCACTCACAAAAAAGCGACTTGGGAAATGGAGCTCAGGGGCACTGCACTTCCCAAACCTGCAGAGTTCTAAACGATAACTATCGCCCCAAAATATATTGAGGTCAGGCTACGAACAGGCGCTGAACGCAAGGCAGAACTGCAGGAAACGGATGTCAACGGGTACATCGGAATGGCCCCGATAGCACATGAAAAGCGCCAGAACGTGGACAATGATGCGGTTGGCCAAAAAGGGCGTATGCGTTTTTTCCTGAATATATTCAGGAAAAAACGCATACGCCCTTTTTGGCCAACCAAGCAACCTGGGAGAGCAAATCAGCACTACAAAGAAATCTCTCGCCCCCCCCGGGGCAAAAGGGCCAGGCCAAAAAAGTCTAAAAACCAGAAAGGCAGGACAGCTCACGGAGTCAAGGGAGCCTTGTTAAGCTGATGGGCGGGATGTCAATGGCCAACAGCCAATCTTCACAAGTGTATCCTCTTTCCCAAACCATGGAAAACACAGAACCACAGAGCATAGGGCACTTCCACACATGGGCGTTGACCTTGGGAAAATGAAAAAATCAACCAGACACAGGGACCCCAAAGTTGAGGGCTGCTGTCTTGACAACAACCTCCACTCCGGTACACGTTTCATATCCCAGGAAAGAGCCAAGTGGACAAAGACGAGTGGACAAGTGGACAAAGACAAGTGGACAAGTGGACAAGTGGTGCTACGTAGGTCCAATGGAGTGTCACTCAGCCATGAAATCCACGTCATGAGGCTGGTAGCAGCATCCTGAGTGGATTTAGGTACGATCATCCTCAGTGAAATAAGTCCCACAAAAAAAGAAACTTATGATATCACTTATCGAGGGAATGTAAAAATCGCTCCCCATGCACGGAATCCCCAAACAGAACAGAGTCACGCTTTTAGAAAACACACTTATGCCTGCTTCAGGGGAAAGGTGAGGTGGGGTGACGCATAAAACTCGAGTTTGAAATGAGCACAGATACCCTTCCGAAAACCGAATATGGAATGGACACAACCTACTCCTTGCTCAATCAACTGGACTCACCAGACCCTGTTCATCGCACAAGTATCTATCCGACTATTAAGCATCTTAAAAGCTAAGTCTTGATATCTCTGTGTAAGTGCATCAAGTGTGTGTAAAGCGGCCTAAAACCAGCAGGGAAAATCAGCTCAGACCCATTCTGAGGATACATTTCCAACATAAAGAAGAAACAAGCAGGGCAAAACAGAGAGAAATTCTTCCAAAATGCGTTCAGGGACTGGCATGCAACCAGGATTGACCACATCTACAGCCCCAGCGGCAGAAGACATAAGGCTGGACACTCTTGGGGCTGAGACGATTGGTGAGGTTGGGAAAGCAAATGCAGACCCTTGAAAGGAATCCTGCGTGCTCCCCATTCCATGGGTCCCAACTCTCCAGGTTCAACGCAATCTTCCGACAGCGAAAGCACTCATTGGAAACCCAGCGGATGCTACACCCTGGGATCGGGAAAGCTTTCTGAAACTCACCTCAGTTTTCATCTCCTGGTGCTCGTGTTCTCCATTCAGGCCCCCTTACTAACAATCTCCCCACTTGGAGACTCGGCGCCTTTCCATGCCTCTTTCGTACCGTTTGCAATTTGTCCACAGGATGAACTGCAAGAGGGGGAACCAATGAGAGACTCGCTGGAGGTGTTTGGTCGGGCACATGTCACTCTCATTTCCCATCACGAAGAAGAATTCACCAGCGGTTCAGCCTGCCACCGCGGATCGACAATAGGGCGTGAAGCCATCCAGCCGTGTTGCGACCCACTCACAAAAAAGCGACTTGGGAAATGGAGCTCAGGGGCACTGCACTTCCCAAACCTGCAGAGTTCTAAACGATAACTATCGCCCCAAAATATATTGAGGTCAGGCTACGAAGAGGCGTTGAACGCAAGGCGGAATTGCAGGAAACGGATGTCAACGGGTACATCGGAATGGCCCCGATAGCACATGAAAAGCGCCAGAACGTGGACAATGATGCGGTTGGCCAAAAAGGGCGTATGCGTTTTTTCCTGAATATATTCAGGAAAAAACGCATACGCCCTTTTTGGCCAACCAAGCAACCTGGGAGAGCAAATCAGCACTACAAAGAAATCTCTCGCCCCCCCCGGGGCAAAAGGGCCAGGCGAAAAAAGTCTAAAAACCAGAAAGGCAGGACAGGCCACGGAGTCAAGGGAGCCTTGTTAAGCTGATGGGCGGGATGTCAATGGCCAACAGCCAATCTTCACAAGTGTATCCTCTTTCCCAAACCATGTAAAACACAGAACCACAGAGCATAGGGCACTTCCACATATGGGCGTTGACCTTGGGAAAATCAAAAAATCAACCAGACACAGGGACCCCAAAGTTGAGGGCTGCTGTCTTGACAAGAACCTCCACTCCGGTACACGTTTCATATCCCAGGAAAGAGCCAAGTGGACAAAGACGAGTGGACAAGTGGACAAAGACAAGTGGACAAGTGGACAAGTGGTGCTACGTAGGTCCAATGCAGTGTCACTCAGCCATGAAATCCACGTCATGAGGCTGGTAGCAGCATCCTGAGTGGATTTAGGTACGATCATCCTCAGTGAAATAAGTCCCACAAAAAAAGAAACTTATGATATCACTTATCGAGGGAATGTAAAAATCGCTCCCCATGAACGGAATCCCCAAACAGAACAGAGTCACGCTTTTAGAAAACACACTTATGCCTGCTTCAGGGGAAAGGTGAGGTGGGGTGACGCATAAAACTCGAGTTTGAAATGAGCACAGATACCCTTCCGAAAACCGAATATGGAATGGACACGACCTACTCCTTGCTCAATCAACTGGACTCACCAGACCCTGTTCATCGCACAAGTATCTATCCGACTAGTAAGCATCTTAAAAGCTAAGTCTTGATATCTCTGTGTAAGTGCATCAAGTGTGTGTAAAGCGGCCTAAAACCAGCAGGGAAAATCAGCTCAGACCCATTCTGAGGATACATTTCCAACATAAAGAAGAAACAAGCAGGGCAAAACAGAGAGAAATTCTTCCAAAATGCGTTCAGGGACTGGCATGCAACCAGGATTGACCACATCTACAGCCCCAGCGGCAGAAGACATAAGGCTGGACACTCTTGGGGCTGAGACGATTGGTGAGGTTGGGAAAGCAAATGCAGACCCTTGAAAGGAATCCTGCGTGCTCCCCATTCCATGGGTCCCAACTCTCCAGGTTCAACGCAATCTTCCGACAGCGGAAGCACTCATTGGAAACCCAGCGGATGCTACACCGTGGGATCGGGAAAGCTTTCTGAAACTCACCTCAGTTTTCATCTCCTGGTGCTCGTGTTCTCCATTCAGGCCCCCTTACTAACAATCTCCCCACTTGGAGACTCGGCGCCTTTCCATGCCTCTTTCGTACCGTCTGCAATTTGTCCCCAGGATGAACTGCAAGAGGGGGAACCAATGAGAGACTCGCTGGAGGTGTTTGGTCGGGCACATGTCACTCTCATTTCCCATCACGAAGAAGAATTCACCAGAGGTTCAGCCTGCCACCGCGGATCGACAATAGGGCGTGAAGCCATCCAGCCGTGTTGCGTCCCACTCACAAAAAAGCGACTTGGGAAATGGAGCTCAGGGGCACTGCACTTCCCAAACCTGCAGAGTTCTAAACGATAACTATCGCCCCAAAATATATTGAGGTCAGGCTACGAAGAGGCGCTGAACGCAAGGCAGAACTGCAGGAAACGGATGTCAACGGGTACATCGGAATGGCCCCGATAGCACATGAAAAGCGCCAGAACGTGGACAATGATGCGGTTGGCCAAAAAGGGCGTATGCGTTTTTTCCTGAATATATTCAGGAAAAAACGCATACGCCCTTTTTGGCCAACCAAGCAACCTGGGAGAGCAAATCAGCACTACAAAGAAATCTCTCGCCCCCCACCCCCGGGGCAAAAGGGCCAGGCGAAAAAAGTCTAAAAACCAGAAAGGCAGGACAGGCCACGGAGTCAAGGGAGCCTTGTTAAGCTGATGGGCGGGATGTCAATGGCCAACACCCAATCTTCACAAGTGTATCCTCTTTCCCAAACCATGGAAAACACAGAACCACAGAGCATAGGGCACTTCCACACATGGGCGTTGACCTTGGGAAAATGAAAAAATCAACCAGACACAGGGACCCCAAAGTTGAGGGCTGCTGTCTTGACAAGAACCTCCACTCCGGTACACGTTTCATATCCCAGGAAAGAGCCAAGTGGACAAAGACGAGTGGACAAGTGGACAAAGACAAGTGGACAAGTGGACAAGTGGTGCTACGTAGGTCCAATGCAGTGTCACTCAGCCATGAAATCCACGTCATGAGGCTGGTAGCAGCATCCTGAGTGGATTTAGGTACGATCATCCTCAGTGAAATAAGTCCCACAAAAAAAGAAACTTATGATATCACTTATCGAGGGAATGTAAAAATCGCTCCCCATGAACGGAATCCCCAAACAGAACAGAGTCACGCTTTTAGAAAACACACTTATGCCTGCTTCAGGGGAAAGGTGAGGTGGGGTGACGCATAAAACTCGAGTTTGAAATGAGCACAGATACCCTTCCGAAAACCGAATATGGAATGGACACGACCTACTCCTTGCTCAATCAACTGGACTCACCAGACCCTGTTCATCGCACAAGTATCTATCCGACTAGTAAGCATCTTAAAAGCTAAGTCTTGATATCTCTGTGTAAGTGCATCAAGTGTGTGTAAAGCGGCCTAAAACCAGCAGGGAAAATCAGCTCAGACCCATTCTGAGGATACATTTCCAACATAAAGAAGAAACAAGCAGGGCAAAACAGAGAGAAATTCTTCCAAAATGCGTTCAGGGACTGGCATGCAACCAGGATTGACCACATCTACAGCCCCAGCGGCAGAAGACATAAGGCTGGACACTCTTGGGGCTGAGACGATTGGTGAGGTTGGGAAAGCAAATGCAGACCCTTGAAAGGAATCCTGCGTGCTCCCCATTCCATGGGTCCCAACTCTCCAGGTTCAACGCAATCTTCCGACAGCGAAAGCACTCATTGGAAACCCAGCGGATGCTACACCGTGGGATCGGGAAAGCTTTCTGAAACTCACCTCAGTTTTCATCTCCTGGTGCTCGTGTTCTCCATTCAGGCCCCCTTACTAACAATCTCCCCACTTGGAGACTCGGCGCCTTTCCATGCCTCTTTCGTACCGTCTGCAATTTGTCCACAGGATGAACTGCAAGAGGGGGAACCAATGAGAGACTCGCTGGAGGTGTTTGGTCGGGCACATGTCACTCTCATTTCCCATCACGAAGAAGAATTCACCAGCGGTTCAGCCTGCCACCGCGGATCGACAATAGGGCGTGAAGCCATCCAGCCGTGTTGCGACCCACTCACAAAAAAGCGACTTGGGAAATGGAGCTCAGGGGCACTGCATTTCCCAAACCTGCAGAGTTCTAAACGATAACTATCGCCCCAAAATATATTGAGGTCAGGCTACGAAGAGGCGTTGAACGAAAGGCGGAATTGCAGGAAACGGATGTCAACGGGTACATCGGAATGGCCCCGATAGCACATGAAAAGCGCCAGAACGTGGACAATGATGCGGTTGGCCAAAAAGGGCGTATGCGTTTTTTCCTGAATATATTCAGGAAAAAACGCATACGCCCTTTTTGGCCAACCAAGCAACCTGGGAGAGCAAATCAGCACTACAAAGAAATCTCTCGCCCCCCCCCCGGGGCAAAAGGGCCAGGCGAAAAAAGTCTAAAAACCAGAAAGGCAGGACAGCCCACGGAGTCAAGGGAGCCTTGTTAAGCTGATTGGCGGGATGTCAATGGCCAACAGCCAATCTTCACAAGTGTATCCTCTTTCCCAAACCATGTAAAACACAGAACCACAGAGCATAGGGCACTTCCACATATGGGCGTTGACCTTGGGAAAATCAAAAAATCAACCAGACACAGGGACCCCAAAGTTGAGGGCTGCTGTCTTGACAAGAACCTCCACTCCGGTACACTTTCCATATCCCAGGAAAGAGCCAAGTGGACAAGTGGACAAAGACAAGTGGACAAGTGGACAAGTGGTGCTACGTAGGTCCAATGCAGTGTCACTCAGCCATGAAATCCACGTCATGAGGCTGGTAGCAGCATCCTGAGTGGATTTAGGTACGATCATCCTCAGTGAAATAAGTCCCACAAAAAAAGAAACTTATGATATCACTTATCGAGGGAATGTAAAAATCGCTCCCCATGCACTGAATCCCCAAACAGAACAGAGTCACGCTTTTAGAAAACACACTTATGCCTGCTTCAGGGGAAAGGTGAGGTGGGGTGACGCATAAAACTCGAGTTTGAAATGAGCACAGATACCCTTCCGAAAACCGAATATGGAATGGACACGACCTACTCCTTGC